>NW_026623240.1:3647527-3649977 GCF_030028575.1 Malurus melanocephalus | reverse complement strand
CCTCCCTTCCTCCCTTCCTCTCTCGCTTTTTTTTTTTTTTTTTTCCCTCCCCTCTCACTCATTCCTTTGTCTTCCCGGGGATTGGCAGGTTTTATTATTCCGCCTGAACAAGCCGGGGGCGGATTGGCTGCGGCGGGCTGACGGGGGCGCCGAGCCGGAGTGTAGTTGGGATTCTGCTCTGTCAGTAACACATGTGTGAGGGCAGCGGGCACACGCGCACCGTGCGGGCACACACGCACTCACACGGGCACACACGCACTTGCAGCCTCACGCTCAGACGGGCACAGGGGCCGCCCCCGCGCCCCGCCAGCGCCGCCGCCGCAGGATCCCGGCAGCAGCTCCGCACCCGGCCCCGCTCAAACTCGCCGGCTCCCGCCCGCTCCGCTGAGGCGCTCTAGCGGGCCGCGGCCGGCCGGCTCCGCGCCGCGGGAGGCTCGGGAGCCGCCGCAGCCCGGAGAGGGGGCGGAGGTGGGCGGGCGGGGGGGAAGCGGCACAAAGTGAAGCCACATTGCCAAACTTGCCCGGCGATTGCAGCAGCGAGCGGCGGCGGCGCCCTGCGTGTGCGGCTCAGCGGCAGGGACCGAGCTCTGCAGCTCCCCTCCCGGGAAGCGGGAGCTGGAGGAAGGACCCGGGCAGACGCCTCTCATTGCAATATCTATATTTTTCCAGCCTGGGCTGCCCCTTGCCGGGCGGGGGGCTCCTTCCAGCGCTCCCGACAGCCGGCGAGAGGGCAAGCGCTGTGCTTGTTTCTTTGCAAGGAAACCTCTTCAGACACCCCGAGCGGCGCTCCCCGGCCTTTTGCAATATAGAGGGGAAGCAGGTAAGAAGTGCCGGTCGCTCCCCCGTGTTTCGCAGCGTTCGTGTGCGCGGTGCCCGCCTGCCGGCGCCGTCCCGCTGCCCGCCGGGCGGAGGGGCGCGGAGCGGGGCGCCGTGGGCCCCGGGCATTGTCGCGGCCCCCGGTACAAAGCCTGGTGGCGGCCGCCGCTGGAGCGCCTTCCCTTGCCCCCCCTTCCCAGCTGCCGCCGGGAAAGAGCTCTGCCTGCCTTGGCTGTGAATGGAGGGGACGGGGGGGAGGCTGGGGCACCCGCTTCCCCCGTAGTAAACACTGTTCTGAAACAGTGGCAGGAAAGATCAAAGTGAGCTCTCTATTTCTCTCCTCTCCAGTTCTCTTCCTGCCCCCCACACGGTCTTTTGTTTCAATCCAGAAGAAATTCGGTGAATCACCTAATTARAACCAAGACATGAATTAAGCATCCATTTTTGTACTACAAATTTCCAGCTCTCCGCTTGTCCCTCCCTTGGTCTCCATTAAAAAAGCACCAGAGACGCTGTTAAAAAGGGGGGGGGGGGGGTATTTTGCCTCTAGCTTCTAGCTCTGCTTTCTATTTCACTGACTCCTATCCCAGGACCTAAATTGCTTGGCTCTGTAATTACTAGAGTAAGCCTATTTAAGTTAAAAGCTTCCCCCCCCAACTCTAAATGAAACTTGATGAGGGCCCGTCCTTAGTTATCAAGGGAGTCACTTTCTGGTCAGTCCTCTTGATTCATCTTTTTAGATTTAATCAGCATTAAGGTATTGCTTGTCCTTAAGAGCTTTAGCTTAATGGGGTTACTGGATGGTTTTCTCAGYGTAACGTTTCCCATTTTATATTTGTACATATTTGTCTTCGACAAAGACAGGTTAAGGTGGTGGCATGGAGCCTTTTTCTTTCTTTTAAGAAATCCGAAGTGATTTAAAGGGTAGGAAAACGGTTTAAAGACTCGGAGCAGGAAATGCAGATTCATTAGGCTGTAGCTGGAAACTGTAACAAAAGGCAATTCCTTGAACAAATGCATCAGAAATCAATTTACATAAAGGTATACGATGCGTTCGGATAAATGCAATGCTAATGGCTTTTAGAGTGGTTTTCTTTCCAAAGTCTCGGGTTTTTTGTTACAGCTTAATTGGTGCAGTTCTCCTGTTTTATTGTGCGGTCACTGGACATACCTCCAGGTACTCTTTCTGAGGAAATGTGTGTTTAAATCGGCCTCAGTTCTCCTCCTGCAGCCGAGTTGGGCCAGTGGCAGGAAAAGTTCGTCCTCGCTGCTCTGGACGTATCAATCTGAAGGTCCTTAGCAGATAGCCAGATGCCTCGGCATGAGCACATACGGCTTACAAAGGACAAAGACAAAACATGCTGCTTAATTGGCAGTAAATAACTTGATCTTTTTATAGTATAAGTGACTAGAGGAACACCGGGAGTTTATTGGACTCTGGATTGAAGGCAACAAATTAATCGGTTTAGAGTAAGCTTTATGAATTGATTCCTATATTATCTCTCGGTTGTCCTGCTTGCATAAAGCATTTATTAGAAAGTGAAAAATGCCCTTAGTAGCAGTTTCGGGGACGGCCAGAGTAACCGCAGCCGGAGCGGTGCACTTCATTACTCTGCTGCTTTCCTGGGGTCGGT
>NW_026623240.1:3625259-3647480 GCF_030028575.1 Malurus melanocephalus | reverse complement strand
TTTTTTTTTTTTTTTTTTTTTTTTTTTTTGAGTAACAAAGCTTTAGCATTTAAACTGCTGATCAAGGGCAGATTAGCGAGACAAAAGTTGAGTATGTTTGTGTAGGAAGTTAACAGGCGTCCTAAAGTTCAATGATCTATTATTCGGGCCAGTGTCCTCAGTCTGGAGTGTGTTCTCTGGGTGGTTTTAGTTCTCCAAAAGAAAACTACAAAAAAATTAAATCTCAAGGCCTCGAGGGCCGGTCCGGAGCCCCTCGTTACCGCCCCGAGCCTTCGGAGCCTCTCCTAGACTGAAAAACCAGTTTCACAACTTTTTTTTTTTTTTTTCCCTCCACTCTTCACACACTTTTTTTCATAAGCAAAACAAACCCCGGGACTGTTCCTGACTTGTGAGCTGCAGCTGCACAAGCCCGGAGCGGGGGGGCGGCGGGGCTCGCTCTGCCCCCCGCGCCCGGCGCTCCCCGCCAGCTGCGCGGCCGCGCCCCTGCCCCGCGGCCCGGCCGCCGCTGCCCCCGCAGGGCCCGGGAGCTGCGCTGGCCCCGCGCTGCGCCCCGGCCCGTCCTGTCCCGGCGCTGACCCGCTCCCGCCCCTCTCTCCGCGCAGGCCATGGTGAACCCCGGCGGCAGCGCGCAGCCGCCCCCGGTCACGGCGGGCTCCCTCTCCTGGAAGAGGTGCGCCGGCTGCGGGGGGAAGATCGCCGACCGCTTCCTGCTCTACGCCATGGACAGCTACTGGCACAGCCGCTGTCTCAARTGTTCCTGCTGCCAGGCCCAGCTGGGGGACATCGGCACCTCCTGCTACACCAAGAGTGGGATGATTCTCTGCAGAAACGACTACATCAGGTGAGGCGACGGCCAGGCTGGTGAGGACCACTTTCCCCCTTTTCTCGCTACCGTTTTCTCCATTTTTCTCCTTCTCCCCCGCCTTTATTTCTCGTGGTGGGTGTCCGCAGGGCAGAGAGGTGGGCTGGCTTAGGATGGCTCCTTCATTAGGAGTGGAGAGACGTGCGGGTGCGGATGTTAGCGCCTAGCCCAGGGCGCAGTTGCGACTGCCAAGTGGAGGGAAGAGTTGGGGGGGGGCGAACGACGACTGTAACTTTAAAGTGGTTTGTCAGCACAAAACAAGTCCTAACTAAAAATAAACAGCAATCAGAGAAGCTAAATTAATCTGCTTTGTTGTAGTGTTGAAGGAGAAGTGTGCATATCTGAACAGTAAATGTTAAAATGGTAGGGCTTAAATAAGGCTATGGCAGAGGTGCTAAATAATGAAATGCCTKCCTTTAGTATCTGATTAATTATGATATTTACATAAGCACCTTTAAACTCCTTTGAGTGGAAACAGAATGACTCATTCTCTGTTCTCCTTGTGAAAGAGCTGATTAACCATCAGTTGGAGGGCCACGGATTCTACTTATAGCAAAAACAGTGCTACAATGTTTGTCTCAGTRTTGTTACAGAGAAGCTTTGAACCGACATTTCTCTTAACTTCCAGTATAGACAATGCAGGAGATAGCAGAGGAGGTGTATGCTCTTGCTCTTTATTTCTTATCTCTTTTTCTTTTGAAGCTGTTTGCTTTAAATGCCACAGATTTGGGTAGGGGGAACTAAGCCTCACTAATCTTGCATCTGTTGGGGTACTGTAAGATTATGCAGAGTATCCCTTCCAACAAGTTTCCAATATAATTAATAGAAAGAATTCATGAGGTCAGGTGCCCGTACGATCTTTTCAGGTGAACTCAAGCTMCTTAAACTCATTAATTTAAAAGGAGGCATTTTGAAGGATTACACATTTAATTTGAGTAAATGGTTTGATAGACTGATGCACATGAATGCTTCAAGGAGGTGTTCTGTTTCAACATTCAGTAACTTAAAAAAACAACAGAAAAGCCCCATACCTTCCCAGCATCACAGAAATACTTAGTTAAAACAAATTGTGTTCTGTTTAAATGCTTCTGACTTCTCATTTATAGTAAATGTCAAGAGTTAACGCAGGATTTCCCTTCTCTCTGATGGTCAAGATGTTCCACTTTTTTTTCCCTTTCTGGGAAAAAACAACCCTACCAAAAGCGGCCATCAAATGTTACAAATTTGCTTATGTTGTAAAAATTACCTTTGAAAAGATGTGGTTTGTAGTGAATAATTGTAGTGCACAGAGACCTCCTTAGTTAAGAGGATGGAGTTAAGATTTGGTTACTCTGATAGTGCAGCCTCTGACCTGGTAGGTGGCCATGGCTTCACATAGTTAAGTACATAAAACACGTCCCGTGGTTTGTCTGAGGAATTGAAGCGTTAGCTTTGCTAGTTTGGGGRTATTTCTAGAGAGAAATGCTAAAAAATCAGCACATTATGGGGGGTTAATGGTGCTTTTTGGTCATCATCCTAAGCAACAAGCCTAAGCCTGGCAGAATAGTAATTAAATAGAGCAGAACGGTGTTAGGGGAAGAGTCTYGTTTGAAGTGGAAAAATTGACACTACTGTTAAGATGCACTGAATAGTACAGATTCATCACTCGACCAACACCATCAAACAAACCCTCACGTCTGATTGCTACTAATTAAAAAGAGAAGATGCGTCCACTGTGTCCCAGAGGCAAGTTCAGGCAAGCTTATCACAGTCCTCTGGTTTTGTGTTGCCAAAAATTAATACTCGTTTATTTTAATGTAGGCGATTATGAATAGGATGCTTTATCAGATGAGGGGTTTGAATTGATCTCCTTGTCCTATCGCCTGACTTCTCTTTAGATCTGTGTAATTTGACTTGCAAAAATAACTCTGACAGATGCTTGCTGAAACTTGAGCTGGACAGTGTACACTCAAGGTGGAGTTGGATGGTCTGGCGCTGTCGGGGCTGAGTTAACTTGGAGCTTCCCCGCTGGAAATGGACTTTGCAGGTTTCCTTGTGGGTCACGGTGGCATGAGCGAGGCCCTCGCCCTTTTTCTCTTTGCCTCTACAACCAAATGTGGCGATTTCAACRCCACTCTGACAGCGAGTCTCTCTGGTTCTCCTCTGCCATCCTTCCCCTCACTGAGTTTTCCGGCGGGCTTTTGCGGTGGCACATTCTCTTCCCCAGGCAAGAGCCACGGGCACAGTTCTCAGCCAGAGACGCAGGGCACGCTGGACACGACTGACAAAATGGGAAAGGGGATTGATCGGCCCGGCAGGCGCCAGGTGAAAGGGACTTGACTCCTTCGGGCCAAGACCACAGGGCCATTTATTAATGAGCTTTTTAGCTGTCTAAAGCTCTATGTGGGGTTTTTCGTTGTTGTTTAAACAACACAACACTCCCCTTTACCTCCCTCTCCTCACCAAAACCCGAAAACAAATTGGCCGTGTAGCTACAGCTGCAGTTTTCATTGAAGGCCAAGGTTCCTGGGAAAAGAGAGGGGGTGAAAACCCCGGTACGTTCCCCTCCCTCCTCACGGCGAGCAATGCGCTCAGGGAGGGAGTGGAGCGCAGCCCTTCCAACCTTAAGATGCCAGATAAAGCAGCAGCGTGGCAGCGAATCCGCACAATTAAAAGCTTTAATTAGTGTCTCCTCCATTTTCTCTTAGTTCTGATAGGTTTTATCTAATGAGATCTGGTCTCTGGCTTAGATCTGCTCGGAATGACGTGTCCGAAATGAATGAGAGCCGCGTCGCAAACAAAACATTTAATTAACAAAATTGGCCTCTAAGAGAGAGCAGGGAGTGGTGGGGAAGGGGGAGAGGGGGAGCTGCCCGGGCGCCTCTTAAAGGGGCAGCGCCCGGCGCCCCTCCCCGGGCAGCCGCTCCGCACCGCTCCGCGCAGCGCGGCGGGGGCGCAGCCCCGGGGGCGGGGGCGGCCGGAGCACAACGCGCCGCAGTGAGGCCGCGCCGGGGAGGGGGCCGCCGGGCAGCCAGTTCATTTCCCTGGTAATCAGCGGCAAGCTGCTATATTCAGGGAATGCTGTCCCTTTAATTGAACAGGCTAGGTAATTAAATGGCACTTTTCCAATAGGACGTGCTAGGTAAATCTAATAGTTGGTTATTTAATATCACTTTGAAGTCTGCCCACTCAAGCACAATGACAGCACAGGAGCATGTGAACTATTAGCTAGGAAAAAAAAAAAAAAAACAGGATCTCAAAAATTAATTAAATCGCATGCAATTTAGGGGGAACGTTTATCTTGATTTGTCATAACAGAATTAATTCAAGGCCTCCAATTCACTTGGGGGCAGATCTGTTACTCTGAATTAACCAAGCGTAATTTGGCTGGTTTTTTTTTTTCCCTTTTTTTTCTTCCTCTTCTCTAATGCAGCACTTGCCATTATGCACAGCCCCCCTTTTAAGTATCAATAGCTTCTGGTGCTTTTAAGGTGCTTGGTCTCTAGTTATTCTGAAGTACCTTTAATGGACTTGGCTTCAGGGGTAATTTCTGTGTTGCCTTTCTTTGTTACATTTAATATAGCTGGTTCAGAATTTAGATGAAATGTGGGGAGTGTACAAAAACACTGATTCCTTCTGGATCAGTAGGTCTGGATGTGCATTTCTCTTTGCTAGGGCTTGGCTTTATATATGCCAACACAAATGTGCACCATGTCATGCAAGAATCAGGGTGCTTAAATCTGTCTCYATGATTTTGGAAAGCAGCGGAACCTTATTTTGTTAGTACAAGTTGCTAGAGACGTGTTTCTGCTGATGTTGAATTTTGAGCAGCAAGATGGGAAACTGGGTTGAGAAGATTTCTTGCTGCTTTCATTCCCACTCTCCTAYAGAAAGTTCTGAAAAAAACCCCACCCAAAAAAAAACCCCACCAACAAAAAAAAAAAACTGGGAGTGTTTGGGGGTGTGGGGAATGCTGTGTTGGAACCACACAGTAGTTAATTTAAGGTGGCTCAGTAAAATGCTGCTAAGTGTAGAAGAGCTGCCGTGTCCGTACAGGGAACCTCTTGATGTTTGTGATTGATTGCATTGCCCAAATGTTGAAATATTAATGACCTTCTTGGACTGAGGACCCAAAGAGGAAACTGAAACCAATTCTGTCATCACAATTAAAGAGTCCCCTGACTTTAATTAGCCTGACCTGGGGTATCTCTACCCATTGCTGCAGTTAAAGAGAAAAGAGCCCATTAAAGTCCAGTCTGAGACCGATAGCTACTTAATTGAGCACCTAAAGCCTCAAGCCTTTTAAATCAAATACTGTCCTGGACAGTCCCCCTGGTTAGATAATTAGCTTTCCAGCTTCCCAGAAACCATGCAAAACAACTTTTTCAGTAAAGAATAGTTAATGTGGAAGACTTCCTTTACTGGTAAGGAGAAATAACATTTTTTTAAAAGACAAAACCTTTTTCCTGTTAATGGTATTATAGAACAAAACGGTTCAGAACAGTAGAGAAGGAAAAATAAGTTTAATTTTCTTGGTAAGTAATAATAAGCAGCGGAAAGGTGTTCTGAGTTTGTAAGTAATTTTTAAGAATTTTAGTAGAAGATTCAGCTGAAGCATCTTCCTAAGGTAGAATTGTTCTGGGAACATGCCTGGGGAAAACTTAGAATGTGTGGAAAGCCTCTGGATTAGTTTGACTCCATTTATTAGAATTCACAGATGTTCAAGGTGTAGGACCACTCTAGTTCAGAGAGAATAGTATAACAAATGAATGCTTAATGAAGACAAGCAGTGCAACGAGATCAGCATTCTGAAAGCTGTGTTTTCAGTTGGGTGGTGCAGTTGTACGGGGGAAGAGGAGCGATGTGAGAGATGGCTCACCATGTTCAGATTCTCCTGGACGATGACACTGTCCATCTTTGCCCTTCTACCCAGCAATGCCCTTGCTGCATCCCCCTTACCCTCAATTTTTGGATCCTTGCTCTAGAAATGTAGCAGTGCCTCTCTGCGTCCTCTTGCAGCCCTTCCCGTGCACCTTCTCCAGTGCTAACTTTGATATTAGTAACAATGAAGGAAGAAAAACGTACATCGCAAAGCTTTGGAAGTAACCTCAGTAAATCATGTAACTCCTCGGAACTGGTCCTGTTTTGGACGATGCCCTAATAATGGACTTTTAGTTTCCAGGCAGTTTAGTCCCTTTGGYGGGGGGTCCTGATAATGTATTAGTTCAGCTTTCCCTTTGTAACCGCTGTGATTCTGCAAGAACGTGTCAATGTGTCGTGGATCTCAGACTAATTAGTTTTGAAATGGAGTTTTGATTGAACTCTTCAAATCGATGCTGCTGCAAAATTTGTTTCTCAGCTTCCTATTAAAAGCCATCTTAAGGGGCAGTTTTACTACTCTTCTCTGTCGTTCAGTCGATACATTTAATAACAACTTACAGGCTATTTTCAATAAAGTGGCGACAGCAAATTAGTAGTTTGAACATGACAAGCCTCCTCTGCAAGCTCAGATTCTGAAAATTCAAAGCAATTATTTTTATACAGAGGCACACTGCAATCATTCAGATTACGGGTATTCTGTTGTAATGTGTGTCCTAGGTTGACACAAACAGAATTTTATGACTTTATTTGGACAGGAAGGAGATGCAAATATTAATATTTATTATGACACCAATACGCTAATTTGTAAATCCTATTGCTATGTTTTACATCGTGCAGAAAAGTGGGTCTGTGACCCTGCCAGCTAGTTCAGTTTCCTTTTTTACTGCAAAATGAATTGTGGTAGTCTTTATAAATATTTGTGTCTATTAGAGACTCGTGCAAAAGCAAATAAAGGTTTTTCTAATTCTCGCTAACGCAGCCTGTAAAAGTAGAACTCAATAATCATTATTGTATTATATTTTGAATCGATGCATTGTGCCTTTAAATGGATTTGAAGAATTATGTATATATTTTTCTTCACCACTCTTCTGTCTATTCCCCCCTCCCCCCACTGCGTGTACCCCCCCCAATGGCAGATGTTGTGGTCTCATTTGATTGCATAGGAAAACTGCAGTGATACAGCAAACACCCAGAGAGATATGATGACAAATGGGTCCAGATCCCGGTAAATTACTTTCTGCTCAAATCGAAATTTCATTCAGTTTGTTGCTAGCAGAGATGAAGTAATCTAAATTGTGGACTCAGGAGCAGATAGAGGGAAGTTGGAGCAAGCATTTCATTATCAAGAGAGAGAGAAGGTTAGGATGAAAGAGATGAGCAGAGGCAAATCTAAAGTGTTGACACCATGATTGAAAAGGTTAACCCATACACATTATATATCAACCTGGATAGCAGAGAGTTTCTAATGGAAACTCTGCACTGATGGAGGTTTACTGGAGTTTCAATACACTGAGCATGATGTCTTCTTAGATATACAATCAAATCCTCTTAACCCTTTTGATGACTCATATCTCAAGATATGATTAAAGTACAAAAGAGTTCTTCATATAATTTCAAGGACACAATGCATTTAAACTCCAGTCATGAATTGTATCTTTTTTTTTTATGATGAACCCAGTAATCTGATAAAAYGTGTGTAGTACAGAATTGTTTGTGTTTCTAGAGGTGTAAGTCAATATTTCTGATTAAATCCTGTGTAACCATATCCAAGGTAAGGTGAAGCTACCAGTTGTTACATAAAAATATACTTTTTCATAATATGAAACATAAACAGGTTGGAAGACRGGGGTCAGAAGTCTAAAATAGTTGTGTAATAAACCATGGCAGTGATGTGCAAAAATGCCTAGAGCCTTCTGTGTATTAAATTATTCATGATCATCACCTCTGTTTCAGGTTATTTGGAAATAGTGGTGCTTGCAGTGCMTGTGGACAGTCCATTCCTGCTAGTGAGCTGGTCATGAGGGCACAAGGCAATGTCTATCATCTTAAGGTGAGAGGTTTTTACTGTGTACTTTTGTTTTTAGAAGCTGATTAGTACTGCCATGCCTTTTTAGTGTAAAACCTGCATCTGCTTATGAATGAAACACAAAATAATAACTAGAARAATGAGTGTCTATTAAAGCTTTCCTTAGTGTGTAGCTTTGTTCCCTCGTAATCGGTAAAACTCTGCTTGAGTTATGTACTGCATAGTCCCAACAGGTAAGACTAATGCCATATTTGGAGATACTAGAAACCAAGCAGCTCCATATCTCAACTGCACTTGCGGTCTCTGAAGTGTAATTTTCAAACCTGCAGCATACTTAATTTGTGCTGTAGTTTCACTTGCTGTCTCTTTTCTTTTCCAGTGTTTTACATGCTCTACCTGCCGGAATCGCCTGGTCCCCGGAGATCGGTTTCACTACATCAATGGCAGTTTATTTTGTGAACATGATAGACCTACAGCTCTCATCAATGGCCATTTGAATTCACTTCAGAGTAATCCACTACTGCCAGACCAGAAGGTGAATACTCCACAATTACTAATAAGCTTTCTTAGAGCTAAATGAAGATCAATTTCTTTTCATTCTAATAGTGGACATTCCCTATCCCTGCAAAGAGACCTTTAAATAGCTGAACTCACCTTAAGTTATTTAGGCACAGGGTGTGGGGAGAAAATAGGAACCTTTTAAATGACATGCAGGGTGAGTCAGTTTATTTTGGTTCGGGCACGTGCATCTGTACAGGTGTTGAATTCCTTATGTACAAAGCAAAATTGAGAGCACATRTTAATACCAACCTTTAAGGAAGAGAAGTATTTTATTTTATAATCTTGAAATTAAGGGCTACAAGAGAGCAGGTTTCTGARGGAGGAAAATTAGATCCTTTAATATGGAAATAAATGTCTTGTGAAGAGAAAGTTCCTGGACTAAACTAATGTATTTAATTTTAATATTAAGATTTTAGTTGAGGAAGCATGCTGGGGTACTCTTTCAGAAGTATTTTTTTGTCTGTTTTGTGTGTTATAAGTCAACATTTTAAAACCAAAGTGCTGTTTTATTATCGTTCCATAACACTAATAGCTTAACTAGAGATTGTGTATCTCTGTGTTGGTAGTTTTGGTTTCTAGCTACATGAGTAAATAATCACTGTACATATCATATAGTGAGGAAGAAGAAAAAGAATTTCTGATCAACAGTTGTCTTGTAACTCTGAAGCTAGATAGTTTTAGATGTATTTTAATCTCCTTAATCAGTCCTAAAGCTATGCAAGTGAGTGCATTTTGATAACTGCTGTGCCTAATTTGTAACAATTACTGTCAACCTTGAGTTAAGAGACTGTTCATTCCACCCTGGTCCAGAAAAGAGTGGATGTATGACTCTTGCACATAATTTTATTCACATCATATTTCATACTGATTATGTATTGATGACATTGATTCATTTACTCTTTACAGCGCCACTTGCATGGATATTAAATCTTATTGACCACAGATGAATTTTAATTTCAGATTGGTGATAGATTTTTCCATCAGCTCTGATAGTATATTTGACTTTTTCATCATTAACCCAGGCAATCACACAGCACTGAGTTATTGCAGTGAAACAAAAAGTGCACACTTCAGTTGGTAATTCTTTATAGATTTACAATAGGAACTTCATTAATGTCTGTAAGGATCACAAAAAAAATAACATTTATCTGCAAGTAGGAATTTGGAAGATTAAAAAAAATCTGGGACAAATGCTAGGCTGATCTATTCTGTAGTGTGCAGTATATTTTGTAGTGCTTTTAGTCAGTTGAGAAATATGTCCGAGAAAACAGAAACTGTTCTTCAATTTACATGATTTTTTTTTGTTGTGTTGCTACATTTCAATATCTGTGTTTGCTTTTTTTTTCTGTGCATAAATTTACTGATTAATTTTAAGTATTCTTTCAAGTCTTATACAGTGAATGTAATTACATCAAAATAAAACATGGACTTTTTTATTTACTTAATTTGTCAATCGAGGTGATGAGAGAATTGAGTACAAAGATGCTACATAGTTAGGCAGAACAAAGATAATTAAGATTGGAGGAGAATGTGCAGCCTTTTCTCAAGGAAGTACAAATACAGTTAAAGATTCATAGATTTATACTGTTGTGAATTCTAATGAAACAGATCTGTAATATAGACTAGCTAGCAGTGGTTCTGTTAAATGAATATTTATAGGTATCCCATTTCAAAATATAGGTAAAACCATTCATCTTTATACACTGCAGTAAAAGGTTTACCATTCTGAGAGTGGTTTATCCACTTGTCTTCTACGAATGTAAAGTTTAATGTAACTTCAAATAGGTGTCTAAATTGTCATTTAGTTTTATCAGTTTCTTTCTCTGCCTTAGCAAAACATAAAAATGATTTAGTTGCAATAAAAGCAGTAGACATGATGAGGAACATAGGACATGGAAAAGAGAAGTAAAACCAGCCTGGGCTTGCAGAGCTCGTGACTGTAGACTGGTGGGAGCTAAACGCAAGGAGAGTAGAGAGCTCCTGTCACTGACACTGCCGGCATTGCTGCGCTCACAGCCGAGGCAGATGAGCAGGGATGAGGGAGAASATCGAGCGGACATGTAGTTTGAGGGGTTTTTTGCTAAATAATACAATCTCTCAGGAAATTGCTTTAACTTCTCCTRCTGGTTTTCAAAGGGAATTGCAGAGCACTGAAACTCCAGAAAACAAACAYAGTTAAAGAGATAAGTTGATAATTCATAWATTTGTCAGGTTTCTGGAACTTTGGAAGCTACARGGGCAGTTGCTARGAGAGTTGTGGTTTATATTTTGCTTTTTTAATCAGTTTGAAGATTTTAGCATCAGAGATTTTTCCAGAAAGCTGTGTGTCTTAGGGCCACTGATTCAAAATATTCTTCCACTGTAACACAGTTGTCTGTAACAGATACTTTTTATTAAACATTAAAGATCAATCAGTTTCCAGGTTATTCTACCAGTAGAGATTATAAGCACAGCAGACTATCCACAGTTAATTTTTTTTTTGTTTTTTAACCAAAGAGATTGGAACACTGCCAGCATTAAAACGCTTTTTTACTGCACATATGTAGGTGACAGTTACGAATTCAGTGTTGTTTTACTACAGTTTACAGGTGACTGGTGCAGGCAGGAAAGGTTGCATGGCCTAACTTAATTTAAAAACTTGCTTTTGTTTTAAGGAAGCAAATGCAGGGATGTTTACCATTGCTGYCTTTTGCCTCCCTGAGGCAATTCACACATGTAAATGATAACTTCTCATCACTTGCCGTGTAGTTTAAAAAACCTCCCGTTTTCTCTAATCTCGATACTGCTTGCCTGCAGAGTGCAGACGTAGTTTGTGATGTCGTTTGTGCCGTTTCATCTGAMGGGGCTCTATTGTCAAGAATTCTCTAAGCATTTTTTGGTACTGGTAGTATTCCTGTAGTATTTCTTGTTTGCAACARTATTACCACCTACTAAAAGTGTAAATTTCCCACTGGCTGGCAATGTTTGTAACAAATGCTTGTCTTCAGCCTCCAAACTTTTAAATAAAGTATGAGTTACATTACATCTCTTAGAGAAGATCTTAAAAATCTTCTAGTTTACATATCACTCAACAATTCCCTTGTAGTTACATAATTGGTGTTGTCTGTGTCCATAGTAGAAGATACTTGATGCTCATTTATTAAATATGCTTGCTGGCTGCTCCCTAATCTTTGTTCTGGACAGACAAATTACCTTTCTCACACTGAGCTTCGGCTCTGGGGAATTAAACCTCCAAGCCTCTACTACTTTAATTAGCTTGAAAGTGGGGGGTTGCAGTTACTAATAGACCTCAGGCTTTTAGTAACTTAGAGAAAGGGTGAAAAAAGAACTTCCTGGGAAGCGCAAAATGTCATTTAAAAGCCATAAAAATCTAATATATATTATTTCATTTTGGTAATTGCAAACAGATTGTATTTGAAGACTATGGATGATAATTTCTACTTTATCCATGAAAGTTTAGATTTTTATTGAGTTAGACACTTTTAATTATCACAATTCATTAACACCAGTATGAAAGCACATGTTTGACTTCATATATTAAAATGTTTATGTAACATTAACTAACGTACCAGATGAGGAATTTAAATGGGAGGGGGGAATCCTGAAATATCTATATTTAGCTCTTGTGCAATGCAGCATATTAACCAAAGTTGCCTTGGGAGGATATTGGCTGTACTTCATATTTGCTTTACACACTATTTCTTCCAATTACAAGATCATATTACTCGCTTCTTCAAAGGCATGGCATAATGGTTCTTCCCTTTTAAATGGGGCCCAGAAAAACCACCTTATTCACTRTATGACTCGTTACCAAAAAGTAAACTTATTTTTTGTTGTAGTCCCTTTTTTTTCATGTCTGCTTTCTTTCGTAGTGAAACAGTGAAAAATGTTTGCTTTTTGCTCTTTAAAGTTGAAACGTTAGCAGTATGAATGGACAGTGTAGAAAGCCTTAATCTAGTCACAGTTGGAAAGTAGTCTAATAAAAAAGAGATTAGTGAATAGGGAAAAGACAAAAGCAGTCATGTTGTAGTTTCCTATCTCAAATTTAGCTAAGATACCCATTTTTATTTCTTACAGGTCTGCTAAAAGGTCAGAGTAATGCAGAATGCGTGCCTTCATCTCAGATTTTGTTCATCACAGATGGATCCCATGTCTCCAAGTAGACAAGTCACCTTTGTAGCTAGCATCAATGCCAGCTCCATACCATTGCACCTTCTTTATTCTTGATTGCCCTTCCCACATTTATTGGTGTATTAAAATGACTGAATATGAACATTAAGGACTCCATGAACCTGGGCTAATGGGAGACTGTAGAGAAAATGAAAAAAGATCCACCAGAGGACATCTTGGGGGGGGGCGGGTGGGGAAGATGACTAATGAAGCTAATTAAAAGAAGCATTGAAATCTGCTTTCTACCCTCATTAACAATTAGCAGGGCACTGGCCAGTTTGTACCCTGTGTTTTACCTTAACAACATTCTATTTGCTCTTTGTATATTTAAGTGTTGTAAGGAAATGTGTTTCAATCAAACTGAACATGAGATAAAGATGTGGCTTTTGTGATATTCTATCACAAACACTTTTATTGTATCTGTAAAATACAATGTATGTATGCATGTAAGTGTTTTTGTCCTAATGTTGCTACTTCCCATGGCAAAAAAAAAAGGCTCATAGCAGCTACTGTGTAGAAATTTTCACCTACTTCTAATTTGCTGAATGAAGAAAAATCTTTTATTTGTGATATTTTCAGAGACATTTGCTCTAGTATGGTGTATTTAAATAATAAAAAGTAAAACAAAACTGAATTGAGTATGGGTTTTAGAAGCATTGCTTTTTTTTATTTTAATTACATTCAAAACGTTCTGCAACTCAATATTRCATAGTTGTTACTTTAATTGTCAGTTACCTTAAAGTAGGTTTTTGGTTTGGACTTCTTCTTTTGTCTTATGCCAGTAAAGAATCTGCTAAACTACTTGACCGTGTTACTTTTGGCAAGGATACGAAGCACTACTTCAAAATAACCTTTTTTTCATGGAGATTCTTAATTCTGGTAACAGCAAGTATATTATAATTCACACTGCAGTGAATTACAGCACACACAGAGGTACTGTGGTTTCTTTCTTTCCAGTTCCTTCTGTGTTAAGGRTGTGCATGTGTCTCTGAGCATGCAAGCATAAGAGGGTATGAATATACCAGCAGAGGTCAAAAAAATAAAAGCCAACGAAAGGTCTGTACCTCATGCTGAGCACCAGAATTGAGTATTCATGAAAAGGAATACAATAGCTATTCTGATCTGAACAACGTAAAGTTGTGTTTGCTGGGGTAAGAGACTTTTTAACTTTACAACACTGATAATCTTAAGGAAATAAAASCTGTTTCCTGGGTTATTTCCAGTAACTGGCTGATCTCAAAATATGATCTGTTCTCTGAAAGCAAACAAACAAAAACCATCTCCCAACAAAGCAGCAGACCCATCTCTAAGCTTAGAAAGGGAACAGCTTCATTTTACCATCAGCTGCTTTGGGGTAGATCTGTGCAGAATAATTTTGGGGGAAAAAAATCTGTCTTTTCATGTTTTTAGCAAGAATACGAATATGGATCTGTGGCTATGCACTGTATGCCTTCACTCAGGAACCTGCAAGCAACGAATCTGCCTTTGCTGCAATTAAAAGCAAATCAATATTAAGAAGTACTCTACTTTTATAGGAAACTAATGCATTTGTAACACACCATTATTTTAATTCTGTTTTTTAGAAAATGTTCACTGCTCGACATGCTTGGTTATGGAGTGAACTTGACTTATTTTTGTTGTGATGCTGATACACAAAAAGCTGATTCATAGATTTGCCTATCTAAACAACCAACAGCAGATGTTTTTGTTTCAGATTCTACTTCATGACCTCTAGTATATTGGAGGGCTCCTGAATTTCTTCTTTTAACACATCAGTTCTTGAGGAAGAAGCACTCTTTCAGAGAAAAGAAAATGTAGCAATGTAGAGTGTCAGACAGTAAAGACAAAAGACTACTTGCATAACATACAAAGCACAACATAAATGACTGACACTATGTATGACTTTTAATTAAATGCACTTATGGGTATTTTAAATAAGTTTTTAAGCTTTTTGATCTGGCATTAAAGTCTTTAGAGTCCCGCAAATTGTGCTGCTTCAATATCTTTGAAAAGACACTTGAAGTCATATGAATATAGAATTCAAGTATTAGTGAGACTGTAGACATCTTTTTATATTCTTTCAGTATAAGCACTCAAGGTACAGTGTTTAAATCTAACGTACAGATTTTTGGTTGTCCAATATAACCTAGAAGTGCTAAGAAGATAGCTAATAACTTCTAGTAAGTAATGTAGTATAGCATTTAGTGATGTAGAGGTTGAAGTTCATTAACAGCTTTAAATAAACTATTATATGACTCATTTGTAAAGCACAGCTACCTATTTAATAGCTTACTTTAAAAGCATTTCTTAAGTTGCAGACCTATAAGATTACAAATGTCACTCATGTTAGCATAATCCACATGCAAGTGATGAAGCCTTTGCTTTGATGTGCTAAATTGCAGGAGGACTAATGGAGCTATGAATATACAATAGAACATATTTAAGTAGTATTCTTGCTTTAGGTAAAACACTTTCTTGAAACCAGAGGCATTTCACACAATGAAACAGCCTGTAATGGGGATGCTAGGTGTGGATAGAAGGCTACTGGGAACCCATAGATTCGTCCTTATGTGAAAAATCACTTCTTTTTAGGAGATCTGTAAAGAAAAACACCAACTTGTTCACCTTTTATCACATGTATTTGCTGCACTGAGGCTGAAATACTCCCTCTGCATTTAGTGCTGCAGAAAAATCAAATAATCATTCAGTAAGAGCTCCCCTTACTTTCAAAAATGAATGCTGTTAAAAAAAAAGAATCAAAGGAAATATTACTAATCTGAAATCATCCTCATGAACCTGGATAAAATGCTCTGTCTATACTGCATCTAAACATCTCAATCATATAAATTGTCACTCTTATTAATGAAACAATTTTGTAAAAAGATTGCCCTCTAAATGGGTTTAATGTTGTTACCTATCCAGCTGTCTAGTTATGAGATTTACGCATCCTGGCAGGCAGTGGGACATTAAGCCTTTCCAAACCAAATTCTGTTTGCAACAAGATACTGTCTTTTCAGTCCTACATGATTTATCTTTAAATATTTTAACAGGTTATGCAGTATCTTATGAAATATAAAATGAGAATGTCTTACCAAAATGAAGGCTATGAAATTAAGTCACATCTTCAGAATATTAACCACACTGAGTTTGTCTCCCTTTTTCCCTGTTAGTTAACACTGATAAAATTTGCATTGTCTAACATTAGGGTAAATATYGAAAACCCCCCAAAACTCACAAACTGGCATAGTATGCCTTACTGTCAAGGTCACGGAGTCATTGCCCCAGAGGCATTTAAGGAAAGACTGGACACTCACTGATGCCATGGTCTGGTTGACGTGGTGTTCAGTTCCACTCAATGATCTCAGAAATATTTTACAACCCGATTCTGTGATTTCAAAAGATKATTTCAATTTAAATATTTTATTAAATTATTTTGCTGGTAGCTATATGTGAAATGTGAGGCTYTTTGGAAGTATCCATATTCTAAACAGCCCTATTAAAAAATAAAAATGAGATTAGCACATTTATGTATATAAGTTTTTAAAATGTTAWATTTAACCAGTGTGAAATTGTGTTCTGGGTTTGATGGCACTGCCTGAGCCTCCTTCCTGTACATGCAGTACCAGATAACCCTTGTTGCTGCTTGTTGCTGTTMCTACCAGGTGTATGCCTATTGTCAGTCCAGCTAAGCCACAGACAAGCTTATTGCAATTAAACAGCAATTTGTTTCTATGAAACTGCAATTAAAGTATTACTGATCAGCCATTTCAGACTGGCAGTGCCGTGAGTGCATGTTAAACAGAGGAGCTGTCGATTCCTTCCTGCAGCCGGAGAAGCGAGTGCCAGTGAGGTGTAACACGCTCACCTCTGTCCCTTGTCAGGCTGGGAGTCCTTGCTGCAGTGCTCTGATCTCATCACCAACATGCTGAGAGCGATGACAAGTCAGGGCTGATCTCTGTAAGTTGAACTTGCAACTTACAGGRCCTGAAGTTATTGCTGTTTGTGTTCCTGTATAAGCAGGGATGCGTACGCTTCCTACGGGGATGTTTTCAGCTCCAGATTGATTCTGTTGAGAATGGACAGCAAGTTGTGGGCCCCAAGCCAATAAYGTTCTGCAGGTCCTGACTTGTTGGAGCTGTGTAAACAGGGCTACTATAGCTCCTTAATCATAACTAATAAAAGACTAGAGGAAAGCAATCAATTACCTTATAAGTTTGGTTTGGTTTGGTTTGTTTGGGTTTTTTTTTAATAAAAAGCAGAAGTTTATCTGACACAGTGATTATTTTCACACTCATACAAGGGATGAGAGTTTAAAGCAATCCAACCTGTGTGCACCTGGAGTTGCTGGCAACTGTTTGCTTGTGATGTTCCCAGGAAGCCACAGTGTTCCTGCCTTCAAGCCTCGCAGACCCACCAGCCACAGCCTGGAGTCCCTGGCCAAGCTTGTACCATTCCTGGTTGGCTTCAAATCTGAAATGTAAATTTTTGGTGCAAATTAAAAATTTGTTTGTAAGAACTCAGTGAGGAATTAACTTTGTAGTGGTAATTATATTTTTTAATTATCACCATATTTTAACAAAGTCTGAGACATGTTACCTTTAGTTCCTGCCTTTTTGAGAAGTGGAGGTTGTAGACATCCTGGTTCCTCTGCCAGAGGGGATGACATCACACCTGTGGCATGCATGAGATAAGCGTTGCTTCATTTAGGCACRGGCTCTTGTCTCAGAGATGCTCTTTGTGGGGGTGGAGGCTCTGGTCCTGCAGTGTGACCCATGGCCTAGGCAATTGCTGCTGGGGGAACTGCTGCAGGTTTGTTATATAKGGATAACAAATGCCACCTGAGCAGCTCTTGGCTCCTGGCAAATGGCAGGTGAAATGCCTGTGCTTAAACCTGAGTGAAAACGGCCCAGCTGACAGTAATTCATTCACCCTGGTAGAGTGGGCTTATGTCTGAGCCCAAGGCCTGAAAAGAGCTCTGTTTACTGCAGACAGACGCTACTGTGTTGAGGATTTTTTTTCCTTCCTCTGTGGGTATTTTTTAATAAGCTGAGTTCTGTTGTTGCRTTTCTTTTAACAGCAGTTCTAGCATTAAGCTCACAGAAATGTTTTTGGTGTGCAGGAGGATGCACAGTTCGGGGGGGAGGCAAAAGGACATAAGGGGGTGGCTCACCTGAGGCTTTTTTACCCCACTCACCTGTAGCTTGTCCACTGAAGGCCCCCGAAGGAGGAAAATGCTTGAGGAAAGCTCTGAGGGGGCTCAGGCCCCYGAAGGACCAGTCCTGAAAAGGGCCTGGGCTTTCAAACAGTGCAGAATGCACCCCAGGAAGGCTGGAAATTTTAATAGGTGCTAACTTTCAACAAATTTAAGCTTAAAGTTCTCTCACATTCAGTGTTGTAAGAGAGGCCTTGTAGACCATTGTGCCATTTGGTTCCCATGTGTAATACTGCTCTTACATTTTTGTGATCATTTTATCTGTTTAAATCAGCTTTCTGCTGCATTATTCACCTGAGCTTACACGTGCTGAAGCTTGAAAATTGCTTTTTAAATTAACAAAACATTAAAAAAAAWGATATTTTGCTCTTTAGAATTGTTTTTATCCGCTGCTATGTACTTAACTTTAAAAGACCTAAAGCTAAACAAAAAACCCTGAACAATTTTGTTGAAACAGTCCTACAAACAATAGCATTAAGACCAAAACTAGTCTTGAGACATGCCTTCCCTAAAATAATTTTTTGAGAGAATATAGTGGAGAGAAAATGAACATTTTGAAAAAAGTCATTCTTCCTGGTTGGGTGCTGGAGCCAGTGAAGGGTGCCGTGCTGCTGAGCACAGGGAGATGGGCAGCAGGAGAGGAGCCCCCATGGACARAGCCCACCCCACTGCCTTTCCCAGCCCTGCTGAGGGGTCCCCTCTGTGCCCGTTGTGTCCTTTGCTCCCAGCAGTGGCTGCTGGGCAAGCCAAAGCCCTCCCTGTGCAGCCAGATTCCTCTGCAGCTAAAGCAGACCATGTTTCTTCCTCACATTGTTGGAATATGCTGTTAATTACATTCTGAAATATCCATATAGTTTTCCTCTTAGGGGATCTTAGGAGCAAGCTTCTCGCTAACAACTTCTGTGGTTCACCATAACCTCTCAGAATAATCATCGCTTCCATTGAACCTGTGCCAGTTGTTTTGTTAAACTAAGTTGAGAGAACAGGGCCTGTATTAATTCTCAAAAGGCAAGAGATTGCCCTGTGATTTGGGGAAATCTTGATTGCTTACAATATGAATAAATGAACAAGGCAGATATTAACTTTACACCTGACTTCAATTTCTTTGAGCACTGAAGAAATGTCCAGTAGGAGGGTAAAAATCCAGCTAAAACCCATAAGCCAGCCATTAATAGGCTGACTTTATTGTGCTGTAAAATCTTCAGCTGCTTATAGAAAACAAAGGGGCAATGAATGCGGTATTTGTCTTTTATTCTAAGGAAAAARCGCTAAGATCAAACAGCCCCTAAAAGACTGAGCTGATACGCATCCCACTTACATATTTTTGGATATCGTCTGATATTCATTCCAYTGATGTATTTGATAGGTAATTATATCAGCCATATCGAGATGCTGATACCAAATAGTGGAAGACTTCAGTGTTTTGCCATAAAGCTTATACCCCGTGTTACTGAACTCTCATCAGACTTGAGATCTGCAGCAATCATTTGAAAGCTGTACTTGGTATTTTTGTGCTTATGCCACATTTAAAAATTATTATTCTTGCTTCATCAGTTAGTCTTTTTAGCTGACTTGAAAAAAAAAGCATATTGCAAATGAGCTACTATTCTTATTTGTTGTTTTAAGAAGGGTAAGCACTGAAGTATTCAAATGGAACAGATTATACCTTTAATTACATCCAAACAGGATGCTGAGCTGATTTTTCTATTTTCCGTTTAATTGCTATAGTTCAAAAAGATATTGCAAATTTGTAGATGAATTATTTAAGCATAGCCTTCTGGCCTCTGTTTACGGGAGAGACCAAACAGGGGGGGAAAAAAGAAAACAGAATTTAAAGGGGAAAATTACCACTTCCTTCTTTAAGAAAAATGCTTGAGTAAAACATCTTGAGGGAAGCATTTTAGCTGGATAGATATTTTATGTTTTGTGGGAGCATCTTGGGACTCCATGGGATTTCTTTGTGTCCCACCAACTGCAGTGGGTGCCTCTCCTGAGGCCCCCGTCTCGTGCCATGGGTACAGAAGTGCTGTTTCTTCTCTAACCTGCTCCTTGGTGACTATTCTGCTTCTCAGATGTGATCCCAACCAGCCACCCTCTTCACGGATGTGCTTGATCTCCCTTCTCCTAGGTACAAAATGAGAATTATAAAAGCAAGCACAATTCATCACTTCTTAAACTAAATATATTTCCATTTTCTTTGCATGTGCATGTGTATATATCATTCACCTTATATATTTTGAATATGTACAATGACATTACAGCCAGTGATAAATCCTACTCACTTACTATATGTGTTATTTGCTGCAACATTAAACTCAGTGAGAATTTTATATGTAACTTGTACCAAAACTAAATATATTGTGAAATTGATGCACAGTTATAAACAAGAACATCACTTCCTACTTCAACACAGTCGAAGGTGGCAGCTTGTGTGGCAATTCTTTTGTAAACAACTGCAGACTTCTCAAAGAATAAGCCAGTTAATTACATTTTTAATGATGTTTTTAGAAAATAGTATTGGGGGGGGGGGGGGGGGGCGGGAGCCCAACCTATAAAACCAACAAAAAAGCAAACGTAAAGCTTGTGCTGTACAAAGAAATTATGTTGGTGAAAAACTGGACTATGTTGGACGCAGGTATTTTGCTTCCCCCATCTTCATTYTTTTCTTCTACTGAACTTGCCTGGGTAAAGTACTTTTTATAGCTCTACTGTGAATTCAAAGAAAGATGACACTGGCACAATCTATTTAAGTTTTTTGGTGGATTATCTTATTTCATTATTTTCAATACTGCTAAGTATGTGCTACCCACTTAGAGAGCTGATGCAGTGCATAGCAAAGCTCAAGATGTCCTCTTAAATACACAAAGCTTATGCAAGGCCGTGACACAAGTAGGTTTTAAACATCAGCAGTGCTGGCAGCTTTGAAGGGCTGATACGGTACAGCCTTGCCGACACATCACAGGTTACAGGCAGAGATTCAGGAAGGAACTGAACTAACCAGAGTAAGAGTAGGACACAACTTTTATTGATGAAGTTCAGGGGAAAGAGGCACCGGGGGCAGCTGTATTAATCCCATAATAACTTGAAATATAATCAGTACATTGCTGCAGGGATGGCTAGGAAGGCAGGGAGGTGGAGGTGTCAGGGTTTAAGTTCACAGGCTTTCCCAGTTCATTAAAAAGTGAATCAATCAGAAAAACAGGCTGCCTTTTCAAAGGGCTGGCAGTTGTGAACGGGCTTCGGACATTGGGAGGAACGCAGATGGTGAGCCCGGCCTGGTGCAGGGGCTGCTGGAGCTCAGCAGCCATTCACATGAGGAGACGGCTGTGTTTTACCCTGCTCAAGCCAGTAAAATGTGTTAGAATGTGCTAGGGGAGATTCTGGCTGCATTCTGAGAACTTAAAAGCTAGGCAGTGTTGGTGCTGTGGGCCATATAAAGGTGATGTTGATAGATGTTTATAAAGGGACAAAAGTTTTGTTTTATAATTTCTAGAGCAGTGGTTTAACCAGCAGGCAAATGGGCAGAAGGAGTCTGCCTACAGGACCCCTCTTTGTAGGCAGCTGGTAGAGTAATTAGCTCATTACTATTAATTTTTGCCATCCCTGGACTGATCAGTGATGTATTGAAAAAAAAAAAGTGGAATTGGTGTATTTGGATCTGGCATTTCCTCTATCCTTTTGATGAAGCTGGTGTACGTACACAGAGCAGGGAACATCCTTGGAGAGTGAGCTTACTCACACCCACAGGCACTCGAGGTTTAGGACAGAATGCCCTATATTTAAATAGGACTCATGACTTTTTAATTACTGCACAGTACAACAGGGCTTAGTGGGAACACATGGTTGTCCAAACTGGTGCTGTGATTGCTCCCCACTGGTAGGGAGTGCATTTTAGCAATGGTCTGTAGCTCACCCGAGACAGCACCCAGCACAGGCACAGGTACAACACTGACAGCATTTCCAGAGGAGCCCCAGCCCTGTGTCGGGAAGGTGGCATGGAAAGAGCTGCCCTGTGGATGACTGGTGCAGAACACCCATGCTGGAAGGCARCAGTGTCAGCGTGACCTGACAGCTCCTTAGAGAGAAGCACATCCCTTTGTGGACACCTTTGCTGGAATGCAAGCCCAAATCTTCCTCTGCCCCCTTGCATGGATCCTGCCATGCTTGCAGTGGGCCAGGGACTGCCCTYGGGTTATTAGTTAATTAACAGTTTTTACTGATTGCTGGAGGAGATGTGGAGAAGAGGAAAGACATACTCGCCAGTACTACAGTTAAGAGAGGCAGGCTTTTTTTTGACATTTCCTTTGAAAGAATTTTTGCTTTCTAAGATGTTTATAACAATATGAATAACTGAATGGACGTATTATTCAGCAAATATTCAAAGCAAATGTGTGGCAAGGGCATATTTCAATGCCCAGCTTCACTGTACATTACTTTGGGCTAGCAAAAGACTTCTTTGTATATGATTAGCCATATCTCTACTAATATCTCTAAACCTCTCTAATGGGGTTTAAAGTACAAACCAGGCTG
>NW_026623240.1:3565259-3620259 GCF_030028575.1 Malurus melanocephalus | reverse complement strand
TCCATCTGACTTATGGATTGTGAAAAGCTACCATAGTGAAAAACAAATCGTTGGAYACACATCACATTGAGGGGTTATATGATATATCACTCAGCATGGAGTCTGGTTTGATTTACTTTGCACGCAAGTGAAAGAAACTGTAACAATAATAGTGCTTTTCCATTCCTTGTATTCCTGCAATATTCTGCCATCCCTCGGAAGGTAAAGCATGTCAGGAAGTCACTGCAGGTCTGCATTCAATAACTGATGGCTGGATAAAGCCTTGCTGTCTAGGTGGATGGTACATGGCAGCCCAGAGACAACTAAAAGTCTCATTTCTCAGTTCATACCTAATGCAGAGAGGATTGTGGATCTTCCTGTCTTGCAGAAGAGACCAGGGAGCTAAGGAGGAGAGGGACTCTCTGTATGCACTAACCCCTGCTCTGGCTTGGAGATACCAAGGACCTACTGTGATCCAGCTGGTAGTGCAACAAGAGCTGCAGTATTACACAAATTACTCACTGTGTGACATTTGGGATCTTATGAAATGGTTGAGAATATTTTAAATTATGCAAATTAATATTTTCTTACAGTTTGGCACTGTTCCTGGCYTGTATTATTTTTCTGTGTTGGATACCTCCATCTCCAGCAGATATTTGGTCCTTAAAAGGGGTTAGCTTTTATTTTATTCTATTTATTTTTCTGCCATCTTATATTCTAAAGAGATGTAATGGATCAGCCCAGATATGTTCCACGAAGTGAGGAGAGGGAAGGAAATAGCCTGAAAATCATTTGCAATTCAACATTGAGCTGATATTTGTGGAGATGAAAGCTTACTCCACAGTATTTTTACCTTGTGATTTGGATTYCATGGGGTAACCATCAGCTTCAAAAATCTCATTGTGACACCATATTCAAAGTCAAATAAGGAGTGTCAATGAGAACACACCACCCCCAAGTGGCTCCCCTCCAGCTWCATAACCCCAAGTTACTTTTGACATTGCACCATAAGACTGAAATGATTAATTTATAATAGRTTATCTCACAAATCTGCAACAGAAGAACAGAGGACATGATTTGCTCAGGATTTGGCACACTGGCAATGGCATGTCACRACGAAGGGTTTAATGAATAATATACAACAGAGAAACAAACTGCGGAGAGGCTGGGCTGGGGAGAGGGATTTTGAYGTGGTGCAAGGGAGCCCACCAACCCAACGCTGCACTTACCACTGACCTCTGGACTTACACTAATATTTGAGCAAATACTTCCCACTGGCTTTCCAGAAAGCCTTCTCTAAGCTTAGATGTTCCTCACAGCCTGCCTTGAGCTTGCCTCTCGTAAGTGCTAAGTACCCATAAAATAGAATGAGAGGTGTTTACCTTAMCTTTGCAGTTGCCCTGTGGGGTCACAGGATGTGTGTTATGGAAGTGCAAAGTGTAGTTATTTGTGAAAAGGGTTCAGTTCCTGGGGGAAACACAAACAGTTGGATGGCTATAGCAKGTACTTGTGCTACTGAGTGCTCACCTTTCTGAGAGTAAAGCATGTTCATGTAGAACCTGCTGCTTAATCTACTGTACTGGAAACATTTACTACGGCTGAATTTCAGTGTATGAAATCCAATTAAAAAGGGCAAGTATATTTTTTTCTTGGAAAATGGCTGTCCCTTGCATCAAACTTAGATGCCAAAAGCAATCRTAAAAAATCAGAGTAACATCCAAGCTGACAGGTACCATTTCTGATGACACTGAAAATATATTTCCCAGTTAAAAAAAAAATTATTGCCCTTTTCTGTCATTTAAAAAATTGATTAGGAGCATCAGAAACTTGAGAAAAAATTCTCTCTCACCTGTYTGACCTTGGCCAAATGCTGAAGAGCAACCATCCACCTGAGAGTGGGACACTGAAAATGGAGGGCAGAATAAAGCATGGTTGTACTGTTATTGCCAGYCAATGACCCCTTCCTTCTGTAAAATCTCCAATTCTCTTTTGCAGTATTTCCCTATTTACTAAGTAACCTGGGATAAATCTGTTGCTCTAACCTCAATTTCTGCTATTTTCAGGGAGATTTACCTGCCAGTCTAGGTTGTCTTTCCTGGCATCAGAAGTTGAACGAAGTTCTCCATGTAGTAAGAGATTTTATTAGTCTGCAATGCCCCTTCCCTTGACCTGTTGGGACTCCTTTTTTGCTAGTGCTTCTGTCAGCCCTTGGCTTTCTGTGTGGGGCCAGAGSAGGTCTCAGACCCTAGACACTTTGKCCAGAACCAACACWAATAATTTATTTGCATGCACCATCAAGCAGCAATCGTCTTTAAATTGTTGGCTGGAGGCAAAGGGGCAGGTCAGTGGTATCTCTGATGGAAGTGCAGGAGGATGGTGGCAGCAGGGGGKGTCTGAAAGGGCTGTGGGGCCAGAGAACTGCTCCAAGAGCCATTGTTGATGGGCAGCTGTGACAGACAACATCAAGACACCTCTGTGCTGTAATCTCCAGCCCATCMAAAGGAGATGTTAAAAGTTTCATATAGCTGGGATTTTGTCCCAGAGGTGTGGCCTCTTCTCCTCTTTAGTCCAACAGTCCAACCARTGAACCTTGCCAGTGCTGACACCATCCAGCTTCTCTAGCAATGCACAATGCAGCAGTGCACAACAGAAAAGTAAAGTAATACAGGAAAAARGGAATGCTGCTGCCACAAATGGTAGGAAGCTTGAATTTAAATCCCTCCTCCTCCCTCTSTTGAGGCCATGCTCCTCCCTAGAGGCATCAGCAATTGGGTTTTCCCTCACACTMACCTAAGGTCCAGGAAGGGGTTTAATTTCTCTCTGCTGGGAAGTGAGTTATGTATTGGGAATTAAGCAGGATTTTTGACCTGGTTTGACAGCAAAGGCAGCATTATTAACAGCTAAAATTTAGAGAGCAAAACTGTACTTGAAGCTTTTGGGGCATTGATGCTAGTGGTTCAGCTTGATGCGAATTTCTTTACAGGGCATTTTTATGAGCAAAAATATTGTTTCCATCTCCACCTCTAGGCACTCCTGACCACAAGCTGAGATCTCACCTACAGACCAGGAATGGTGGGGTGTCCAATGCCACAGAGSTTGAATTTTATGTATCTATAAAATATGTACAAAATATATGGGGTTTCACATCTCCACTGGGAAGTATCACAGGACTTAGCAGACACAGAGGGCTGAAAGCATCTGCAATGGAAACAGAGTCAGGGCAGGCTAGGTCAAGGGTCTGGCTCAGAGAGCAGCAGGGTTTCATTCCTGGCTACGCAAAGATCTGAAATCACTCCCCACCTCAYGCCTTACTTCCCATCCATGGCATTCCAGCCATGGGAAATGCTGTACTTACGAGATGCTAAACTCCTCTCGTGCTTTGGGGTTATATAAATGCCATGAAAGCCCAYAGAAATGRATATGGAAAACCAGCATGCAGACCMTGGTCCCAGTCAGCCTGAGAGCCTGTGTGGTACTCTGCCACTGCTGCTCCAGCCCAGGAGTGCAGGCAATGGCCATGTGTCCCCCTCTGATGGCAGCTGATGGCCCTGGGCCTGAGGCCACCGAGTTYGGGGTCTTGGCAGTACARAWWAAAWKKWAAMMARRRGKCYTTTTTTGTTGTTGCTTTTTGTTTTTGTGAAAGCTAGTAATCACAGGGCTAAATCAGTTGGATGAACCGTAATTTACTACCATGAACTCCTCTTGTCTGTTTTTCTAAAGGTAACAACCATCCATGCTGAGATGGCTGCACTTTGGACAAAACAAATGCTGTAACAGCATGTAGCAGTAACAAACCTGTCAAAGTTCATAAACAAACAGTCATCTATTTAATCACTAATTATTAATCTAATTCTGATCTTCAGTTACTCAAAATGAACTGTTTAAAAAAAAAGTGATACTTGTTAGTCTAAAGCAGTTTTAAAACATGTGTCCAAAAGTAAYGCATTAGTTTACAGTGGAACAATCCATCTGTTATTACAAGAAAATTAGGACAGGAAAAATAAACCTTATCCCATGCAATCAGCCATATGAGAGAAAATTCCTTTTTAAAACTACCCCCACCTGAAATCCTCACCAGAGTGCTGAAGGAGGCAAACAAGCGTTAATGAGCAGCAGTGCAGCCTGCACCATATTCCTGCCCCTCTAAAGCAGCAGAATTACAAAATGGATGGGCATGAAAGAAATTACTGATTTGCTACAGATATCTGCTGCTTAGTGCCTAAAAATTTAGTTTAAGGAGCCTCTCAATCTGTGCATGGAAATGAGTCAACAGCAGAAGCACTTCTGACCTCCTCGAAGATTTTTAGTATCATCTCAACTCTTCTTAAAATCTTTCCAAGCTAATAATATTGTATTCTTGGATTTTAGTTGGGTTTTTTAAAATCTAAACTGTATACATCTCAAATATTTCACATGACCGGACAAAGCAGTGTTAAAAATTCAACTGCACTAATTACTAGCTGAGCAGCATAAAAACCTCTGAATAAATGTCAGTCTAGGAGATAAGCTCTTATCTTAATCTAATGACTCCACAGACTTAATTTGTCAGGCCAGCCTAGTTGATGAAAAACAGGTTTCTATTCTCCAGCCTTAGCAGCCACATCTTTCCAAATCTTTGAAGTTGGATAGTAATACCATCAGTGTCATCCTGCAAAAATCTTGTGGCCAAGCCAATTCCATTGCTATTGTCCTGTTACACTAATTAAAGTTGTTTTACCCCCATCAGTGTGCAAGAGGTGAAAATGAAGCCAATTTATTTTTAGATTTGTTATATTCTGGGATAATAATTCTTGCTTCCTACTGCCCACGACGACGTGTTAATATTTGCAGCTCTCTCTCAGTAAGGGAAAGCCAGGCTTTTTAGCAGGGCTTCACAGACAGYTCAGTGCTATCCCAGGACAATTCCTGCAGTGCAGAAAAAGCACACAAGTATGTGTGCAAGTGTTTATTTGTGAAGAGAAGAATAATTTTGAGCGCAGGCAATGAATTTGATCTTAAGAGATGATTTTAGGTTTCTGAAGTTCTTCCCTAAAGGAGCATTTGACATATTTAGAACTAAATGCACCAAATGTTCAYTGTGTTTGGACAGAGTGGATTAACAAAAAGAAAAAAATAAATTGGCTGCAGTCAGTGCTTCCAGTCCCCCAGTCCTAACTCTTCTGATGGGAACCTGGTAGGCCTTTTGTGCACAGTGCCCCATTTCAAATGACATCATTTAAGCATGGTACTCTTTGTCCCAACCACAAAACTTAGGGAGGGATATGCTTGGGTTTGAGGAGCTGGGAGATGAACTTTATTCATCTTGGAAGACTACAAGGTAACAAAAACTTGATGAAAAAATAGTGCTAAGGCATGATCTAYTGAGGCAGATCCAAAAGCCAGTCCTGCCCTGGACTGTGTTGGTATTGATGTTATTGACTTTATCAAAATTAAGTATATTGAGATGGACACCTGCTCTGTTGTACCTGATGAGGTTTTAGAGCAGTGCAACTCCATTGACCTCAGCAGCATTTTATCTCACACAACCAGGAAAATGGAGTGGAGAATTAGCCACCTTTTTCTAGTATTACAAAATCCCTGACTCCCGGAGCTGATGGGCTATCATTGCTTATGGCATCTCCCTTCCCATTTTACCCACAGCTATACAAAGGAGCAGAGTTTGCACAGCAGTGGCCAGGTGAAGTGTTCATGGCCATATTCAAGTGACCCAGAAGGACAGGGCTGCTGGATAAACTAGAGGCAGATTTCTGCAAATATGGGAGCATCCCTGGATACAGATTAGTACCCACTTCAGATTTTTAARGCTTCCAGGCTCCATGTTGTCATTGGGAGTTGGGAACACACAGGCTTTTGAAAATCCCCAAGACTGAAACGTATTTAAGCTGTGTTGCCTATTGCTTCCTTGGATCAAGGCAACTGAATTCTATGAAAGCACTGGGCTGCAGTCATATCTATCTGACCTTCTGAACACRAAAAGCATTTGGTGCATGGTCTGCAAGCTTGAGGCCTCATCTGACCAAAGCTGAATTTATATCCATTGATTTCATCATGGAAGTGATGGTTCACTCCTGAACATGCCAAATTCATTTATGCTAGGGCTATGGCCTGGAATGGCATTTTTTTAGTTAGAATTAATGGCTCATTTCTCCTGCTCTGAGTCACAATTTAAGTCTACAGGCCATTCCCAGCACAGCTGAAACAGAAAATGAACACATTGAAGTGAAATTTTCAAAGTGACATTTGAACCCCCCCTCTCTGATGAAATACCACCTATTGATCCAGTCAAATGACTGCAGGCTCCTCAGGTCCATCCTGCAAAGCCTCCTTGACCAGCTTATTACCACAATTCTTCAGGTGCACTGTGACTGTCTTTCAGTAGAGGACAGGTGCCAGCTAATCAAGTTGAAAAAAACAAAAACTCCCATCGTTTAAATGCTAGTCCTGGTGAAAGATATGGCAAAATTCCCATGGAAACCACTGGCTACTTGTATCTTAAGACATTTTTTCAAGTCTGATTTGCCATTTGAATACTGACTCCCTGATTTATGCAAAGAGTTTAACTTAGAATTAACAAATTTCTTGCCCTTTCCTCAGTAGCTGGAGCAGCAAGGGGCTGGCTCACACAGGAGCCATTCCCTAGGGGTGATAAAATGGGATCCAGCCAGCTTGGGTCAGGCTGCTCGTGCTTCAGGACACTCTGTGCTTTCACGACTCCCTTTGCTCCCTCTGTACTCTCCAACACTTGCTCCTGTCATCCCACTACAAAAGAAGTTTACCTGCTCTGGCCTGCAAAGGAGCCCTGCTATTTTTGTACTGCAGCCTACAAGTACAATTTGGGGTGCTGAGGAAAAATGAATCCTTGTGAAACAACAAAACTGGGTCCTTTATGGAAAAATATTGTGACTTGCAAACAGAGGGCAGCGGATCCAGATCAATTTTTCTATCAAAGAGGGATAACTTTAATCTAAACATAAAAAGGGGTCTCTCATGTGAGATACAAAAATGTAGGGGTAGCTGCCAGGTTTGAGATTGGTCTTGATGAAGTATTCTTGCTGACAAGCCAATAATGAGCTAAGGCCTATGGTGATGCTGTGACAAGCTGGGGCCACTCAGCTTGGCTAWATGAAGCCCAAATACTGGCACCACTGCTGGAGCAGGACAAGCAGAGTCGAAAGGAACAGGATTTCTTTCTTGACTTGCAAATAGAGTATCACCTTGTGTGTGAGTGCAGGGCAGTGTGTGCCATGATCATACCTTTGATGCAGCACTCCTAAAAGGAAGAGTTTGTCAATTTTGCTTTAAGTGTTTGAACACAACAGCCTTWATTCAATGTGTCAGATAAGAGAAAATCATGTTGGCTTATATTTATGACTTATCACTTCTATCTTAGCACTAGAGACATTTGGAGAGCAAGCCAACTCTTCAGTTTGTGTTTTGCTTTTTTTTAAAATCCATCTAAGCCTTGCCAGACAAATCCTTAACACTTATATGCCACTGCCATATCTGTGGAAAAATAGATGGGAAGACACATTTGAAATGCACTGAAGGGGTGTTTTTGGTAAGTCMCAGGTTATGTGACTTAAGGGAAGGGTAGACAATTGAAGATAGGCAAGAAGTGAAGACAAGCTCATGATGGGTACCTGAAGCACATGRTATTGCGTAGGGCAAGGAGAGCCACATCCAAGGGAGCACTACTGGTGCTTCATATTTCTTGTGGCCCTCGGGCATATTTAGGATTATTGAGCTTAGATAGGAAAAAAGATAAGACTGGATCCTCAATGAATAAAGAGCTTTGTGGAGAGTGGCTTCCCTCAAGTGGGATGCTCTCTCCTCCTTCACAGAGGTCACTGGTGTGGCCTTGCTTTGAGTGATGTGTACAGTTTTGGGCATCACAATATAAAAGGATATRAAGCTATTAGAGATCATCTGAYGGTCASGCACTGGAACAGGCKCACCTGGGAAGTGATCACAGCACCAGCCTGACAGGTTCAAGGAGCATTTGGGCAACATTCTCAGGCACAYGGYGTGACTCTTAGGAATGTCCTGTGCAGAGCCAGGAGTTGGATTTGATGATCCTTGTGGGTCCCTTTCAAGTTAGCACATTCTGTGATCTTGGCATTGGTAAGTGCGCAATGAATATTTTCCACTTCTGCTTCAAAGGGAACCTCCAGCCACTCACCAGTGCCAGTAACTCTTTCTGTTATGGGCTTTCTGTAACTCTCTAACTGTTACGGGCTCCAACAGTTTCCCTACACGCCTTTGGAGAAAAGGCAGATAATAAAGGGAGCAGTAGAGCTACACTGATTCTTGGGATTGACAGTAAAGATACCCAGTTAACATACTGAGAAAGAGGGCTCAGGTTTGATTGCAGAATCCTGTGTGAATTGTAGAATTCTTGCGATCAAAGCAATTGTGAGAAATTCTGATTCTCAATTCTTTTTTTTTTTTGCATATGGGAAGAGGATGGCTTTGTGCAATAACTGTTTAAAAATACTTCAAAAGAACTTGAATCAGTCCATGGCTGCACTATATACAAATTAAAATAATTGATTTTTTGGCAGCCTTTTAAGAGTTCTGTAAATTAAGGAGATTTCTGATACATTTTGGGGGACTTTATTTCATGTTGACTTTCAGAGTGCCTTCCCTCCCAGAGCTGAAAGTCAGCCACAAAACCAGACAGAGCCTCTCATTTACACTGCCCTCCTGTCACAGGAGTCAGTGGATCTCCTTCAGGAGTGACCATGGTGGGGCATGGTGGGTCCTGGACCCCTGCCAGCTCTGCACCCTTCCCTTTCATTTCTGCTTTGAGAACTTTGCATCAAGAAATAGAAACTGCCCCAAACCCACTCCTCTGGGGAGTTAGCTTCTCTCCTATTCTCCATTAGTAGAAACTGATTCCCTCACCCGGTTTGTGTTGCACCTGGGCTGTCCCCATTCTGTGCTCTGATGGCAATGGGTTCAGTTCTATCTGYGATGACCTAAAAATAGCACTCAATTAACATTGCATTTCAAGAATTGGAAAATTTCCCAGAAGTCCATTCTTTTTTTCTTTTTCTGTTTCATTACATTTTACAGTAATAATACACAAGCCTGTAGAAAACATGACGGGTAATGAAAAAATGTAATTAATATAAGCAGTGTAAAGCATTTTTTTTTCCCTCTGTTGTCCTTGCAGAAAATTACTGCTTTAAACTGAGCAGGATGTGAAAATGCATAAAGCAAACAGTAATATGCTGTGGTTTGTAAATATCTTATGCAAAATAGTTAAGTCAACTGCTGTTTATTTTTCTTACTTTGTGTCACAAGCTCTTACTTTCTTTTGTTCATTACTTTTTCCATTTGTTCTCTTTTGGGGGCTTACTCTCTTTCATCTTAAGAAAGTCACTGACTTAACTATATTTTTTTCTGCTACAGCTAATTCTTCTCACCATCTCCTCCCATTTGCTGGCTCTGAAATGCAACATATTCTGCAAAAGTGTAGTGAGCCAGATCATCACTATACTGAGGATCTGCTCTCTTGTTTTAGGCTTAAAAAAAAAAAAAGAAAGCACTCTCTTATCCTACAACCAAGCAAGTAATTATCCCAAATCCTGCAACAGCTTCATGACTAACTAGCATTCCTAACTGCAGGATTCTGCAGTGTTTTAACAAGGCTGCCTGGTCACAGCTCGGGAATGGGCTGTGAGCAATACGCAGACAACATTAACTAGTATGGCATAGTATATGCCATCTCTCCTTGGAATATTTCTCTCTGGCTATCTGCAGAACTTGTAATACCCAGCAATATCTGAAGGTCACAGCAGAGTTTCTGAGCTGAAATACAAAACAGCATTCCAAACACATCTTCTGTGGCCAGACAAGAAACTGCTTATGGTTTATTTTCCCTCCCCCGCTCTGCACAGCTGACATCCAGCATTAGTTATTGTTTATTTTTGTCTTGTTCCTGATTCTAAAGGTTTCCCTTATGGCCCTGGTTTATGTGAACTTTCAGATATCACTTGGGGCTTTTCTGCCTCATCCCCTCTGATGTAGCTGGTTCCCCTGTGAAGGTAGGTTTCCCCAGCTGAAGATCTGTTCCTCTCTCCTGTGGCATTCTGTGCAGCCATTTGGAGTCCCAGATGTAGGAAATGAAATAATCCACGCTCATACAGTCATGAAAGTGCCCATCTGGCACACAGGAACATCACGCATTGGAAGCACACAAGCGTGAGCTCACTTTTGTTATGGCATTTCATAAACAGAGATGCAGTGAGCCAGCAAGTCAGGTCCTTTGGATAATAACAATCRTCTCCATCACACGTTGTGTTTAAAAAACAGGGAAAGAAAAAATCAAGACAAACTGGAAAAATTTGCTCTAAGGAGAAATTTCTACTTATAAATGTTTTTTTCTCAGYGGCCCACTGTACTTACACCTCTCTGGCTCTCTCCACTCTCTATGTAGATTTAAGRCAATGGTGACAGTTGAAATGTAGCCAGTTAACTCTTAGTTAGCTCTGAAATCTCCTCTTCCTCACTGTTCAGTTAAAGGAAGAAAATATTAGATCATGCTTACAAAACTGAGCTCTATAAAAATAAATTGCATGTTACTGCTTTCTTATCACTACATAAAATTCACAGAAACAGTCTAATAAATGACCTCACCACTCAATTTTGAAGTATACAAATTAAAGACAGCAACAGATAAGCCAAGAGAGATTAATGTACAGTGTGTGCGCCTGTATGTGTGTGTTTGCATGCCTCTATGAGGATATACCCATATGCTGTTGACATTCAACCTCTGGAATTATAATTAGGGGAAAAGGCAGATGTGTAAATTCATCTTGCTGGGCAGCATATATATGTTGCACTGGTCCCTGATTAATTCAGTACTTGAACACTTGAACACATTTACTCTAAGACAAAAGGTTTCTGTTGGGATATGTTGGCTAATAAAGGGGTAGAATATGATGAAACAATGAACAGCCCAAAATTATGGACTAAGTTCAATACCAGTAAGTAAAACCCAAGATTATTTATATTGTTTCAGCTTTGCAAAGTAATTGAAAAAAGACATCCTAGGCATTTTGTTGGATGTCACTGCAGGCTGTAAAGAAATCTTGGGATGTAATAAACTTCTCAAAACCCCCACCATTAGTTCTGCTGACAGTGCTGGATCTTAGAGGGATTGCTGCTCAAAGGGGTGAGATTTTTAAGGTCAGGAAAGAGCAGAAAGAGGTGTCAGGTCTCTTAAACCATTGCAGGAAAACCATGCCCATTCCAAAGTGGGGGCCTGGGCCTGCCAGGGGCAGGGGCCTGCCACTCCATGGTTTATGAATATTATAAATTATGGATAATAGTAAAAGAAAATAGTATCTGAATTTTATATGACTCAGCTTTGTATTGTATTTGGCAAAAAATATCTGGTCCAGTATATTTTAAATACTAAATACTAAGTTAGGAGAACAATGAGATGTTTGTAAATATGATAACCATTACAATATACTGYTTCTCATTTGAAAACTCATTTGTGCAAAAAATGATTATTGACCCATAATATGTAAATGATTGAAGTACAAAAATTAATATTTGGGTCAACTCATGTATTTTTCAACCATGAAATGAAAAGCTTAGTATTCACATTCCAATTCATACATGAAAGCACTATTACTTGGCTATTGTATTAATTTATTATTGTCTTATTTAATGACATACAGAATTATATCTCTACTTTCAAATGAGGAGAAGGCATTGTATGCCACAGTAATGTTCCAACCCAGGATGTCCCTCATTCTGGACTTTTTTACTGGGGACAGTGAGCCAGATTCAGAGCTGATACAGAAGCAAATAAACAGCATTGCTAGCACGAAGGTTTTGGCCCTAGCGTACCTTAAAGGTTGCACAGGGAGGACTGGCTCCTCTGTTCCCCCTGGGCTTGATTCTCATCTCCTTCACATGAGTTTTACCCAGTGTAATGCTCCTTATTTATTGCAATTAATCCAGAAATATAAATCAGCACAGGATCAGTGCATTAAGTGCAGTGAGGTAGTCCTTATTCTAAGGGTTTTGTTTCTGCTCCCTCCTCCTCTTTCCCTGARTCATGGGGAGTCTGTGGGTGTGTGGGGTTTCTAATTGCGTTGTGGGAGTGCTCGTTCTTCCCAAGGGAGCTGCAGCAGACCCCTCAGCCCAAGGTGACTTTCCTTCCAGGGAATTCAGCGCTCATGGTACATGCCAGGTGAGCTCCAGAGATTCAGGTGCTCTCTTGTTTGCCCCAAAGAAGTGCCCAAGRCCTGGAGCAGCAGGCCAACCCTAGTCCATGCAATTGTCTGTCCCTGGGGTGGCAAACAGGCAGCCCATGAGCCTGTGATGAGGTATTTCCCCTTGCTCAGAGCACGGGTGTTCAATAAGGGCCAACCTGTGCAAGCTAGACCTACATTATGTTTGGCTCTTGGACTATTATCCATTACATTTCAAATGCATTGGCTACCAAGCTTAGCTGGATTGAGTCTGACTTAAGGTCAACCATCCAAATAATTCATTAGTATCCTATAAACTGTGTGCTCCATCTTTATGGCTTTTTATGCAAAAGTAAACAATGCCTCATTCTTTGTGCCACCAGGTATTGTATCACTTGATGGGTCTATCTCCTTAAAGAGATGCATAATTTAAATACAAATAAATGTATGAGTGAAATCCATGTAGAATGATATTCATGACAGACAAAATGAATGAAGAAGAGATGGGCAAAACAATTTAGATAATACCCAAAAGCAAAGCATCACAGCTAAATCAGGATTAACCCATGAAGCATGATGTGTTTCATGAAATGACTTTGGTATAGTCTAAAACTACAATGACTCAAATGAATTAAGAAGGGCAGCATTGCATTAAGTTTGCTGCAGTGTTCAAACCTGTTACACACATATTGGATCATGCCAACAGGAAAGAGCCTGATATTTTTTTAGTTCAAATTAGATATATTTGCACATATTTTACAAACAAAAAAATTATTTTGCATAAAACTATTTTATATTCCAGACAGAAATTATTTTAAGCAGATTTAAAGGGCAATAGACCCAACTCTACATGGCTTGAAGATGAGGTAAAGCAAGTCACAGTACAAGGGCATGTTTGGGTGGTGAAGAACAAATGTGATACCCCAGTACTACCTAAAACCACGATGAAGGTGAAGCAGAGGTAGTGGCGGTGTGCAGTGATGTAGCCACTCCTCAGGGTGTGATTCAGAACTGCCCACACTGGCCAGCTGTATGGGAGGGGCGACATCCTCCTGGACCTACCCAATTAATCATCCTCTGGTTTTCTTAGCCTCTGGTGCAAAAGGCAGAACCCAGATGACTAATTCTGGCAATAGAGGCCCTGCTTGTCAACAAGACCTCCCCTTGACAGAGGCGTGATTTGGTTTTAATTTTCCTTCAGCCCATTCATTTATTTGAAGCTAATGGTTGACATGAATCACAGCGTTAGAAGGGAGAAGCACGATTTGTACTGGCAGCCAAAAGAGATGGCATGTCCAGGGATGGCAGGAGCAGAGGGTGCAGTTCCTTGGGGCTTTGGACACAGGAGAGGATTGGGAGARCGACTCTTCCAAACATTGTCCCGCCCTGCTCACAGGGAGGGCAGCACATCGGAGAGCACAGCAAAGTGGTGCTGTTTTGCAATGGATTCCGTGGGAGTCTCACAGTGACAAGGTGATGATTGCTGTGGCCCCAACCAAGCAGAGCCTTTGTTTAAGTTCACTAGCATGAGTAAGCTAATTGGCGTCACTGGGCTTGTGTGCTCAGAGCTCTGGCTGTGCTCAAATGCTCGGTGGGGCAGGGGACAATGGGTGCTCAGCACCTTCCTGGCACAGCCCTGGGCTCTCCTCACCCTGACCTTGTGCAAAGGCAACGCGGGGCTTGGGATAAAGCACCAAACATCTCSCACCAAGGCAGACAAAAAACAACAAAAAAAAATGAGCAGCAGTCAGTCCAGCTGACTCTTTATGAAGCTTCAGAGTTTCAAAATTAATTTTAAATTTACCTCTAACYCTGAAAACAAAACTAATTGCAGAATGTGAGACTCCCTGAACATGCTAGGAAACTTGATAGGAATAYCTCGGAAAAAAACACAAACACTTTAGATAAACCCCCCATTTTAATTGTATCAATTCTGCCAATTAATGATAATGGAAGAGCAGCCCAATTAGCTAAATAGCTAATAGTTTTATCAAGCAGAGGCTGGCAATTTAAAGCAAACAAATTCACTCTAATTTTATCCCCTTGCACACCAAGATGTTTAAAGGATAATGGGGGATCCAATAAAGGATATTGCTCAAATAGAGCTACATTTAAATCACCTAATGGCTTTAAGAGTTTTACCCCAATTAACAAAGAAGAAACATGAACATCATTCAGTGACTTCCAGCATAATCTTCATTAAAGAAAATCTTCATTAAAAAAATAACATATCCTCCAACTAAGGGCAGAATGAAAAACGTCACTGACTTTTCCCTTAAAAACACTGATTTCTCCCAAAACAAAGGCTCCTCTGTAATGGCAAAAGTATCAGAGAAAAAAGACTCTCATGTCTAAGCCTCAGTATATAAATCATCTTCAAACTGTGGTCATTAGTTTTAACATAACAGTGGATTTGAATAAAGGAGATTGACCTATCTAACATATTTAAGACCAAATCCTACTGTTACCTAAATCTGAAATAAGTTAAGGCTATTGAAGAGAATCAAAAGCCTTTTCAAAACCAATAGCCAGAACAAATTCCCCATGATCATAATTTTGAGGATAAAAAATCCATTAAAGTGATGTCTTTGATTGCTATTAATGAAGCAATCTGGAATAAATCCAGAGTGATCCATATGGATAATCGAATCTCTCATTTTCTCACATTTTACAGATTTGGGCCCTGATTTATATGACAGTGATGGGCAAAAGGCTCCTTTCCTTTTGATACTGGACTGCTCAGCCTGGACAGCTGATGGCACAGTTTCTAAAGGGAGCTGGAMGAACAATGCATTCTATGCTCAAAGAAAGAAGTGTTCAAATAAATCGACTTCCAGCCTCGATCACAGATCCCCAAATACCTCTCCTTCACTGCAGGTCTTGTGAAGGTTACYGTGGGCTGCAGAAACCACCAAAGTGCTGCTAATTAACTGGCACAAACCTCCCTCCCTCCCTGATATCCCACTCATGGCTCAGAGGTGCTTGGCACTCTCACTGCCCTGCCAGGCTCAAGCAGAGACAGGGATGTCACCCACAGGGCAGAGGTGGCCTCTGGAAAAGCCCCAGGTAAAGCCTTTGACTGAAGATTAGCTGCATTTGGGGGAAGGTAGAAAGACTTTCCCTTCACTGTTAAGCTCTTGTTTCCCCAGTCAAACAGTAGGAGATTAAGGCYTGTCTCAGTTTTATTTTTTTAGAATAATGTCATGAACTCAGAGACAATGAAGTACCCCTGTCATTCCTGGAGCTGTGCCATGTCACCTCACCTGGGGGCAGGGTGGGTGAAGAAGGAGCCCTGTTCTTCCCTGTGCCACCCACAAAGCCAACCCCAAGGTTGCTTTGCTTTCCTTGCCTGCCATATTCTTTTCAGAGAGAAGATTCCAGCATTTCACCCCTCAGCACCAATTTTATGGCTTCCAGATAAATCCTAACCACTAGCAGTCCCTGCACACCCTCCATGAGCCAGCCTGCCTTCCTCCCTCCCTGGCCTCTGCATCTCTCCTCCCATCTGGCTGTTGCCTTACCTGGTGCCTTGGTTTCTCTTGCAAAGCTGACCCTCCCTATTCTGGTTCCCCTGGCTTTGCTGAAAAATCTGCCACTCAGCCCAAATTATGAAAATTTTGTCAGAAGACAGTAGTGCTAAAAAGGAAAGCAAAGTTTTAATTTGTGACTTGRCTTTTTTGCTGCCTGTAACTTTTCTCTAGGGTAGGTGCCCATATCCTTCACCTTTCCCTAAAGGCAGAATTGCCTGTGGTCTGGAAACGGCCACATCCTACAAAATGCTCCCGACCCCATGCCACAAGGCCAGGACTGGGCCCCCCACCTCTGAGCAACACTGCCTCAGTCAGAAWTCAATAATGTACTTGTATTGTATGAACTGGTAGGAATTGATGCTTATTTGAAACCAAATTTTAGGTTTCAAGCAAGAACAAAAAATTTAGACAGCAGGTCAATACACTTTGTACAGATATCACACTACATTCTGCACTTTCACCTTTATTATCATCTTCAACTATCTTTGAGTCAAATTTAATTTCAAAGGTGTAACAGCTCCTTTTCCTTCTAATCTACTGACTGCACACTGAAGGCGAAAGCTCATGGGTTCAGGCTTTTCATACACTTTTATCCAAAGCAGACACAAGGTCTTTAGAAGTCTGATCTATATGTAAGGAACAGTTACTAACAGAACCATCTGCCTCTCAAGCAGCTGAAATTATATATAAAAGCTTTCACTCTGACTTCACRACCAATTGACAGTCTCCTGTTGCTCCCACTCTTGCAACTCTTTTCTGTGTTTAGTTGCCCTTAAAAGATATGCAACTCCAAACTGTWTTCTTTTACAAGTGCTGCATCTATCGTGTCAGTCAACATGGATCCATGTGTCAGAGGTGTCTCTTTGTAAAAGGATGCCCTTGGGTGACCAGGGTKAGTAAAAATTGCTGCTTTTCCATATGAAGTGCAATCAGGACAGAAGTTGTCTCCTTTTTAGACTCACTAAAAATGAGGTAAATATAAAAAACGAAAGACTGAGCACACTAGGCTGAAAAAAACCCCAACTATTCCAATATTTTATGTCTGATCATTACTGGTAGTGATGTTCAGAAGTATAAGRACAGGCCAAAGGCTGAAGTTTGGCCAGTGTTATGTACCCTCCCAGTAATCTGGGACCTGGGCAATCTTGTTCAGACCTTAGGCAGCATGTGGTGGGAATACCAAAATCTTCAAGCTAGACTGCAGGCCAGTTGTTGACAATTCTTGAGAATAAATAGAGATGTTTCAGTGTTAGAATACAAATATTTTTTCCTACTTTTTAGCAATCTGAAAGAATATCTGCAACTCATCCAMATGATCTTCACTGTTCTTCACTGACCAGAGCACTTTTCCTCAAATCCTTTAATCAGCTTGGATCTGGGAGGTGAAAGTGGACACTTTACCATGAGCTTTTTGGAACCTGAGCTGASACAGTAGCTCTGGACACACCTGTGAAAGGTGAAGACAATTGTTASRAAAATTGGGMGAATTRRAGGAGYTGAAMCAGCAATGGCAACATCAATATTCTSTGCTAGTGATGGGAGAGAGCAACAATTAACTACCGACATTTGCCCTTGCAGATGGGTGTTTCTAAGAGTGCTAAACTGGGCATTTTAAGCATGGTTTGGAGATTGTCGAGCAGGCTTCAGAAAATTTACCAGTCCCAGCTGGGTGATAATCTACAAGACCCCAGTGCAGGTAGTTACCTCACCTAATTTAAGGGGTGTGCTTAGACAATATTTGGGAGATTCAGTAATGAATTTTGAGCTAGAAAACACAGCATCTTTGATCTGTATAGAGGCACTGAGTAAGATTAAAGGAACATTTGGGGTGGAGTGATTCTGCCTGCTGAGCCCACCTGYCATGGCCCTGACAGAGAACCCTTCCCCCATGAAGTAAAGCTATCAAAAGTAAGARGATTTCTTTGCAGTTAGTCAGGGTGAAAGGAGTGACACGTGAAGTTTTCTTCCCAGTGKTGTAAAAGAGTCTCTACTGGCAAAACTAATGGGCAATGTAGCAAATCACAGTTGCAGTATTTTTTTTTTTTAAAAAACCCAATGCCACTAGTCAGCTCTGGGACACAGATTGAAAAATACAAAAGCAATTATGACTTCTATCAGATTTTTTGAAACCGAAGGAATTTTACCACCAGAGGAGAACAAATGCTGCTGCTAGTTACAGTGATCCAATTCCAGTAAAGCTGACAGAACAACTATGGAATTACTAGTACTAGAGCAAACAGAACTATTACTATTTCAGGTACAGGAAGAATCTGCTCCTGGAATGCATGTTAGGCTGTGATGAACAGATATAATTACAGAAATAACTATCTCACTACGTTGAGTAAGAGCAGAGAAAAGAGAGAAACCTTTTATGATGTTCTGCCCCTTAAAAAGAAACACTCAGCTTATTTGTATAAATAAATGTGTTACCTGAAGAACAGTTGCACACACTCATTTAYATAGGATTTGGTATACATCTGTGCTCTTCAATAGATTATTCCAAACCTTGAGTATTTCCTATAATTAATGYCAATACGCTTGGCTTATTTGTTATAAAAGAAAAGAGTTTCTAATTAGCCTTTCTGATGTGCAAAACTTCAGTATTTCTCTCTAGTGTTTTCCAGATCATATTTCTTATTCTRTACTAAGTGACAATAAGATTTCAGACTAATTCTGAAGATGGTTTAAATCACATGTACATGACAGGGTGAGGGCCACCTGCTACGAGCAAGCTCAGAAGTCCACATAATACAAACTGGCCTTGTGACAAGTCAAAYATTCCAAATTCCTATTAAATTTAACCAACACTTTGCATATTTCCCTTTATTACAGCAACATATACARTTTACTTTTAAACCAAAGCAAACCCTACTTGCCTTCACTGAACCTCAGGAGAGTCTTTGGGAAGAACAAAATCTTCACAGCAGTGACATTCAGAGGCTTATCACAACACACCAGGGACACAAGTAAATCTCAAGGAGTAGAAAAGAGTACAACTGTAGTGAGCTGCCTAGATGTAGCAATAAAAAAGGTCGAGGTGAGCATTTTTTTTATACCAGTCAACCCTGCAGGAAGACCAGACAAATTAAGAAGTTTCTGCCCAGCCAAAGGATGGGTTCTATCAGCAGCAAGTAACAGGAGAGTGGAAAGTTAACTGTGCAGACTCCTGTCTCTTATCACTTAYCCTCTTTTTCTTGGGAGGAACTTAGCACTGAATTTACATTTAAGTAAAACCACTGCACAAGACTGACTGGATGCCTGTTGGAAGCAATTGGAATATTTTCTTTTTACTTTGAGTCGTGGATTAAACTCTAAATGAGATAGGCCTGATCTGTGGAGGCATACAGAAAAAAGAAACTGTGCTTCTCTATTAAATTGGACATCCAAAGTATTTAATTGAATGCTGAAACGAGATGTGAAATTCCATGACATGCTCAGGTTTTCTTTCCTGTGTAGCTTTCATTTAACACAAAGAGGCTTATTTTCCATATCATGGGGCCCTTGATCCTGAGCATTAAATATAATAACTTCSCTAGAAGCTTTATAGTCTTGGCAAGACAGTATAGATTGGCCTTTTTGGTTGATTTGTTAATTCAAACAAGAATAGCACATTTCTAAAACTTTGGCCAAATTAACATCTTTTTGACTGTTCAAATGAGCTAATATTGCTGTAGAAACCTGGAAGCAGTGTCAAGTCTTTGATGATTTATTTAGTAGGAGTCATCTAGTAGCTAATTGTCTGCAATTTTTAACCTCATTCATGTGCACTGCTGATTCTTCTTCCAGCATCTGCAGTTTTCTCCTTAAGCTTTCTTACATCCCTATGTAACATTTCCAGATGGCAGCTCAACTTCATCACAATATTTTTAAGAACTTGCCAAACCACATCCAAGATCTTCAGACTCACAAGTAAAAGATAATATCATCCTCAGAGGGCACCTCACCCTTCTGCACTCAGGCACATGAAGGAAAAAACAGCTTTAGGCTCTGACATTTAACATTAATGATGAGTCACAGCTTAGGGTTTCTTGGTTTGGTGTTTTTTTTGGTGTTGGAATTTTCACCTTTCCATTCTTCTCCTGGATTTCTCACCTTGAAACCGTATCAAAAGAGAGCAAATACCAGTGTGACATGGTTTCTATTTGTACTGCAGAAGGTACCATCCCTGTAGTGCTGACCTAGTGATGTGCACACATGTCAGTCACTGCAGATTCACYCCAGGAAGAGCAAGAGATGACCGGGTAGGGAAGTTTCGGCCAGRAGTGCAGCAGACTTTTGCACCACACTGGCAGTAAATCTTAGCAGAGATCAGAATTACTCAAATGCTCAAGACAGTTGATGGCTGTAACCTAGATCTTCCTGGGTAAGTTCAAAGAAGAATCTGACTCACTGTGTGGTGCTGTTTCCACCATGGTTYAAGGATTGTCCTGATGTCTGTTAAGTCATAAAAATGTAATAGTTCCAGTCACATTTCTGGTTACTATCATGTGATTCTTCATGAGATTACTGTTCATCCTCTGTCTTCAATTACTCYAGTGCATGATTCAGCAATTGTCACATGTCTGTTTTGGGGTGGTTTTATGCCATGAGTGAATAAAGGGCTCTTTATGCCTGGTTTCTGTCTCCTATTTGGATGTTTATGAAGAAGCCTGAGTCCCTTGGGAGATGGAAGATACTCTATTTGGGCAATATTATTACCATCATCTACTATGATCCATGCCTGTAGGAAGATATTTTTAAAAATAATAAGTTCTATTTTGCTAATGTAACTATTGTTTAAATGTAAAATATAATTAGAGTATCCACCCAGGGTGTATGTTGTTGTGTAATTTTATAATACTACATCTAGATGAGTGTTGGCATTCTACCTATGTACTTAACCACACCCAGGAATGCTGGTATTGCACAATTACACACATCCCATTGACTAATTACATAATAATTAGTATTTTTAATATTCAAAGATGCACTCAAGTCAGTTATGCAAGATTTTATGTCACTGAAAATTAAAGACAAAGCATTACGAATATATGTAGTAAACAATTCTGTATAGATAGCTTACTGAGCCTGGACAGAGCTTCCAGCAGAGTGCATGTAATACTTCCTACTTCAGTTTAAAATGTATGACATTTTCTGCATTTTCAGTTTGGCAGCCCCTCCCTCCCCCACTCTTACCTTGGGTTATACCTGTTTTATAAAACTGTTGAAGTAATTTTGTATTCAAAAGAGTTAGGATTTCTGTAGTCTGCCTGCTTCTGAGTTATGATCACTTATCCTGACCAGAGATATATTTTGGCTGAAAAAGCACTGTGATGTGCCTGGGGAAGGAAGATTGCTCTTTACAATGGCAGCTCTGGAAGGAATCTCGAAAATGCACTTTAAGTTAGCAATTACTGACAAAATATCCCAAATACTGTTGTTTTAACAAAGCGCTACTGATGAGCCCTCACCACTTGGATTTGGAATAGATTTTCCATAAGCCTTAGTGGAGTGTCTTGATCTGGCCTCTTGCTTCTCATGATGTTGATGAGAGACCAAATGCAAATTCTGGCTCACCATTTGGCTCTTGGGGATTTAAGACCAGAGACTTTTCATTGCAATCTTGTCTTACATGTGTTCAAAAAAAATTTGTTTAACRTAACTTCTAAACTTGCTATTAATCTTAATTCAGTCAAAATTTACAGAAGGTGGTACAGAAGCCAAGGCTGGGTTTTGCCTAGGCCATAGTTTGATTAGCTGCTATGCACCAAGTGGATCCTATATGATGTTTCAGTGTTTCTGGCCTGCCCATTGCTTGTTTGCCTGGAACCCTCAGTTGTGCAYACAGACCTTCATGATGGAAAAGATGCAAAATATGGACTATGTTCCCACCTCCAACTATGTGTTCATGAGGCAAAAGAGCAACGGATATTTTCCCCTTAACTTCTTTTTTTTTTCTCTTCATGAATTTGAATTCTAACTTGTCAGTTACTGAGGCAGCAAATGACTTTTCAAGACCTTGAAAACAAACCACTCCCCGGGAGTTTCTATTTGGACTGTTTCTCTTTCCATAGGGCATGAGGTTACAGTGCAAGACCARCTTCTTTCAGCTACTCTGAAGAGTAACTTTTTGCTGCCCTAGCAAGTTAAAAATTGGCATTTTAGTCTGAACATTTGCCCTTGCCAGGCAGTTATTTTTTAGTGAAGTAATACTTCTATGGAAGCAAAGTGGGGCTGTTAGGAAGGAGCATGGTGTGACACTGCTGAAATAAATGACACTGCTCAGTTTAGGGCCATGCACAAGCAGATTCACAACTGCCCCYAAAGCCTTAGCAACCCCTCTACCCCAAAAAACAGCAATAAACTCAGGGCAGTACTGCACTTTTCTGCAGCTGGAAGACACTTACAAAGAGGCCAGCTTTTTGAATTAGTAACTGGGACTCCTGTTACTTCTAAAGGCTCTTCTTTTTGTATTCTGTGCTTTCTTGCCTGGGGTGCTTCACCCATCACTGGTAGACAAGAAATTTCRGAGAGATAGGGTAACAATCCTCACCTGTTTACCCTGGTCACCACTGGCAAGCAAAAGCAATCTGATTTCACACTGAGAACCAGTGTTTCCTCTGAGAGCAGRTGCTTGAAACACTGTTCTTCAAACATAAAGCTGCAGCGGACATGATTGGTCAAAACCCTCTTTTCCCTTCTTTCCTAAAGAAAAACAAAGCCACAGTGAATCTACACACCTTGCTATGTCCCTCCAAAAGAAATGTTGTGGATCATCTGCATATATGATGAGTAATATTTCATTATTGAAATTAATCCATAACAAAAAAATTGCACCTGGGTGGCAACGTAAGACCAACTTGCTTCCTGACGTGATTTTAAATGGYTGAGATATTAAACACTGAAAAACGGGGTTTATAATGGAAATACTGACAGACTATTAACTATAGCAGCACTGCTCTAATAAATGAAATAGCCTGTCGTAATCTCTAATTCATAAATATGCAAATACAAGGCAGAGGATTTGCTCCAAAGGATGTCTCTATAATTTTAACTGACCTTTACTGGTACTAAATGAGCCTGTTGCTTCTGGTTTTGTGCATTAAATAGAAAGTACAGGGAATCCTGCCTCTGCATCCAAGGCCCACTTCAGCTTCCATAAGTGCCAAAGGCAAAATCCTTGCTACCTTCAACACGAAAAATCTGGCCCCAGATCATCTAGAATGTGAGACACCTGGCATTAAACTGAACTCCTGACTGTACTTGATTTTAATTCTGTTCTCATCTGTGTTAATTATTATTATATTAATTCTTCTGTTTGGGAGAAATTAAGCACMCATTTGCCCCATGTGTCAAAGAGCTTGACCTGCCAAAAGGCACTTACTTGCTCAGTGATAAACAGACCATCAACACAATGATATAAATGTTGAATTTTAGCCAGTTTCCTGTTCTGCACCAAATGGAAGTAAATCCACTGACTTAATATTTAATAACCTAAATGTAATTTCTTTTTTTCTGCCTCGCGTTGCACAGTAAAGAATTGGATGGCTAGCAGTTTTGCAAATTCCCAACCCCTAATTATTTTAAGCTATTCATCCTGGTATCTGTCCATTGATGCTCAGCCAAATTGCCAGCAGGGGAGAGATCTGTCCAATCCAGGAGCTAAATGAGTCACTGAGAGTCAATCTGTTTTTTTCCCTTGCTGCTGGGATTTCCTTGGGTCCTGGCCTCTCTGTGCTCCAATCACACAGACACAGCTCCAGGCGTGGGTCCTCTTTGGCTTCAGCTGCCTCCTGTCTCCCATGTCTGCTCTGCTCATCACAGCTGTTGATGGGTTCTCGCCGGCTGCCCACAGCAGACCGATGCTTCCACCACATTGCTCCTACAGCTCTTGCTCTGGAGGAAAATGAAGACATCTTGGCCTTGTTGAATTTGCTGATGAAGTAATACATCAGGTATCTAGATGGAAAGCAAACCACATGAATAAAATGTGTCATCTGGGTTACATACAAATTTATTTGCCTTAAGTTCTRGGAACAATATCTGCAGTTTTTCCAGAGAATTCGGTTAAGTTCCACAGAAACTGAATACTAATATGATTTCTGTAGCATGGAAGACAAATATGAAACAGAAAAAGTAGACTTATCAGAAATATTAGCTGCTCACTATTAAAATATCTGACAATGGCAAAAATATAATTTATAAACAGAAATATTTAAAGCCTAACTTTTCACTAAAAAGCAAATTCCCTGCTTCGTCCCTTTTAGGGACAGGATTCAATTACACAAAAATATGCAGCAGACTTAAGGACTGCTTGTAAGATTAAGATAACTGGTATTTCATGGTAAATGATTAAATTAGCTGACACAGTTTTATTCTGAACTTTGCCATTAAAACTGACATTTTTGTGCCACGCACATTGTAGGCTGCTGGTAATCTAAACTGCCTTTCTTCTTTCAAAGACTTTAAATAGCTAAAGAACTCTTGTTCTTTACTCTATTTGCAAATGTCTGGAAAATATATCTACAACATAACAAGATGAACTAAGCACAGGACTTTTTTTTCCCCTCATCTATCATACAAATACCTTGAGAAAACAGCAAGGAGGTTCCAAATGCCCAGATTCAGCTCTGCAACATGCACTTTAATCAAGTAATTTATGTGACTCCACAGAGATGAGAACATGCTGTCCTCCTCACAGTGAGTGAAAATAGAGAAATGACAGAAGTCTCTTACTAAGAATTTAATTATTCCTAGTATACACTTTTAAACCCCTCTATGTTTATTCCTCTTCTTTTCAGGCTTGCTTTTTTAAGATGGCAGGAATTATGAGAATAATGTTGATATAAACCAGACATAGAAGTGCATGGATGAAATGTTGTCAGGGCTGGTGGTTGTAGTCATTGCCCTTCAGTTGAGTGAGATGGAAAGGAGCAACTCAACACCTTGGTGAAGATACTCGGCCTTCAAAGCAAAGAGCAGGCACGAGTCACTGCACACAGCAAAGACAAAGCCAGTCTGATCAGAGACATAACTATGAGAGAAGCACAGTTCCTGAATATTGCACCGAGACACTGCCAGACTGGGTGGGAAGAGGAGGCACAGAGGCACCGCAGAAATGAAGAGAGATGGCATGACACGCAGGCAGTGCATCCCTGCGAGAGCCTAGGGTGAACAGAAGGAGTGGGCTCTGGCTGAAAGAGGTCCCTCAGGCAATCAGTTGAAATTATTTTATTTTTAYAGATGTTTGACTTGTCCTGTGGTCAGAAAAACAGATCTTTGTTCTTTTTTTTGTAGATACATAGAGATACATAAAAGCAGGCTGTGGCTCTCAGAACACTTTCTACTCATAATTAGTACAACCTAGAATATCTCAAATTTTTATCTAGCAACAAAGTTCAAAAGAAGTAGCTATAACAATACAAAAGCACAGGGACTAAAAMACTGGTCCAGAACAGCGGACCAGTCTTTCAGAAACAGGATTCTTACACACTTRTAAATATGATGCAAGAGGAATGATAATTATTGTTACAGACTACCTAAATGGGACACTGAATTCTCCACCACTGGCCCCAAAAGTTGAAGTTTTATGATGAAGTCATGCATGCATCATATGATACTTTTGTGCTCTGGCACAAATCTAGATAAAAGAAGTCTCCAAACATTGACTGTAGAATTTGGAGAGGTAAGGACCTGTCTTTTTACATGAACTCTGTACTAGTAACCAAGATCTCTGCTGTGACAGATAGTGGAAGCTCAACAGACACAAAAAAGAAAAAAGTGATTTTATTCCAGAAGAGAACTTGGCCCTTCATTCTTAGTGCAGACTTATCAGAGGTATGTGCATAACAGGAATGCTATGGCAAAGTTTTTGGATACCGTGTTATCCATAAACAGTTGAGCAAGACTTTGGACTCCTTATATCTTGGATCAGTTCTAATAAAGAAGAAGAAACACAGCTTTTCACGTAGCACCTTCCCCAGCAGTTAAAAACTGCAGTTTATCCAGCACTCGCAGAATCACACCATTATCATCAAAGCATGACTTTCATCACTCAAAGTCATGATGGTCATGAAGTCAAAAAAAGGTTCACAAAGACAGTTTCATTATTTGAGAACTCATGCAAATGCTGCACATGAATGAAACTCAATCTGATTATCAAAAAATCAAACCTGTATGATGATCTCACAAACTGTGTTATTCAATTAAAACTACTCAGCTCTCCTACATATTTTTTCAGCTTTTAAAAGATACAGTTACCTTTACTTTCTCTTTGTATGTTTTAAACTTTGAAAACCTTTCACAGCAGAGGTTACATGAATCATCTAGCTTTCTTATTCCAAAATGTTTCACTGATCATTCATTATTAACTGAGTAAAATGAAGGTAGCTATGATAAATTTTGATCTATCTCAAAGTATYAGAAAGGATATGAAAACATCTTGTTCATAGTGCTAACTTTTAGATGACATATGACAGTACAGGCCCAGTTTTTTCACTGTCACATACAATAAGGCTCTTAATAACCCAATCACTTGTTATTACTTTTCCCSCCCCCAATTCCTAGGCATTAATAGTTTCAACCTGCTATGCCATGTAGCAGAAACACATTCAAACAATATAACCATGAAAGGACTGGATGTGGGTCACAGGAAGCCAACTGATATCAGAGATCAGGATCCTAAGAAAYGTCTAGTTCTTTTTGTAATTAATGCATGTTCTCTAAACAGCTCTACATGCATTTATGCCTTGATGTGAATGCTCTGGAAAGGAAATAAGAAGTCYGTGGCTGCTCTTAGATCTGGGAATGATGTCTTTCAACACATTTCAGTAACTGGTGCTCTTTTATTAAATATACTGCAATATGACTGTACACAGAACTTGAAATGCTCCTTTTCAAGTGGCTGAACACAGGAATGAAACACAACCTAGAGAGGAACCATGTTAACCCAGGGTAAAAAAAACCAAAAGGAACTGGCTCATTTTAATGAGTCAGGATCCTGGATACAACTTACTRTTGTCATTTGGCTATCCAGACAGATGGGCTACACTGAAGTCAGCGGGGCTACTTGTGATCTGCTTCTCAACTGAACATATTTGGAAAAAGTTGTTGTATTTAATTTACTCATTTACRTCTTAAAATGCTTTCAGTTTTTCTACAGCCACAATTCCATTTGGGTTCTCCAGGGCCAAAGAGGGTCASGCCTATACATAAGGGAAGCAGACAGGGACAGAAGTTGTGCAAAGCTGGCCATGGACTTAATAAGAGCTTGATTCTGTACCAATGAAATCAATGGGAGTTTGGCTCTTGTTTGCAGTGGAAGGTGGATCAGYGTTTTATGCCAGCTGTTCCCTGCTGGGTAGGGATAATCCCTTTGAAACAAAATATTTAACTTGTTCTCACTCTGTTGTTGTAAGAAGGCTTCCCATGAAAATGCTTTCATGAGAATTAAAAGGTGTGTCCCATTTTTATTTCCAAATASCCCCCTCCCTGTAGTATATACTTGCTGCCCCAAAACAAAAACCCAACCCAACACCCCTGCCCCYGTTCCCTGCTATTAAACCACGTGAGTTTACAAAAAATGCCACAGAAATGAGTTGTTCTGCTTGCCATGACAGCACTTCTTGCACTTTCCTCAGCCACGAGACGCAGCAAGGAGACATGTTAATTCAACCAGCTGCCACTGAAGAGGGATCCCATGGGCAGAAGCAAAATAACCAAAGTCCCTGCCGGCAAATAAGAAGACGATAAAACTCCCAAACTTCCAACAGTCATGAAGGGAGTCACGAATAACAAAGTGTGGGAAAAGTATTGGAGAGATGGGAGCTAAGGGAGGACAGTATTGGCAATAAAATCTGGTACGTGTGTCCTCCAGTCTGGATCTGAGAACAGCATTTTGTCTCAGTTGCTGTTTCTGTGCTTTGTTTTCATGTTTTACAGTGGTTCCAAAACATGGCTGAAGCTGCCYACATTGCTCTACAGTTCAGCACCAATGGTGGCTCCTTTTAGTCCCTGCATATGTTAGTGAGTTTCAAAAAAAAAATGTGAAAGTTGGGCCCATTTACACCAGCTCTCAGTCTGGTTCACTCCCCCTCCCTCCTCTGGCTGAGGTCCATTTGGCTGACAAATCTGGAATATAAAGTCTGCTAAATTTTATAAAGCAATTATTTAATTTAAAAAGTCTCTTTCATTGCATTCTAATGGGATTTCCATAAAATACAGAGTCCTCCACAATATCCAGGGAACTTTTGTTTATACCATAAGCTATGATGCTTTTTGAAAAGCTCTGGGAGACTTAAAGAGAGGAAACTTCCAGCGACAGAGCTGTTTGGCCTGGCAACCAGGAACTTCTGTAGAGTTACATCCTCCAGAAGCAGGAAACGTATGGAATCATTTGAGCTTAAGAGACTGTGACGTTTTTATAGAATGAGAGGAGGAACTGAGAGATACAGTGACAGAGCTGGGAGCTGCAGCTGGCTGCCTGTTCTAAGAGCATTCCCCTCATAGATTTTTATGACTCTCCTAGCCCTAATATTAAACACTTGACCTTTTTGTCAAATACTATTTTATATTATTAGTTTGGATGATTAGTTACTAAATATACCATCTACAGTAAATAGAAAATCGTGTAGTCTGATGTTTTCGTTCTTAGACCTTTCAGGTATTGGTCCTCTGGCATTTAACATTACAACAGTGAGTGCTCTCACATTAAGTCCCTCAGTAAGCAAGAAGTGCACAGCATTTTCACATAGGGCAGAGGGGCTTCTGAGGCAGCACTGCCAGAATGGAGAATGCTGTAAAAGTCGGCAAGTCAGGGATGACCAGGAGCCAGCTCACGATGAGGAACACACCTTAATCTACAGCCTAGGAACAAGTGCATTTACTTTTTAAAGTTCTGTAAATGTGAACTTTGCAAATGACTCCACCCTGTGCCTCTCTCCCTGGTGAACTCTTCTATTCATCCTCTCYCCTCCCACAAACAAAATTGTAATAATGTTGGAAGCAGAATTAATAATTTGCTTTTCCCCTCTCCCTCCCAGCACTTCATACCCTGTTTTGGGAAACCCTGCTCTCAACCACTCCCTCTCATAAATCCCACCTCAAATATTTGGACTTAAAGGTATGTGGTTACAGACCACATGAYCCTGAATTTGTGAATATTTATGATAGTTTTGGAAGACAAAAAAAGATCAAAAGTCTTCCTAGAACTTAAAATGGTTTTAACAGGATTGGATCAAAATGCTAGTGTAGAAACATCTATCATCCTTAGAGAACAAGCAGCATGAAGRAGAAAAAAGAGACTTATTAGTAAACACTGTGGAGCTTATTTAGAAGAGCACCCCATGGAGTTCATGCAACATATTTAKAGTGTACAACTTCAGCCTGGACATAGATTTATGATTTGGGTAAGTGATTCCTCATTACCAGCAAATGACAGAACTGCTTTATCTTTCAGCAGACTGGGTCTGGTTCTGATCTCAGTCCTGAAATATAAGATTGGTACAGCTCCAGTCACTTCAGAAGAACCATTCCTGCCTGATACCAAGGTTTCAGTTGGTCTATTTGATTTAATAAATGAGCTGCTCTAAATCCTAGAACAGATTTCCTCTCTGTTAATACAGGATGGTACTTGTTAGCCAAGCAAAACCCAAGGACTCACCCATCTATGTGAGCAGAGGACAAGCAGACTAAACTGTAGGATTTGGCCTCAAATTTGCAGAGCTGTAATTATATTTTCTTTGATTACACACGAGTGTGCTGGAGGCAGCCTATGCGCAAACCAGATAACATGACCTTTCTGCAGTTTAACTTGACTATTAAAACAGCCATGTTTGAGAGCTACAAGAATTAGGAAAAATCAGAAAAAAACAGCCCTTCTAAAATCTCACAGTGTCTGAAAGGTTAATGAACAGTGACTCTTAACAGAGCGCCACCATGCTCCTATAACTGTGRTCCACTTTGGTCTTTAACAACAATAGCAAAACACTACTGAAGCTGAAGATACATCCCCGCAGTAAAGCATGGTTATTTAGCAAACAAATACATTCAAAATAAACTGCTGGAAGCCTGCTCTGCTCCAGCATCTGCCAAGCTGAGTTTCTYCTGTCTTCCCTCTTTCCAGATGCCCTCTGTGTTGCTTACTTCACCTCTTGGCACACTCCAGTGCAGTGACATGTGACAGCATGAGGCTTAGGGCAGCTCCTAGCCGTGGCTTTCAGAATGGGAATGAGCTGGGACACCTCCACAGTCCTAAACAACACCAACCTGCAATGGTGGAGCTTCAGCAGCCGAGAATTTGCTCCCCAGGCATCATACAGATACTTGCTGATCCCAGAAAGTCACAGAACAAGAAAGCCTGGCTGCAGGCCCAGCAATCCCACCTGTTAGATGTTTCATTACAGAAGTGTGTGTGTGCTTGAAGCCTTAGACATTCAGTCCTTGATTACAAGATACATCTGTACAGGACAGCACAGGACAACTCTGAGASTTTTCCTGGCCTAATCACAACAATCAGCACATGCTGTTGATCTCAATGCTTTGCTCTCAGTTGCTATACCCAACTCATTGAACTCACCTGCCTGAGCTACCCCTTTATACTTTGAAGAAGTAGCTGGAGAGCTAAACTTTTGAAGTCTATGGACAAAGTGATGACTAATTCAAATTCAGACCTTTTACATATGGATCTTGATGTAAATATTGYCAGTCTTTAGCCATGTTCAGCTCCCACATCAGTAGGTGTAGAAATGGGCACAAAGCAGGAAAAGCAGTRAGCAAAAAAGACGAAGTAAGAGTTGTGCCACATATAAGATATTTAATAGTTCTTTTTTTCCCCYTCCCACTACAACCCTTTTATCTATGCTACTGACACAAARGAGATTTAAAAAAAGGGTTTGTTAGAACACAGCAGGTTCATTGGCAGCATTTAAGAATTTGGCTTGAGAAGTAAAATCACTGTTTATGCCACAGTTGGCCTTGGTTCATTGGTTTTTGTTACATTACCTAATCTTTTTGCTAAAGAAAAGGCACTCTAATTCTATGTAATTGCAGTATTACCTTGACTCTTGAAGTCCATGGAGCTCTTCCAGAATTACATGAGTGCAGAGCAGAGTGAGAATATAAAAACTCGCTATGATATTGCTGCTTAAAACAGAGCTGTATTTGCTGAAGGATTCTGTAATTCTCTGGACTGTTCAAATTTAAAAAAAAAAAAAAAAGAGTGGTATATGCATAAACCAGTTTCAAACACATGATAACATTTGCCATCCTWTCCACTTATACCCTAAATCAGCAATTTTCTAGTCTGTGTGGCTTCAGASGACTTCTGTAGTAGCATTTTACTGCATGAATTCCATTAGCTGTATCCATGAAAAGCCACTTCTAAAATGGTGTTACAATGATGAGTTTTTCCAAAATAGGTTCAAGTGAAATCATGGAAGTTARACACAGAAGTCCATAGCAGGAAGTCAGCAGCAGAGCTGCAAAGAGTATGGCACCAAGATGCAGCAGGCCAGACCACAGTGACTCCCTCTGCTCAAACCCATCCAAATTACTTAGCTGCAATCACAAAGTAGGACAGAAAATTCTTCTCATGAGTTAGTGGACATTAGCCAGTTATCTGTAACAAATTATGTGATTCATTCTCAGAACTGGAATTAGGAAACAACTGGATTTCACTGAATCRGTTTGTCGTCACAAGTACGCCAAAGCATGCCATGCCTACTCTCCCTCTCCTTCCATCTGAGGGATTGTGTTTTTCAGTAAACCCAACAACATCCCYGGCTTCCCTGATGCAAAATCTCTCTCTTGAGAGTGAGGGAACTRTTCCACATATTGAGAAATCAAAATTCAGATGCCATCTCTAGACCATTTCCCAGTTACACCATTTCAGCTTTTGTTCTCATCCTGCATGGCTTTCAAGCACAATTTATCAATTGTGACATAACTTATAACCTCCCATAGTCAACCAGATTTGTGGATGCTTGCCCTCTTCTTTGTTACCCAAGGACTTTAAATGTTTTTAMTTGGCATGGAACAAACACACACAGATACCTGATACAAATCATTATGACCTTTGGCCAAAACATATGTTTTAGCTGTGGGCTTGTCTTGCTGTGGCTCACCATTTTTTCCATTACATCTAGCAGAAAGGATAACACAGGCTACATTTGCTGAGAAGCCGTTTTCTTAMAAATCAGGCCAAAACACAGTGGCTTAGCTTCTTCATCTAGGATCTTCAGGTCTGCACTGCAACCAGACATGTCCCAGGCACCATCTGCCCGGCTGAGCAAATGTCAGCACAGTTACACCACTGCAGCCAGGATGTCTTGAGAAAACAGTTAGTCATGATGAGAAAGTCTAATCCTCTCGGTCACAAAGTTCTAATGATAATTAGAATGGTTCCATAGCTCAAAAAATGAGAACATGCATATAATAAGGACAAAAATTTGACACATGGGAAGTGTAAGGTGTTATAAATACAGTTGCTGGCATTAACACAATGTGTTATATTCCAAAAAGCAAAGCATAGCAAATATGTCCTTTTAAAGCACAAAAGCAAAAGCTTTGCCTTTACCCACTGATGTTTCTAAGCTATTTATGCTCAGTCCAGCTCCTGTCAGCTTATCACAAGCTGCATGTTTTCATTGCAATCTACTGCACAGCATCACTCCAGCTCAGCTGGCATCTCTTAGGAGAAAACAAGATGGATTTCACTCCTTTGCTTCACATCTACCCTACATCAATTCCTGCACATAGAACTCTCTTTCTCTCTGTAACAGTGGGATGGTGGTGGGCCAGCTTCAACACCTCACGCATCCATCTCCTTCTCTGCTCAGGCAACTGTCAGACTCYATGTTCTTGGTGCAAAATGCACCCTTATTCAGGCCTGAACATTTCAGTGGAATGGTTTATGTCTTATTCACCAAATATCACAGCAGGGAAGAGAGAAAGGTCAGATGGCCTTATTAATAGGGCTTTATTTTGAAAAGTGTTCCACTGGAGCATCTGTGGCTCCCATGACACCCTCCCTATGGTTATGTTGAAATGGCTGAGAATGGTGAGCTAACCAGGTTCTGGAGTATTTTTAAATTTCTATTATTRCAGCTGAGGCATGTGACAGGCATACATAGCCATTTCAGTGCAGTTTTGTCATCACTGATGACAGAGAATGTGACACATGAACAATACAATACATTGATACTTTTTTAAATAAGAAGCAAAGATTGGATCCCATATAAATTGCTATTAGCAAATCTGTATACCAACCAAAGATGGATACCAACAACACGCTCCAAACAAAATGGCTGGGCATTTCAGTTAATCTTGTTTGGCACAGTGCAGGTTGGAACTCCAGATGGACGTAAGCCTGGGGGAAAGACACATCTGCCTACAGAGTAATTGCTAATACCAATGTGAGATTTTGTATCTTCTTCCCCCATTTTATCAGTGGGATCTAACTTYCCTTTTTCAGAAGAGTCACATCACTTCACCTTTTACTGGTTGATTAAACCAACTAAGCAATTACCTGTTTGTCCTGTGATCTACTAGGGCAGGTCTCATTGAGAGACCTCTGCAGATGATCAGCTGTGCTGCATGTTTTCATTGTATAGCTCTTGGGACTCAGCTTCCTAAACTACATACAAGTTTATTCTTCCATTTAATAGTGGATTCAGACTATAGGTTTGGATTGGTGACATTAGCAATTTCACAGCAAAGGTGGGAAATTTCTGCCATCGTACGGTTCCATGACTTCATCAGACCCACATACATACACATATATACTGTAATACATTATTTTAACTTAATATTGCTAATTCTTCCGGTGTTTTGCCTCTGCATCTGAGTCAGACCAAAGTCCAGACATGATGTCTGCTTCCTGTTGCTGTTTCACATTGCTGTTGTAGCAAAATGGCTGATAGGAGAGAACAAAGTCTTTGAAGTGTTCTGACAATTTCTGTCAAGAAGATCCCAAAAGCATGGATAAATTGTTTTTTCTGTCCCAGAACTCGCAGCTTAAAGTACTAAAGGGTTCACTGCTGTTACTTTTCTTATTCAAAACCCATATGAAACCACTTGAGGATATTGTGAAATGGCATAGACTACAATGTAATCAATATCCTGATGACACCAAGGTCTACGTCTCCTTTTCATTGAAGCCATATGTTACAGCTTCCTTGTGTCTGGCAGAGATAAGACATGGATGAAAGCCAGTTGGCTGGAGCTTCCTCTAGATAAGATGAAGGTACTATATGGGTTTGGCAAGGGAAAAGTGTTTTGAGTTGACAAAAATCTGTTTCCAAAGTTGAGAGAGATTCCCATTGACAAAATGCACAAGGGATTTACTACTTCCTACCTCATCCTGAAGTCCCAGTGGCAAAAGTGACCCGAATCCAGTCTAGTTTCTTGCCAGATTTTACTYACTAGGTGCTCACTGGGTTTCAGGTGACCACTCTGTGTTGGCCAGGAACATAAGGTCAAGGCAGTGTCTTTGTCACTACTTTCAGAAATTGTCTAGCCTATTCATAGAGATGTCCAGTGGCAAAGACCCTGTGCCTTCCCTATCTTCTTCCGTATGCCACCAGATTCCTAAGAGAATACCAAGTATTTACTAAGGATTAATTGACATCTTTCTTACCATAATTGAAGCCTGTTGGTACTTACTTTCCTTTGGAATGCATGAAAGGATTTTCTTGACATCCATTTCTTTACAGCAGTGCTTCTCTTGTAGTTGAAAAGCCACATTATCTTCTTTCAAACCCTTGCTTAGGTTAGACAATCCCAGATCATTCATACTTTCCTCACAGACCAATTATGTTTTTAGACTTCTGAATATTCTTTTTGCTCTCTTCTCCAGCTGGACTGTATTTCTTGAAATGCAAGCCCCAAAAGGAGGTCACAGTAAATCAAGTGACCTTTTAAGCTTCTATTTAATATAGATAGGCAGTACCACCATTTCTGCTCCAGGCCCTTCTGACATATTTACTGGGTGGAGGATCTTTGCTTCTTATCTCTTCTTCAATATAATATGCACTCAGCCCCCCAAACAAAACTACACTTACATAGCACAGAGACGCAYACAAACACAATAAATTCTACCCTTGTTTTCCAAATTCACTGCAACATTTGATGTTTTGGGTAACGTCAGATTCCTCTAAGTTCCACTTTTTTTGCCCTGCAATTCAGAGTTCTTCCCTTAACTGTTGATCCTCCCTCCCTCACACCAGGTTTTTTTAGTCCCACCATTAAGTGGAACCTTTCTGCTATAAGGCATTCTGTCCTGATACACTCTTATGTCCAAAGCTGCTGATTTTCCCAAAAGTTTAAGTCTTTATTGCTCCTTTTAAAGTCTTTCCTTAGTCCTTGCAGAAACTTCCACTGTCATCTTTCTGCCTGCTTCTCCCAAATGAAGAAGCAGGAAGAATTAATTTTCTCAGCCCATTGGACTAGATGACCACCAAGGTTAACACTCTAGTCTTGTCACTCACCTGGCTGGCATGGGACATTTCCCTGTCAGTTCTGCAATGCAGCCTTTTCTCGAGCCCAGCCAGACGCCTCAAACTGGATGGGCAGATAGACACAGGTACCCACCAGGCAGCACAGGATCGCCCTTGGTCATATCTGAAGGGGTGGAAAATGTGTTTGTCCCTTTCAGAACAGATTTAATTTGCATACATCTTGTCTTTCATTTGCACAGTGCTACACTGCCACTATGACGCTACAAAAGCACAGAGGAAGCCTTCCCAGAAGGTTTGACTAATACAGGGTGAGGCTGCTTACTCTATTGCAGGGTCAAGAAAAATGAATCAAAAAAGACAAATTAATGTGTTCTCCATACTGTGCATGAGCTGCCAAATGCATGCTGGCCCAAGTACATAGATGGCTGGGTTTCTCCAAGACAAGTGGAACAGGGACATACTCTCTGATTCGGGCAAAATAGCTCTGCAGGCAGAGCACTGCACCCCTTGGTAAGGCTGTGTCCAATAAACAGATGCGACTGGGAGAGCCAGRAATTTTTTAGGAAATAAGTAAAGTTAAGTGTATAGAAGAACAAGGAGGATGACCAAACAGGAGCCAKGGTGGTCATTTCTTAATTATTTTAAATCTGTTTACTAAAGAGATAGGCAGTATTTATGTAAATTACACAGTCTCCATGTAGCACAAAGTAGTTACTGTTCTTTCTCTTTCTCCCTTAATGTAATTAATGATTCAGCAATTTATTAAATCCTTCTCTCACATGTGGAAATAAAAAAAAATAATAATCTTCAAGACAACCCCAGAGGAGCACAAGAGGCAGCCAGCTGATGCAAACAGCATGTCAGAGTTTTATGCAGGAACTAGGAGTATTAAAAAGGGGAAGCAGATACCTTAGAAAAATTCCGTAGTGTTGGTGTTCAGGTTAGGCTGTCCAGGGAGACAACTAATGGGTTCTCAAATCATTACTGTGGATTTTTGGTGACTATACTGCCATTCCTGAAGCAGTTACCCAGATCTGTAGTGTGAACAGCCAAGATTTCATGGCTTTCTGACTAGATTTCAAGGGGAATGCTGTGGGTCCCTCATGTTTTATGCCTTGGAATTACAAACTGTGCAGTGACCATCTTAGTACTTAACATATAAATTCATTTAATATAATGATTTAATGATTTAATATAACAGGCCTGAAGAACTGCAAGCTTTGTAAACTGCACATCAGAGACTTTTTCAGTGTTTTAAGAAAATAAACATGTAAATATGAAGACCCTGAGGTTTCCACAGAAACTTCTGGTCAAAAAGAAATGGCAACAGACTCACACTCAAGGCAAAAGGACAGTATGGCTAAACACAAAGAACAGCTGGTGTATATGTAATGTTACAGTTATTTTTCTGTGATTCTTCTAGAATAAACTGAGGACTTTGTTTTGTTGGATGCTGAGTGCTCTAAAGTCCCATTACATATATCAGGAAAGGACCTTAATGATTTTATTGGGACTTATATCTGCACATATAATATGGCCTTTGAAGATGAAAGAATTTTTTTTTCTCTGCTTCCATTTGTTGACTCTTGATTGATATGTTCCTATATGGACACTCAGTCCCCTAATCAGGGACATCAATAATGTCGTCAGTGGGAAAACTCTGGAACACCTATGAAAGTCAGAAGTGTGAGGAATACATCTCAGATGATGCAGATGCAGTCACTGCTGTATGATCAGATAAGCAACATTGCAAGTTCATTTTTGTATGCTAAATAAAATAAAAATGTCAATATTTACACATAACCTTCAAGGCTCTTACATTTGCACCTCTTTAGTATTCAGTGCAGACCACATTTTCTTTAGTCCGTTACCAACAGCTTGGAAATTTAGTTAGAGGATGCAACCCAAATGTTCCTCCAAATGTTGTTTCCAAATGGTCATCTTGAAAAATGCTGTTTAAAAGAATGAAACCTTTATGTGAAGATGTAAGAGCCCATGCACAGAGCAATATAAACAGCAAGGAAATCATCTGAAGATTAAAACCACTAATGATAAAGATATTACTGTTAGGCATAGTTTAATTTGTTGGTAACTAAATCACCAGAGGCTTTTTACAGGCTTCTTGGAAGCAGACTATTGTGTACTGCACATTCAACCYTTAAGTGTACAGTGACACAAACAAATAAAAGCGATCATAACAGTTGAAATGTAGTTAGAGACACAATTGAGAACATCTGTATTGTAAGCAGAAATAAATTAGAAATACTGAAGTGTTTTGTAGCCGTGAAACTGAGGGATAAAAAAATAACCTACAGCACCTGGATTAAGCAGTTGTAAATAATGTATAAAGGAAAAATCTCATTACCCCCTGTGTAAACTCCCCCCCAATGAAATATATTTTATGAATGTTGCATCACAGTAATAAATGCAGCATTTGTTTTCCCCATAAACTTTCCATTTCATGACTATAAGATAGTTTGGATTTGGAAATAATGGCCAGTGAATGTACTGTTTGCAGGATTAGTTTCCCTCAACAAGCAGCTTTGAACTGACCTTCAGTTTTTTTGGGCTAAAGAGCAGAGACTTACACAGGCTTAGCAGAACTCATCTTGGTGCCTACAAAGCTGTGTCAGTGTTCTCCAGTTGCAACAGAACCATACTATATAAACAAATCCAAAAGGACCACTAGAGAGTATTTAGACTCTGAGACTTGAATATTATAATTGCCTGATATCATGAAAGATTTGATGGGATTATATTAGGAAATTACTAGATACAAATGTAGAAAATTTTCCCTTTGTAAAAGAAGAGGTCCTATAGCAGAGAGCTGCACACTGCAGGATACAGAGCTTCTACTCCCAGTAAAAAGAGCAAGTGCCATAGAAAAATGCTATAATGCTTCCTTTTGAGTTTCCAGTTTTCCTTTGCAAATATTCGCAGTTTTGTGTAAAAATGCCAGGACTAATTCCTCTCTTGTGTCAGCTTTGCTGAACTACTCAACAGATTTATTCTAGATTTAGGCAGTGTATTACTCTCAAATTGAACCATTAGCTTTCTCTTGATTCCTCACATATGAAAAGGGGTCAACTTCCTGATGATCCAGGGCACCAATCACTGATCCCCTTGGGTGAGTCCCTGAATGATCTGTATACCCGATACACAATCACCAAGCCACAGCCTGGGGAAACAGGTGAGAATGAGGATGACATGCTACAAARGAAGTCAGCATCTGGAGTCAAMCTGAAATCTAACAAATTGCAAATTAAAAGGATATGAATTTCCCACTGGCAGAAAGAGATAAAATGTCACAAACATAAAAACATTATAAAGTTAGGCTTGARTCTGGAGTGCTTTCCCTTTATGATTAATGATTGGGCTCAACCAGGATGGGAAGGGCAAAGCAAAGTTCCTCTTGARCCAGCTTAAAAATGCCACAGCTAAAGAAAAAAACATAGGAACATCAATTTAAAAAAATAACAAAACAAACCCCTCTACTAAAATGTAAAGGTCAGGAAAGATTTGGGTGTTTTAAAATGCTGTCTTGAAGAAATTTCATAAAGGTTAAGATGTCATGTAGTTTCAGAGTTATGGGCACTGGAGGGGGGTCCTTGAGTGCCAGCTATTCCTCGGGCCACTCACTGACTGTGAGCTGCAGTGACAGTGGACAGCGGGAGGCTGGCGGATCAGAAGCCATCACTGTGCCACTGGGGAAAACCCATGTCCTGCTCCCCAAAGAACCAAGAGCTGTGTGAATATTTCAGYATCTGAGATTCAGGCAGTAGATAAAATAGAAAAACATGTCTTAAATRTAAGGGTCTAATTTAAATTGTCAAGAACAACCATATTCAGCACACAGGCTCTTCAGCTCAGCTCACTGTGCCTGGGAGGAGCAGGAGGCATTGTAGACATGTTAYCCAGAGCCCAAGGAGCTCCTGGTGGCAGCCAGCCCTGCACAGTTCAATGGCTCCAAACAACATGTGGATTCCTTGTGGTTCAAAATCCCTGAGGGCACACAGGCAGGCAGGACAGAACAGGAGCTGTAATGTTCTTCTTCCAGGTGTCACAGATGAGAGAAGGAAAACCAAAATGACTGGGGAAGAGTTTGGAGGGCAAGTTTTCCTTCAGCTGCACTCTGCCATGCCCACTTGGCAGTTGTTAGGCCAGCTCCCTCCTCCTGCAGGCTTCTGTGCCCTGATCCCGTTTAGCACTGACCTCACCTTCCTACCTCATATGTCTTGTTCTCCTGTTCCCCCCTGTCCTCTGATCTTTAGTTCTCTCTGTTTTGTATGCACTACAACTACTGAAAAAAACCCAAACTTTGTGTCCTGATTATTTCCCCCCGCCCCCCTCATCTTTGTGACTTTCAGACTTGAGTCTGTATCAGTGGAGTAAGAACTACCTTTGTCTGCTTCAAATCTTCCTTGCCTCACCTCCCCCCTTCAGTTTCCCTGTGAAAGGCCATTTTACCTTGCTTTCTGCTTCTGGCTTGCTGGCTACCCTGGTGACCTTGCATATTCTTTGACAGCAACTGGGGGAGGAAAAAGCCTGGGATTGCTACCCAAAGCTCCTACATGGGAAACTGTGGGTATAGGGAAAGCAGAGCACCTATCACTATCTCCTGACAAATGAAACCTATTTCATCATGACGTGAATTTCACTCACAGACAAAAGGTGAACTATGAAAAGGTGAACTATTTTCTCTTAATGACCAAACAGTTGTTACACGAAGACTGTAAAATAACAGAGAGAGAAGAAAATCCTAGGATACCTGTACCTGTTCTGGACAAATGTTACATGGAGGGTAAAATTCTGCAAATGTCAACAGAAATAAACGACTGTTGTCACCAAAATACCATCAAGACCCTTTTCAATCACAAATGGGTTGTACTGTTCTAACTGAAGATGTTCTAACYTCTTTTGCCTGCTTCACCTTTTGCTCCATTTCATCCTTTTCTACATCCATCTGTTGCACACTCAAGCTCCCTGTGATAGCTACCATGAGGACTGATTTCCAGCCCTCTCTCTGGCAGCTTTGCACTGCTCAAGAGAGCAGGAGGAAAACCAAGTCTGTTGCCCTGAGAACTCCTTGCATTGTGAGCTCTTGCTCAAAAATCTCTTGCCCTGCAAAGGGAATACAGTAAGGACAGGACAAGACACAGCTTCAGAAACTTGGATTGCCAGCACTAGAATGGAGAGAAGAGTAAAGMAGCTTAGTTTAGTTTTCCCAGCCCTTCCTCAGCCAGATACTATGTGCAGCTGGGTACAGCTACAGGTATGTGCAGCAGAGTGYACCCTGGCTCTCACCACTTGCCTTTTTTTACTCTTTGAAGAATGTCATGCAAAATTACAGTGCTCTATAAATAGTTACTATAATAAATAATAATAATGGCAGCAAAACTTCCCCCAGTGTTGTGTTTCTCTTTCCTTGGTCTACATAACTGCCTTGTTTCTCAAAAACATCCTCCAAAAGTTGTTATTTTTTTCTGCCAGACTAATCTGTGCAATTTCTTCCCTGAAAAGCTGAAATATTCTGCTTTAGGTAGCAAAACAGGATGTTAGCCCAGTAAGTTTAGATACAGCAGCAATGCAATTAAGTAATAATTATTCTTTATGGAAAATGAGTGCAGCTTTATAATTCTTGGGRAAAACTGAAAAATTGCATAGTTAAAATGATTCCTCACTCAGCAAACAAAGCAAACAAAGCCATTTTCTTCCAACCACTGTCTACATCTGGGTGCACAAAGACACAAAACCCARGCTTGTGTATAGGCAAAGCAGCTCCCAGCATCACCTCCCCTTGTCCTCACCCTCTGAGCACACACTGTGCATCCTCAGAGCCTGGCTGCTGGCTCACATAAGTCCAGTTTTATTYATAGTTTCCCTCAATACAGAAAACGTATTTGAACATATTTGTCTTTCCCCCCTCTGTCAGGGACACAGATGTATATGTATACATATGCATGCACATGCAAAACATTCACACCTACCATACTCTTGTGTTTAAAATGAAAATGATGTTGAAACACATTATTAGTGCATATTTTTCTATCTGAAACTGGCTAGATTTTCCCCTAACAGCTGCACTCTAGATTTTAATTAAATAATACCAGTTGTGCCTTATTTAACTAAGCCAGCACATCTTCCTTATGTTTGGGAATACTAATTTTTTAATTTTAATTTTTTTTTTTTCTAATGAATAGGTTTGTGTTTTGATCTGTAGGACTCTATAGCTAAGAAAACYTTCAAATCAGTGTCACATTACATAGACAAGGAAAGGGCAAATCTTGGCCAAATTTTTAGCAGGCTTTATTTATGACAACAAATTTGTCYGTGAAAAACAAATACAGGGGTAGTCAAACTCCTTGTACCTTTGGGTCTCTGATTTGCTGCTGCAAACCTACAGACAACAAGCTGAAGGCCACCTTCCCAGGCATGCTCCCCTTAGACCATAATAAACAATTAGTCTTTGGAGTCATCATCTCTGTTATAGCTGTTAAATAGCTGGTGCTATTTAATCAAAGAGGGRTTTTAGGTAAATTGAGAACTGACAGTGTTTGAATAGACTGATAAAAGAAACAAAAATTGTAATGCATCCCTGACCAATTCAGAAGGTCAGCATCTGCAAAACACCCAACAAAGGAACCAAAATAAAGCTGTATTATCATCTTTGATATCCATGGGAAAGTTCCTGTTCAAGTAAAAGATAAAGGGAGGCTGAACAACTCCTTCCTTCTGGTAAATATTGTAATAGTTTTTACTTCCTGCTTTGTAAATGGGAAATGTACTCTTGACACATTTGCCTCACAAAAAYTACTGAATGAAAAAGCCCAGAGAGAATAGGAGCAGGTCAAGCTGTTTTAAGGGARTAAGAATTCCCCTCAGCTGTAACCCAGTGAAGATCTTGCTCCTGAACARGAGTCACAGAGTGACTGCTGACACAGCAGCCTGCAGAGGTTTGGAACATGGTYCTGTGAGCTGCACCTCTCCTATATCACCTGCCTACCAAACTCCATCACCAATTACCATCCAGTCAGTTGAGATTTACATGATGAGCAGGAAATAGTACCTGTAAAATCAACTTAAGGGGGAACACATCTTGAAAGCTGTGCAAGCAGGTGGGATTAGCCCAACTGTGTGGGTGTGTGATTTATAATAAGGAAAGCAGGGTGCACTTTCTCTGGAACTTTATTACTGCCTTGTCCTTGGAGGCAGCAAATGGCTTCTCTTCCATAATTGTCATCTACACCACTATAGGAATAAACAGAGCATGCAGAGTGTGCTACCCAGAAGCTGCAGGGTGGAAACAGCCCCCTGCTTGGGCTGGGGGAGGCAGTGCAGAATGGAAGTTACCACATAAAAACAGGTACCTGCAAGAGCAGCCATAACTAAGTCTTGTAACTTTAAGACAAGTAAATATATTTGCATCTACAAGGAAGAATTYTGCCATATCTGAAAAAGCCGTGAAGATTTTCTCAGCCATCACACAATTTGTCTCCATGATACTTTGCTTCCAGTGTCATGTACATTACATCCTATCTGTCATCGGAGTCAATCTCAACAGCTGCTTGACATGGCTCTAATCAAGACAGATACAAACCCCAGGAACAAAGGTATTGTTGCCCCCAAAGCAAAGTTGACACAATTGGCTGGTATGTTTATTTAAATAGCTCATATCTATCCTGTTAGCACATTSCAAATCAAAGTCCACATTGTTTATTTTAAAGTGAATTTTGGTCTCCTGCTCTCCTTTGTTTATGAATGTCTGTGTTTCTGACAGCTGATAAGGGCCATACTGAAGATTTACAGTATCCACAGCTGGTTGTGTGGTGCAATGGGACTTTCCCCAAGTGAGTTTGCTCTGTTTTCCTCAGCCATAGAGAAAACCCACCAATGACAGCTGAGTCTCATGCTGCAGACAGCTTGCCTTGCCCTGGTATTGTTTGTCCTTTCACTGTGGGGAAACTGCTGTATGCCAAAGCTTAGCAAAAGCCACCCTGGGAGAACCTGAACTCCTTCCTCAGGTGGAGTCCATGGGAGCAGCGGTGGTACTGGTTTCAGTGTGCCTCACCCAGCCAACCATGCAGTTTCTGTGCACATTAACTCTGACACCAGGCAAAATGGTCATATGGCATTAAGTAGGAGTAAAATTTTAAGCTCCATGTAGGCTCTGTTTATTTATACCTCAGTAATTCCAGTGCCTTGTTACTAYTGTAACTCCAAAGAGAGTCAGTCTAGAGACTCCTGCTTCTGTAAGGCCAAATTCTATCTCCTTTGGCAGGATGCTGTTGTACACCAACTGGAAAGGAGCAAAGACAGATGGAAAAGAGTCCATGAACTGAAATACTCAGAATCTTTGGCTCCAGGTCAAACATGTATCACTTTTGGTCATCTTTGGTCAATTTTCTTCACACTTTCCCAGTAGAGGCATGGGGATCTATGTTATTCAAGAACACCGCATTTTTCCTTTGTCATTAGAAGCTTGGTGTTCAAAACCCTTGTGAGATAGCTAAGGCAGCATCATATTCTCCTTCAACTGCACAAATGCCAGGAAGGTACACTACACATTTTCAGCTCTTATATATTTTACCATATTACCTTTTCATTTACAGAAATCCTCACTAAAAACTMTCAGTGCTGGGGTGGAGAAATGAAGTGAGCTATCTGCAGGTGAGGACTGCACAGAAACAGTCCTGGTGTAATTCTTGACTGCTCCCAAGAAACCGGGGTAAAGTATGCTCAGGCACGTGTCCTGTGCTTTAGTAACTTCCAGCTCCTGTGTGGTAAATAAGATTCATGTTCTTTGTCTTTACACTGCAAAATAAACACTTATAGATCTAATAAGTGGTATAACTGGGTAAGTAGACACCTGTTAGTCATAGGACCTGACAAAAGGTGAGGAAAAAACAGAAAGACATGCACAAAAAAAAAGCCCTAAAGAGAATAAAAGAAACATGCCAAGAGAAAATATGACACACATACTTTATACATGTTTAATTTCTGTTGTTTTGGTTGGAAAACAGCTGCAGGTGTCCTCTAATTATATCACCATTTTCACAAATATCAACTGTCATATTTAATTTGTTACATTTACCATCCAGCCTCCTCAAACAGCACACTTCTTTCATTACACATTTAGTGCCAGAGTTTCTAACATTCAAGCTAACTTTCAAGCTAGTCAATTAATGCATTATTTACAAGTGAAATGTTATTAAAAACAGATTCTTAATTTACTAATGATTTAGTAGACCCCAGGCAGTGTTCCAATTTGTTTTTATTGAAATTGGAAGAACATTTAGAACAAAGGGGAAAGTAATGTCAAGGATATTTTGGCCTATTCATCTGTGCTGTACTTTCTGTGGTATTATGTCTACCCCTACATCTTCCCTCCCTCTTTTTTATATTGTATTTTTAATACATAACCTAACCAGTTGCAGCATGATTGAGGGGAAAGGTCTATGAAAAATGAAAAACAGCACAAACACTATTGTGAGTTTTGTTTTTAAAAAGCACCAGGCAGTCTGGAATGACTCAATACACATGTTCACCATACAATACAGCATATTTTGATTTACAGCGCTGTTCTAGCAGCACAGCAGGTTAAGAAGGTTAGAAGTCAAGGGAAATTAAATGTTATTAGCATTCCACCATTGTTGTTCTGTACAAAAGTGAGTATGTAACTTTTCAAATGCATTTTCAAACTCAAATTTGTTACTGAGGCTTTTAGCTTGTCAGAAACTTTTATAAGCACGTGTGCGCTTCTTTGTCCTTTCCTTTTTTTGCTCCTTTTGCTCTCCTATCTGTACCCATTCAGGATGCTCATTAAAGTATAATTCCACTCCYACCCTCTCTCTTTGCCAAACTGCCACTACCTACAATAATGCTGTTGTCATTAAAATGTTGACATTGACTTTTAGGGCCACTTAATACCGGAAATATCTGTGATTCAGTGGCAATACTAATCAGTGGCAAACACTAAGCATCAACATTTAAATGGTGACCACGATAGCTTCGAGATACTTCTTTGTGTTTGTTTTTGTGTGGGAATAAATGAAACCAAAGCAAGAATTCCTGATGAGTGTGTGTTTTACTCCCACAGGGTGGTTTACTGACCACAGATATACTCAAACCACGTGGCTTCAATTTGTCCTTAATGGCAGGGTGGGGGATGCTTATTTCAGGACTCTGGCACTCCCATGTATGGGAACACGTAACTCAGCCCCAGGTGTGGACACCCTCACTGGGAGATCTACATGTGGGTAAGGAGGCTGGGGCAGGGAATGTCTCATTCAGGCACAGCAGCTCCAGCAGGCTTGCTGAAGAAATCGGCAGGCTAACAGGTGCTTTCAGAGAAGAGATACGGCCTCAGGTCTCACTGTTTTTATGCACACAAAGCCTGCATCAGAAGAAACTTTGAATCTGTAGGCAAAATACTACCACACCTAACTGAGCCCAGGTAAGTCCACACCACTACTAACTGTTCTAAAGTGATGAGAGAGGCAAAGCTAAAGTTTCTTTGTGCCTCAGACTGTCATCTGTAAAATAGGGATAACACTGCTCCTGTACCTTGCAAAGCTGAGACAAATATAATTTCAGTAATTATCTGGGATCATCTCCTTTATGATAGCAACAGGACTCACTCAAATTAGGGTAATGGATCTGTACCTTTCCTCACTAAGCTCTGAGGTATTTGGAAGACCTCCTGTAGGTGACCACTACCCTGAGTGTTGGATGTGAAGTCAGATGTACYAGGCCAGCCATGAATTGAGCCTTTACTGATAGTGCCACAAAAGCCACCATCCCTGCCCTGTCACCAAGCACYTCTGGTCCCTGTAGGTTACTGGTGTCCAGCACAAGACCATTTCAATGTACAGGGAGCTAGGTTGGCTGTGCATGGCCCTCATGAGTGTCTCGTGGCCAGGTCTTCTGCTGCCTTGGTCCCTGACTGCCTGAGGCTCATTCTGTGCTGAAGGGTTCTGCAAAGCCCCAGCAATCATCAGAGCTTTGAGCTTTGTCTACTGTGCCAAAAGCTGCTGACATCCAGAGCTGACACACCCACTTCTGTGGCCRGTTCAGAAGAGGGTCAAGAGCCTCCAACCAGCACAAACCCAGCTTGCTTAGCTTAGGTGCAGGAGGCAGAGGCTCTGGATTTAAAAGCTTCTGCTCTCACTTCTGCTGATGAGCTGTTGTGCTGGATCATTGCTAAAGAAGTCATCAGAAAGTTTCAGCCTTGGCAAACTAATGCTGTGTTTATTCAACTTTCCAATCATTCCTCTCTACTATCTGTGTTTCACATACCGTGAAACTGCACTACACTGTGCAATTGAATTAGTTGTACAGTGACTCAAAGGCATTAAACAATGACTTTGATATTTTAAGTACTGTCTAGGAGGGATTTTTAATTCCTTCCTCATAATGAAACAAGCAACACAGGAAAAAAACCCCACAGTTACACAACCCTGAAACACTGATTTTCTTTTCCATCCTGGGTAGGCCCCTCTGACACAACAGAAAAAAAATATCCTTAAAGCCTTCAGCTTGTTTAGTAGCAGAATAAAAATAAAACAAGCATTGACACACAATTTTAATGCCACTCAGCAACACAAGAAATAAGTCCCTGTTATTAATCCACTTTCCAAGTTCACAATATGTACTCAGRAAGCAAATCCTATAGGAACTTTTCAGATACTACTGAGTCTATGGGTGGACATGCCCATCCTTCTCTAGCTGCAGATGGATCTGCTGAAATGGCCAGTGCCCCACATAGGGGGCTGGTTAGCAAAGCCCTGGTATTTGAACTTTTCATGGTGAACCTATTCATTGTGATTGTGGCAGGTTAGGGTGTGGCTATGCAAAGAACTTGGCTGGCAGCTTGGAAGAAGATGCTAACTTTTGGCAAAGAAGTGATGACAAGCTGCTGGAAGGGAGACCCACTGCTGGCACAATGACAGTCAGAAGAGGATTCACACTGCGCCTCAATCCCCTGCTGGTGCCCCTGGAAAGCTGGGGAGAGGAAAAAGAAGAGATGGCTGGGCCTGCACTGAGTTGGTCAGCAGGAGCCCAGAGTGGCACTGAAGCAAACAGCTGCTGTGTGAACGTGGGGCTCAGGTGGGTCCCAAAGGCCACCACTGCCTCAGACAGCAAGGGATCAGCTGCCACACAGAACAAACAACACTGAAGGAGAGCCAGTCCTGCCGCTGACAAAAGACTCTCCAGGCTGGTTCTTACTGGAGATGGAACCGGAAATGGGGTGACAGAGGGAAAGATGAGTGAAGAAATGCTGTGAAACTACMGGCATTAGCTGCTAAGAGCACAGGGCCAGGCACTTAAGTGATGACTCACATCTGACAATAAATACATGAATAGTTGTTGAAAGTGTGTTTGACTTTCACAAAGGGGTTTAAGCAAATATTTGTTTGTTCATTAGTCTTGAGCAACACTTTTATGGCATGAGATTCATTAAACCTTAACATATATCTGCAAGCAAGATATTTGGTTGCCTTGCAGATTACGACACAAAGCAATGCACACTGTTTACACAGAATGGCCTTGAAATACCTGTAATGGAGTGAGATACAGTTACTAGACACCAGCATTGTGAATCTTCATTCTTTTGAAGGTTAGTTAGGATGCCATGGCTCGGAAGAGAAAGCTTTAAAGGGCCCATTTCTGCTTGTGTGTCTGCATCAACTTTCAGCTTCCCTGACTAGTCTTAAAAAGCTGATGAATGAAATCTGCTTCATGAATTAAATTGTACCTGTGTATGAGAAAGCCATTGCTTGTTACAGATGGTACTGTAGGGTGCCTACAACCACTCACAAACTCCTCAGGACAGATCACAGCACAGACAGCTCTGTGCTGCATTAGGAAAGTGTAATTTCAGTAGGAAACCCCTTTCCCAAATATCCTGAGGTGACAGCACCACAGCCACAACACTTCTGTTGTTACAAGATTGTCACAGTGTTGGATGGCATGGACCAGAAGCACACATCAAGCTCTGCAAAGTGTCTGTGTGTGGGCAAGGCCATCCTTACAGCCCTTTTGTACCCATTGGGGCCTGCTGCTAGGCTGTGCTCGGGTCACTTGTCAAGCTCTGACTCGGGACTTGTTAGGACAGCTAGAAAAGAGGAAGACCTATCATGGCTCTTCAGGTGGCTGCAGGAGACATTTAGAAGAGCTCCCTSCTTCAGAACTACTTCGTACTATTTATGCTATATGCATTCCAGCAAAAAATGAAGTTGGATCTATATGTATTTTCAAKCTGCAAAGCAGATTGCATTGGGAAGTTATTGTGACCAAATCCTCAGTGATGTAACACTGACTGCAGCGTAACTATCCTGATTTACACCTATCAAAATATAACTATTCTCAAGTGAACAAGTTATGCTTCACCTCCTCTCTCTGGCTATTTTTTTTCCTGTGAGCAGAGCTGCACAGTGTAATGTTAGATGTGATGAGGGTCAGCAATAATATAATCACAGATCTGAGGTCTCCAATTTATGCACCTCTGTGTCTTCACCTCATCTCACCAAATGATAACATAAAAGGTTACGATGTGCAAAGCAAAAAGCCCAAGTTGTTAACTTCCTGAACTTGAAAACATTACATTCCTAAAATTATTGCAAGCACAACATACTTGACATCCTATACAGATGACATGAATGGAATATGGCATGCAAATATKTCACAATGTAGTGGCATTAATATAATAAAAACCTTATGTATATATTCTGCATGACAATGAAAGCTGTACATTACTTGGCTTGGTGTAATTCATATCAATATTTCAGATGTACACTAGTGACACTGAAGAAAACGTCTTTTTGGGAGGAAATGATGAACAGTATCATTCAATTTCCCTATGCATCCATGGCAGCAAAGAAACTGAAGCCACTGAATACAGACAGACATTAACTTCTACTTCCCTCTGCTTTTCTAGATAGAAAACCTGTTCAAAACCAGCCAATAATGAGCATATTTTCCTGCARCCTTGGTGTGGGCAAAGCTGGGGTGGCAGAGAGATCTGACCAGACTTTATAYCCTGCTGACTTCACCAGCATTACAACTTAGGGTGCTCAAAAGCCTTGTGGTGAGAAATCGAAAAATATTTTATAGAACAAAAATTGTTGGCATGAGAGAATTTCTCTGTGATCCCAACCAGATGCTCAATCTAGTAGTACATGTTGTGGGAGCACAGAAGAAACTTACTCTGAAAGCTGACATCAGTCAGGYGCTTTGCTTCCCTTCGGGCTGTGTTACAAGGACTATTCATAATGGGCCATACTAACTTCAGAAGGCTCAGGACTGCAAATTTTTTTGTGGTCTTTTGTGTTACAGCTGCTAGTGCTAATTTTATAGCTTAGAAAGCASAGAGAATGATACATTGGGCTTAAAAAAGAGGAAAAAGAGGAGCTCTCCCTTTTCCACACTTGAATACAACTGCAATATGTGCAACTCTCAGAAAAATAAACCATCCTGAAAAGAACTTCTGCTCATTAAAGAAATAATAACAATGTCTTGTATTCCCTTTTCTTCCTTCTCTTGCTTCTTGCTATATGCCACTCCATGTCTCTGAACATCTGCCTTTGAACTTCTTATTCTTCCTTCTTGATGATATTCCACCTGCCTCAAASCTTCTCCAGAGAAAAGCCCAAGGCAGGCTGCAGAACTGAATAATCCTGAATTTGATAATCATGGATTTGCATTGAAATGTATGGCACTGGCCACTTCTGCTTTGCCCTTGCAAACATGACAAACAACTCCATCACTCAGTAAGCTCAGCCCTTAAACTCCACATTTCCTGACTGACAAGAATCTTCTCTGCCTTGCATGATATGCTGCAGCTATTCAACATCTGTGTCACTCTTTCCTCAGACCCTTTCATGCCCAGTAGTTAAACCTACAGCTGCTCATATGTGAAKTTTGCATAGAAGTGCAAAATCTTAAGATATAAAAATCGGGCATTCTAGTTGGCATGTGGCTGGGGAGCTGATAATCTGCTGGCACCACGGAGAACTGGGACTTGCTGGCTGGGATAAATTGAAGTGGTACAGGTGCAGACTGCAAGAGGAGGGTCCTGCTTCCTAGGAGGACTGCACTAGATTTATCGTGCAGTTACAAGAAAAGAGGAGCAAAGTGGCTTTTACGAAGAGCCTAAAACTTGGAAAAAAGGGCAGCTCAGCAAAATGAAGACACTTCCTCAAAGAAGGCGAGCCCAAACTGAAGAGTTTAAGTGAAGATCTGAAATTCTCCAAATATGAGTGTTTAGATGTTAGATGTCTGTCTCATCTTTGCTTTCCTGCCTCAAGATACAGGGATGCCTCCTAAAAAGTAGTTCAGCTGGGCCTGCTTGAAGCAGAYTCTAAATGCATAGTTAAAAGCTGAAATGGCAATGTTGAGAAACGGCACGAGGAGCTTGCAGGCATGTCTCAACAGGGAATGGTGCAGGGTCTCAGCAAGCCTGAATCCTGTGAAGGATTGYAGGAGGGCAAGCTGTGAGATGGCCAGGCACTGGACCAAGTTAACTCTGCTACACCCACTCTGACACTCCAGCAAAAGGGACTAATGCCTGAACAGGGGATTTCAGTCATCCCAACAGGGGAGTGGTCTCCTCCACTGGACTGTCATTCTTTTTTTTCTGTTTGGTTTTGATACCATTTAGCATTTAAACAGGTGGCATTTGAGCAGAATCAGTTTCTCCAAACACTGCACCTTATATATTGAGTACAAAAAAGTTATTTCAAGGGCTRTGTTGCTATGTGATTGCAGAAACAGCAGTGCAGGGAGAAATGTCACCAATAAGAGCCTTTTGAAAACAGAAAACATTTAGCTGCTGTGAGATTACTTTTTCTGTTTTCATTGTTTAGAAACATATAAAACGACTGTAGTTCATATCTRCACTTTTGATAGGTTGTGTGACTCACACTGTGATTACACCAGAAATATCAAAGAGGGAAAATATACATAACCCATGGTTAGGATTAAAAGTGAGTTGCAAATAATCAGTGTTTACAGCACATTTAACCTGGGTGCAGTACAGTTTGTTCAGATTTTATTTAAGTCTGAATATCCAGTGTTGTGCTTGGAGCAGTAAGTGAACCACTGACATAAGCAAGGACAGGACTTTCCCGCTGAATGCCAGAGTTTTGYTGAGTTCAAAAGTCTGGAAGTTCACAAAACAAGTAGTGTTTCTTGCCATAATTAAACTGCAAAAAGCATTTGCTTAAAAAAAAAGTTTTAATTACAATTGGCGTTTCCAATCCCAGTGCTGGAGGCGGTTGTCTTACTGAAAATTGATGTCCTTTATGGCATTGGCAATAGACAAATCCAGCGGAAAAGCCCGTAAACAAGTTTCTAGGCGAATTTAATATTGGTTTAACCACTGGAGAAAGCATTTTGGTTGTTACCCTATTATTAAAAGAGGTTGGAAATGGATTCACACACTCTCCTCTGCTGAGTTAATTGTCATATGGTTGGCATCACAGGCAACATCATTTTTCAGCAACATGGCCACCTCGAGCACTAAGCACACAACTGCCAATTGTATCTGAAAACACTTCTCAGTTCTAGTACACACAAAAACATTTTGCAGTTTATTTGTGATGAAAGACAATTCTTTTTTTTTTTGAGAACAATGGAACTTTTGGTCTGAGCAAAAGAAAYGAAATTGGGAACAGTCTCCATGTGAATTGTCAAATAGACTGATGAGTGAAATATTGTCAGGCAAATTTTGGCCCAATTTGAAGACATGAATATTAGAAACTCACTCGGTGCCACACATCAAAGAACCTGTGCCTGGGTAGGGCTTGCCTGCTCCAAAAGCACGTGTATGAATGCTGTGGCTAAACTGTGTGCTGCCCTGCTGCCCTCAGCTTCAGCCCCAGAGGTGGCTCCCAGCAGTGTCTGCACGTCAGGCACCACGGATGCCAACTCTGAGTAAAACTATTTCCATAGCCCAAAGTCCTGAAAAAGGGTCTGAAGAAAAGGCCTTGAGCCTATGAATACACTCAATATGCAGACAATATTAAGGAAAATATTATTAGGACTTCTGCAGTATCCAGCGGTGGGATTTTAGGTGCTTACCAGAATAAAGATGGGTGACAATTTTCATGTTACATTTCTAACATTCCTCCCCATGCTAGAGATCTAATCAGGACAGAAATGCAGATGTGATGCAACACATTAGATACATATACAGCTGATACAGCCTGACTGATTAGATGGGGTGAAGACATTTGGGGCCAGGAAGACTGTCCCCAGTGCTTGTGCTGTCTCCCAACSCCATGGGCTGCAGTCTCTCAGAAGGCACTGAGGCACAGAGCTGAAGCTGTGCTCAGTGTGGGACAGAGCCCAGTGGGCACTGCAAGGGGGAGTAGCAGAGCCTTAATGGCATCTCCACATGTTCCCCATTTCAAAATGGGGATCTCCAAAGTTACCCCTTTTGTATCTGGAATCCTGGCTATCAATTAAAAAAAAATTAAAATTAAAAATGTTTTTAAAAAATAGTAAAAATGTTTTTAAATTTTTTGAGTAAAATTATTATTGTCTTTTATACTGACTACTGGGACAAGGGTAGGTAATTAGGATGTTTTGGCCCCACCCATGGGATGTAATATAAAACATGCAGTATTATATATATGAACTCTTTTAAACAAATTTGTTGACATGGTGCTCTCACAAATTAAGAAGCAACATCTGTACTAATCATAATTCCTGAAGAGCACATTATCAAATGAGACACACATGTAGGGTTTTATCCAATCTGGCAATGAAACTGATTGTACCTGAGTTACCTGGCCAGTAAGGGCTGAGCAATCAGATAATGTGATGGATTAACATTTCTTAGAAGAGATTTGGCTAAATAAATGTAAATGGCAAAAACACAAMAGGCAAAGTGATCACCCCACAGACATGCCATGCTCTCTGAGACAAACAAATGAATAAATTACTCATAGCCCAGTTGTAATCTCACTACTGATCTTGGCTGTATTTGCACAAGTACAGTAGCCTAAAACTGACCTACTTTAGGAGAGAATCAGAGAGGTGAAGCCTTTTTGTCCTGTTACCAATCCCTTGGGACAAAATTCTCCTTTTTTAGTGTTTTATATCTGTTTTTAAAGAAGTGCAGTGCCTGGAGCCTAGCACACAGAAACAGTTCTATAGCAACATTGAGAAAGGAAAAAAAACATACATAAGGAAGCTTCCAAGGATTGCTGTTAAGAGCAACAAGGAAAAATATACAAAATCCATCTTAGGTTGTACCCTCAACTGATGTAAACAGGTAATGTCATTCTCCCTCCATCTCATAATTCACAAGACAGCCTTTTTCACATCTTTAGAGTTCTGGTATTTTAAACATCTTATTTCACACACTTGGGATTGCTGCAAACATTGTAATTTCTGCCCAGATTTCCTACAGAGAATGTCTACAGAGTTCCTAACCTGGATTTAAAATGACTCCTTGCTACATGCATTGGAACTTCATTGTTCAAGTGAATTAAACTGGATGAAGCACAGCCTGCAAATTGCTCWTGGGGGTGGTTCTGCTGCCAGGGGACTGCTCAACTGCATTGTGAGAATTGTGGTACCTCTCCCTAGACTCCTAAAATCAATTTTTATTGTTCCTTTCATCCTTGGAAAGACTCGCAGATGGTCTGCATGGTATCCCATATTGGTTGTATGATAAATAGGTAACTGGTCCATGATGAACACTGCCAACTTTGGGAGCCCTTTGCACCACCCCAACCATACAGGACAATTGCTTTCCATGAAACAACCTGTGGAAAGATCTCCAGGGCACACATTCTGCTAAGAAAGGGATCTGCATGGTCTGCAGCCCCCCGACACCACCACACTGCCTCTGGTACAGCACATGGAAGGCACTGAGTTTGTCATTCCTGTCTAGAATCAGAAGTGCCCACAAAGTCTGCCAAAAGAAAATGAAGAGTTGGCAAAGCTTGGGGTGAGTGGAAGTTTATATGAATCACATCTTTATTTGTGAGAAGTTTGAGGAAGAACATGATGTCAGGTTAAAACATGTTTGGAAAGGAATGTAGCTTGCAGGACTAAACTGAAATTAATGTGTGCCTCTACAAAGCCTGCTGCAGTTCTTGGCTCCTGTTACTGGAAAAGGGGAGTAAGGACAGTTCTAGAAATATAAAACCATAGTTCAAATGCTGCCAACTAACATTGTGGTGCACGTATGGGAGAAATAAGAGAGATGAATATTCAGAATTCTAAAAAACACGTACTAACATTTTTACTGTGAATTTACACATTTCTTTCAAACTACATTTAGACCACAAGAYGCTTGTACTTATTAATAAGCAGTAATGATTCAAAAGAGAGGCATCCTATGAAATACATTTTACTGCATTTTTCTGGAATTCCACATCACTGGAAAGCTCCTATAGTTGCAGTCTGTCACCTTATCTACTGGTAACTAAGCATACTTGTTGCTGATTTATGGATTCCTTTTTTTTCAAAATAGTTGCACAGAAAAAGAGAGAGGATGCTAGGGGAAGCTTCAGAGATAATTCTATAAGGAAGTGACAAAAAAAAGAGGGAGGAAGAGCTTTCTCTTCATGAGAGATAATACAGTTTTCTCATTCAAATACAGTTTTTGTTCAAAGATAAAAGAAAGCAACTCTCAGTATTAACAGCATCACCTTACACATGTACAGAATAGTATGCATTTAGTTCTCTACAGTGAAAAGAAGCTGGGAAAGCTGCATGAGACAGTTGCTTTTCCCATCCTTCTATCAACAAATCACAAAGGAAAATCCAGGCCCAGTTACAAAATCCCAGCCCACTTACCTTTACTACAGAATAATTTTTTATTAAAAAAAAA
>NW_026623240.1:3558443-3564802 GCF_030028575.1 Malurus melanocephalus | reverse complement strand
TTTTAATAGATAATATCACTGCACTTATCATGCAGTAGTAGCTGGATGGCACATTAATGAGAACACTCATAATGCAGGAAACCTCATGTTGCTGAATACTGATGTTAGTGGTCTGAAAGGACCTGTTCCCAGAAAATTATAGTTACCTTTCCACCTACAGAGACCAGTCTGTCTAATTTTTCAGGTATATTGGATTCAATTCTGACTTTGCTTAAACCAGCTGCCTGTTTGCCCTCAATTGTAGTTTATACCAATATTTCTGAAAGGCTCATTCTCTCTCACTTGCATTACAGTTCAGCACAGAAGGTGATTTAAACTTCTGATTTGATACAGATATGACTTAGCTGGTGTGGCAACAGGGTCTGATGCATTTCTTATAGCTGCACTGTTTTTTCTCCTAAGGCACATTATTTGCAATAGGACCGCCTAAATAACTTTCTGTACTACTGTTCTAAAATGCCATTTGATTGACACATGCATGTTAAGATGCAGGCTTCATCCGGAGTCCTTATCTCTCTGTCTGCTTGATCAGGGAACTGGGACACTGTGTGCAGGACCACTGCCACAGCAATGCTGTCACATGAGCTGTGGGGGAACCAGTATTTACTAAACAACCCACCACCGAACCCTCCTGTGTCCTGTTCCAGATCGCCCTGGAAGGCACCAATATGGATATTGCAAAGCGGGGTAACATAAAATTGAGGTTTGAGAACAGCTCCGAGCAATCAAGCCCTTTTTCTCACCGCAGTTAAAGCTGAATAGAGGATCATTCTAATCCTCCTTAAATTGCTGCACAGGTGTTACAATGCCTGGTTTACAGCTACTTTGTCTTGCCCTCCTCGAGTGAACTATACCCTTTCCTGAAGTGCACCTGGGCTCACAGCAGTTGAGCACACAAAACCTCCTGCGAAAACTCCCAGCAAACAAACACAGTRTACAGTAATCCAGCAGGAATAAACGTAACAGTTACTGCCTGATACTTGAACATCATTTAATGAGTGCCCAGAAATCATCTGTAAATGCACATTGCTAATTTTGGGCCTGCAATTCATTAATTAGAGGCTTAGTGGCAAGTGCCATTGAGCTATCTGCAATGTTTAAGGTTACATCAAGCCCTAGTAAATGGCTTGCTGATAACAAGATGCATCCATCTTCATTACTTGGCCACTCCTGTCTGAGTTTGCTCTGCTTCCTGTAAGGGCTGTGTCACTTGGAACTGAAGAATTAAACTTTTATCCAAACCAGATTCTGCACTTTCACCTCTTTTTATTCCTTGAGTAGTTCCAATTTATTTTACTTAAATGACATTGGATTACCTAACATGGAGAGGAGCAGTACCTTAACCTAAAACAGTTGCCAGATCTTTAGTTCTGGGATAGAGTGTTGCAGTGGGTTAACACTTACAGCAACCATTACATTTATATTTCATCTGATACTGGTCTCAGTGTAAAGAACTCATAAGGTTACAACTTAGATAGGATAAAAACCCAGGAAATTAATTTTAAATCTGAAGAATAAATATCCCCTTTTTTTTGAGTTTACTTTTGCAATGTTACACTCTCAAAATATATATAATGCAAGGCAATCATAATTCAARTGAAATAGCATAAAGACATTTCCATGTAAATTCTCAGGCATACACATGTCTATATGTGTTCATCCAGGGGAAGATCACTGCAGCTAGTTTCCCCCTGCTTTCTGCCAAACATGCTGTATTGTGAGCAATAATGCTACTGCCTGAGTCTAGGGAGGTGTAGTTGAACCTAATCATCAACTTCTTAAACTCACTGTTTTCCCTTAAAACTACAAGTATGAGAACTTGAAATAGAAAAAGCAACCTCTTTGGCAGATGGTCTTTTTAAGTAGCTGCTGCAAGATACATATAATGCTGCTTGGCATGGTTGTTTAACACATTAGGGTGCTCACAGGTATAGCCTTTTGCTCTCATGAACCATTTTAAGCATTTAAGTTCAATTTTAAGCATCACTGCTTGGGATAGGTAATTGTAATCACAGTGGAAAGCAAGTTTCTGGGTGCTGAGGCTCAAACTGTGTGCATGTAGGAGGAGAAAGAGAGGATGCTTATTGCTCAGGGGAGGGTACCAGAAAGCCCTTCCACCTCTGAGCTGGGCACACATATCACAGACTGGTAGGTTCCACTGGGGAAAAACCTTTTGGGGTGTTACTGCATGGTATGCACACCTCCAGCTGGTTCAGAAAGCCTGTGTACCTGTCTCACAGGTGAGCCAGTAAAGAAAAAACACCAGCTGACAGCGGGAAGGAAAGGAACGCATCAATGGCCAGCACAGCACTGAATTTACTCAGCCAGGCTGGTGATGCAAAGAGTGCACCTCTGACTCTGTAGGTGCTGTACTGATTGTGAAAACATCCATCCCACATCCCATCATCTGAGACACACAATGCTACCAAATCATGGTGAATAGCAACTTTTACATTTACAATCAAATTCCAGGAGGGTTAGTTGTACTCATGTATCATTCTTCCATTAGCCTGCATCTTCGTTAGATACTAAATGAGAAAATAAAACTGAGAGGGTGGGGAGAAAACACAAAGCAGACATAAAGCTTGCTTTGCAACATTTAGACACGAAGTTATCTACATTAKCCATGATTGAAACAGACAATCTTAAGCTGAGTATTTCTTAAATTTACCAGAAGGATGAGCTGGACTCTTGAGGTAAGTGCTCTTTGAAGCTAATGTGCTACTGTACAAAGAAAGCTTTTTTCCCCTTTGAAAAGATAAAGCTAATATTGTGGCAGCATAGGCTACAATGCTGCCACTGAAATGGAGGTCAAAGCTGAAGGTTCTTTACTATCAGAAAGCTAGATAGAGGTATCTTAATTTTTTTATTATTATTATTCAAACAAAAATTCTGTTCTAACATCCTAAGCTACTATACATGCAGTTCTTTGGATAGGAAATCACTCATCTGTCCAATTTCTATTATGCAATATTGCTTTAAAAATTTCAGACAAGGAAGAAGAAAAAACTTTGGGCATCCTTAGGTCAAGGCGGTTTTTAAAAAGGTTAAAAGCTGTTCAGAAGGGTTACAGTATCCATAAAGGCAAATGAGATTATATTTAAAGACTGATGGAGAAAAAGCAATAATTGAGATAAAACGCTACTGTCTCGAAAAGGTTTAGACTGAGGAAATGCTGATATTAAAGCAAAGAAATTGAAAGACTTACAGATCAGCCATCACATCAAAGACAGCAGAGAATTTAATTAAATTTGCAACAATTATGTTTACTTTTAATGTTTACTAGGTTCTTTTAGTTTCTTCCATCATTGTTCAGTTAAATATTTCTGTAATAACTTGGGGAATATTGTGATTGTGTGTCTCCAACCACCAGCTGTCAGCTGYTGACCCCTCTGTTCCCTGCATCTGTAATGTTACAAGCCTTTGTCCTGGAAAGAGTTATGATGTTTCAATCAAATACATTGTGAAGTTACAAAACCCATAACATGATATTGATAATGATTGCCTGGATACACTTGTAAAATGTATTTTAGAGCCCCCCAGGGAACAAAGATTAGACAAAAAAATCACAAACATTACTATCTGCTGTTTGCCATTAATTGCATGAGTAATCATTACATGAGATGAGTGTTGAATGTGAAGCCTGCTGTAAAGGTATATGGTAAATAAAATGCACAGGTATATAGTAAACAAAGTCCAAAACTACAAAATATCTGGGTCAAAACACTGCCAAGGCCCTGAAATTCAAGCTATACTCAGTATCCCAAGTGCTGACCTAGGCACAGGATCTCTGTTTAGCCCAAATAATTTTGGTATTGCAACCTATTGAGAAATTACTGTTTGTATTTCAAACTGCCCTTTTCTCTGCTGTGACTTTTACCCAAGATTTACTAACTCTCAGAGGTTTTGAAGTAATTATTGCTAAAGGGAGTAAAGATAGAGAATTGTTTCATATCCAGACAAAAAATTACAGCAAAGAAATTTGTCTTTTCTGTTTGTGACTCAGGAGCTTCGTCAACTGTTGGGACACCTATGGATTCTTGACAGACCCAACCAGTTTCTTAAAAACTGACGGATATGACAAGATTGTCAAGAAAAAAAATGCCCAAGCAGTACCTGAGAAGCCAGTTGAAAGTGATTCAAGGSTTGATGCCAGGCTAAAAGCTGTTTGCCCCTCTCCTTCCTCACTGTTCCATGGCTGGTCATGGCCAGTAGCACAACCTGCCACAGTGGCTGCTGTGTAAGAAGCAAGGCAGCAAAACCAGCCTGGGAACACGCAGCTTYGAAAGCATTTGATAATTAAAAACTCATTGAACTTGGCCATGCTCTGAACGCAAAGGATTTATAAAGTCATATTAAATTCTTCCTCACTTCTTTATTATATAGATGCAAACTAATTTTCAGACAAGTAGTASTCTGCATGTTGTGGATTGCCCAAGACCTCTTTCATTTAATTATCTTGTGATGGGCCAATTTTCAGTCTCCAGGGTGAGTTACTGGTGTCCTTGGTCATTTGGGATTAATTCTGCTCATGCACTGAAGAGCTTTGCAAAACCTCTGGAATGGTCATTATTATGAGAATAACAAATGACAAATAACTATTTGTCCTCTTTCAATCAAAAAAATTTCAGAKAAGTCTTTATGTAAAAATGTCCAGTGGTCTGCAAGGTGCTTGTGAGGGATTATCATGAAGAGGTTCCTGGCTATTGGAGTAATTTGATGAAAAGACATCCATGCCATGAATTCACCCTCTGTGCTGGAAAAAATGTCTGCACATTTTTTACTTTATTTGTATCTGTTTGTGCTTGGYTTTTTTCTGTTGCCCTGTATGAAGGTGTTCAAGAGCTTGGCTGAAGGAAATTTCTTTTATATTAAAAAAAAGTTGTTAAAATGACTTTCCGATCTTGCATGCTTTGTTTTATTTCAGCCTCAGGGGTTTTCAAACAGGTGAGTTACCATCTACCAAAATCATAAGGAAATAAAAACGATATAGAAAAAGAGCTATGAAACATGTTTCAAACAGAAGGGACAAACTAAGAAAGAATTGCACAGGTCTGTAAATTATTATTTTAATTTGGGACCTATGACAACCTTGACAATGCCCCTTTATGTCTCTCTCTCTATTGTCTCTATTTATATCATGCCATTTTTATTTACTGTTCATCTAGCAAATGAAGCCTGTCCCCAGCACTCAGAGTGCCAGGCTACAGAATTGCTGTAAGTCTCCCTGGAGCGGTGTTCAGCCACGAGTAAACYAGTCCTGCAATGAGATGCTTCCTATTCTCCCTCCAAGGTACAGAATGAAGAAACTCATTGCTTATGCTGCAATTTTGATAACCTAACTGGCAGAACAGTTATTCAAATTTTAAGCTTCTAAATGCAGCAAGATCAACCTGGCCATCCACATAAATAATTTTGACATGATAAGTATGCGAGTGCGATGATAACTGATAAGTGAAGCAATTACCTTGCTTTTTTGGATTATATTAAATGAAGATTCTGATAGAGTAATGAAAAGAGACAAAGCAGACAAAAAGGCGGCTGTAGAGCTTTTGGGCACTGTGTTATCTCTATTATACCATATTGAAATAGAGAAGCTATCACCAATCATGCTTCCTATGTAACTTCTAGCTTCTAACASTGAACAATGAATAAATTGTCACAAGACAGTAACTGATAAATTGGGATTGGCAGTGCTTTTTAAAAGTGTAAATAAACTTATCAGCCCCCTCACCCTCCCCGAAAGGCAGTACAGTTTGAAGAGGATTTTTTATTTTGGTATGTTGTAGCTTGCAAGGTCTCCTTTCATTTACCCACCTCAATTGTCCTTTGTTTAGCCATCCGTCTTAAGCAGCCACTTCAGCATAAGAGTTTACTCCAGCACTTGCATTCTTTTTGTGGTGTTCTACAGAACACTTTGCTTTTGTCCCTATGTATTTTTACTTTGGCTGTTACCCACCTCTCCTAATTCTTGTCATTCCAATTAGAAGCTGCTCTAATTATGTGATTTTATGCTGGCTTTTATTGCATGCAGAGGCATACAAAGATATAAATAGCACCTCCAAGCAAAGGTGCCCAGATCTCAGTTTCTGAGAACAACTTTGCAGACATTGAGTACCTCATAGATTAATTAGAGTTCTCAGGAAATGTGCTATTTTTTCCAAAGACCAATCCCAGGGTTTGTTATTTTTTTTTTTTCTGAGAAGAGATTTTGCTACTCATTTTGGCAGGATCTGGCCCAGCATTCTTTTTAGTGGGGGTTCATGTGCTGAAACTGATATTTGTACATTGCATCCTTTCAAGACAAGGCACAAATGGAGGGGGAATGTCATTCCCTTGTTAAAATTAATTAAGTAACC
>NW_026623240.1:3536075-3558128 GCF_030028575.1 Malurus melanocephalus | reverse complement strand
TGGACACAACTTCCTTCCCTCACGTCAGGAACAACAGAGGGCATCGGAAACCCAGCAAACTCTGACAACAAGAATATGCCACCCTTTGTCTTGTCAGCCTGGTATCTACAGCTGAAAATCTCTGATAATGAAAGCTAAGCATACTGTTAAACTATARTCCCCACTGAGTGGCTCTGCATTGCTGTTATTAGACTTCAGGATGAATGCTCTACAAAGGTGTATTGTTCTTGCACACTATTTACTTATTTAGAAAAGTTGTTTTTTTTTTTTGTTTGGGAGTCAATCTGTGAAAATCAGGCAGATCACAAACTATATTTCACTTCATGAAAATAAAAGCCTGCTTATCCTACCATTWTATGGAGTAGGTGGATTATGTGGTAAATTCTGTGGCTGCAGAACTGCATTAAAAGAATCTCAACTTTGACTACTGCCTATTGTTCTACAGGATCAGTTGCTGAGATCCATCTCCCACTGAAGTCAACGTCTAACTTCACASTTAATTCAATGTTTCTGCTACTTATTTCAAAAGAAAGCATTTTAATTGGCTTGGGACTATCCAGGCTCACATACATCTTGCCTATGTAAACATATTTTTTGTTCCTCCCATTCCCAATATCTGYTTCCACCCACGATGTTTCTTTACCTATATGCTCAGTCTGCATTGAATTAGCAAAAACTTTGTTGACAGTGGCTTTTCCCAAAAATTCAAGTTTGGAAAGTATGAAAATATATTGTGAGTCCTTCGGGCATTAAAAGAGAATGCAGCTTGGCTGGGGAGATACCATCAATCAGTGTAAACTGAGGCAGTCCTGTCCTCCCCCCAGACCCTATGTCCCCTCCTCCCTGTTCAGTGCTGCTGGCATGAGTGTTCACCTCACAGTGCTTGGGCCTGACCAGGCACTGACCCGGCTGGAGTGAAATCTTCCCTTTGGGCTGGGCTGGTTTCCTGCAGGATCACGAGTTGGTTTCCAGCAGGATGTGGGTCACAGCTGCACAGCCAAGGGAGCTGCAGCACCCATGGGAGGCTGATGGAGGGCACGCTGTGGGTGGGAGGAGCACCCCTTTTGACAGCTGCCTGCTGGGTCAATGACTTGACTGAAGCCTCAGACCAGATCACACTTAGGATCATGGCCTCTAAGAGAACTGAGCTTTGAGGAAGGAATATGTCTAAAGAGGGGGCAAGAAGAGTAATTAAAGGGAAATCTTGCCTCCATCTCCACGCCAACTGTARTGAACCCATCAGTTACTGTACTGCATCACAGAGCAGAGGTGCTTTGCACAGACTGTGAATAGTGTTTTGCCCTCCTGTGCCAGTGAATAGTCTTTTGCCTTTCTGAGGTTCATGTGGCAATGGTCTTTTGCCCTCCTGTGCCAGTCACACACCCAGCACTGTGCTAGATCAGCCACTGGGACTGGGGTGAGGAATGGTGAGGGTCACCGCTCTTCCCCAGCTGTCCAGTGCAATTTACAGGCTRTTTCCTGGCAGTTGCCTGGAACACCAATGACATCAACCAGTAGTAGACCCAGGAATGTTAGCAAATGTAAAAATGACACATTTCAAATTCAATTTACTGGAACCAATTTTTAATCAGGTAAAGAGTCTGTATGGGTTGCATCAGTAGAATTGGCCTTATGGCAGTATCCATTTCAAAAGCACTCATATGACTTAGAAATTTAAAGTCCCAAATGTAAAAGTATTAGGAGCATAAATATCTTTTGTTTTCAATGGAATCCAGACCTCAGAGTCACTGAGGTGCTTTCAGAAGTCTGCATTTTGCCCTTGAGATATTGTATTTCTCCAATCTATTTTCTACTGAGACACGGAAAAGGCAGAAAATTCAGCTAAGAGAGTTGATTGCTATACAAAAGATTACATGATTTGCTAGATCCTGTTCTTTATGATCATTGATAAAATCAAGGAAAAAGACTAACTGCCTCTTCTTGTCAGGAACTGTGGAATGCAGAGGACAGGCTGATAGAAGAGGGTGGAGGTGGTTTGCAAAGCACCAGATTAGATCAACCACTTGTCACCTAACACAATCACAACATTTCCCTTTCATCTTTACTTTTAGCCTTTTTGGCCTACAAAAGATAAGAAAGTACACCAATTGCCTGGATTTAGAGCTGTGTTTCTGAATGGTGGTATAAATATTGGAGAAGAAATTTCCTTATGCAGATTTTTCCTGGGATGGTTTCCCAGTGTGGGAAATAGGCATATATTGCAGAGGCCAAAGAAGAAAAACATGTACATATGTTCTTCTGGGATAGGAATCTCCCMAAAAATACGGGACTTTCATACCATTTCTATAAGTGTGGTAGATACTCTTTCATCTCACACTTATCTGAATCTCATTTGTAGTCACCCATTCATACAGGGACCTTTTCCCTTTATGTTACACAGGTCTGAGCTGCCCAGGTTTGCTACAATTTCCCACACAGTCTCCCTGAGTGTATTACTGTCCATTAAGAGAAGCTTTTTAATATCCCTTGTCCTCCACAAAAGTATCACAGCTGCAGCAGGATGCCAAGTCCTGCAGAGCAGAATACAATGTAAGACCTCAGAGCGATGTGGGTGAAGATGCACATACAAGGATGTGACTTKCAGAAAAGCTATGTTGAGATATTTTCCCATTGCTTTGCACAATTGGAAAACTGATACACAACTTTAGCCACATAGTAATAATCAAATATGTACAGTGAGATATTTGGTTATTGATCTACTCCTAATCAGGAATCAAACAACCTTATCTTATGACAAAGTGTAATTAACTATTTTGTTAATTACTATAATTATCCTCCCCACATTTATTTTGACAGCAGTGTCAGTAGCGGAAAACTATTTCCTTAAATTGCTCACTATTATGAATTACAAATTCATACAATTTTGACAAATGATTTTATTCTCCTTTTAGCAGCATGTTTTGCAACAGACAACTTTTCTTTTAAAAAAATTGCCATCTACTTGAAAACCAAGCTACCAAGGTCACACACAGATTAGCTATACTGGAGCTAACAAGAACCATATTTGACCAAATCCAAAATACTTTTTCTTTCCTCTCCTGAGTAAGTTTCTTTGGGTAACTAGATGACATTATATGATGTGGGGGAAAAAAAGAAGGGGAAAAAGAATAGGAAGGAAAAGAAGAAGAGGAAGAGAAGGAAGAAGGGAAAACCTGAATTGTCTTTAGTAGGCACTTACCCAGAGGGGCCAGTGGGGGACAAACAGATTAAATGTGACCCATTCRATTATACAATGTTTTGCCCACTGAAAATTATCCCCTTTCTCTCTCAACTGTGCGATGAGGAGAGGGAAAATACACAGAGGCAGCATGTCACATATTGGTCATGCTCTGGGACTCGGTACTGCTTTTAATTTTACCATATTCCAAATAGRTGACTTAGAAAAGAGAGGTGGTTGTGACCAGAAATCTTTGAAAATGCAGGTATTCAAGTGGGAGCTCTTCATATGCTTTTAAAGCTGGAATCAGACCATCTGTTCAGTGCTTCATTTAGCAACTTCTATTCTTAACTAAAATACTTCTTGAGCCAGCTGCTTCAGCACTGCAATTCCTTCTTCTGACCCAGCAGAGCTCAACCTCTGGGGAGGATTGATAGAGCTTTTAATACAGTCCATTGTCCAAGAAAAACTGAGGTTCTCTTGTTGGGACAAGGTCTGTCAAACAGCAAGAGCACCTGTGGCACTAATAGAAAACTGCTTTCATTAAGATGGGTCTGTATTTTCTGTGGGTTKCATCTCCCACCAGGAGAAGGAGAAAATAGGGAATAAAGGGGCCRAACCACATGTGAGCCTAGCACACTCACCAACTGACTCTGTGATTTGCATTTGCAGAGTCTGATTGCTCCAGAGTAAAATKCTTTGTTTCTTGTCTGTATACAGACTTTTGAAATGTCAGAATCATATTCTGAAATGACAGAATGATAAGAAAACCTGGACCACTAGACTGTTTCATTCAATACATCCCCTTTGTGGAACAGCAGTGACAGAGTTAACCGAGTTGGCACCACTGCTGTAGACAAGTAACGCAGTTGTGTTTTCTGCGTGGCAATGACTAACGTGGTCAGCAGTTGGTGCCAATACTGAGCATTCAGTTAACCTCCTAGTTTGCTTGTAGCAAAAGTAATTTACTCAGTACACAGACATCTACTCCAGTCTAATCTCCTTGACAAGAGATTACAAAGGGGTGGCAGGCTGAAGTGGCATAAAATTCCGAATACCATATCTATTTTTACTCATTGACAATACAGTAATATCCATGGGACAAGGATTAGTAAACAGAGAAAGATACTCTTTTCTTAAAAGACAGCTTTTCTCCCTGGTTTAAAATTACAGTAGAGCAGATCTGCAAAAATGAAATAGAAAGTTCATTACTGTGCCATCCCAGGGAAGCATTTTTGCAGTGAGGGCTTACAGGAGTTGGAATTCAAAATTACACAAAACCACATGAAAATGTATGTGATGCTCATATGTGGAGCTATTTATATRGGGTACACTTGCTTGATTTCAGAGCTAGAAACATAAAGAGCAGAGACAGCATGAGCATGAGAAATACAACTAAGCACCAAAGGACCAGGGAGCTTGATTTTACTGAAGTACTGATGTGGCTTGGTAAACTTCTAGATTCACATGGGAATGTAACAAGTTCAGCTGTTAGTAAAAAGATTTATATTTCTGGCCTTTGTTACAGAGGAACATTTGAAAAAAATCATAGAATACAGGCACACTGTGTACACTGATTGTATATGTTGTGTGCAATCACTAAAGAGATAAGAAGAGCCAAAAGCCACTTACTACAAACCTCGTGATTTAGCATAGTTTCATAATTTTTAGGGTTTCTCAATCATGGGTTTTAAATGCATGGAGTTGGCAAAATATCACCATAATAAAACTAAGCAAGAGCTTAATGAATGAATCTAGATGCTTTAACAGGATGTGGAATGTAACACCAATAAATACTAGATGGGAAATGAAATTCAAATAATGAATAAATTTGAGGAAAAATGATAACTTCAGAGATCTATCATTAACAGAGACAGAAGGAAAGGCCTCTTTCTTAATTACTCTACTTCCTTTATAGCCAGCTGAAATCTATCATTGATGTTAATCAGAAGAGGATCAGGCCAGCAATTAGCAATCAGAACCTCCATACCTCAATATATTTACATACTGATGATTATTGATAATTTACTTGGGTAAAAATCATCACTGGCACTCGGGATTTTCTTTTGCAATGGAAAATACACATGAAGAGAAGTTTAAAGAAAATCCATTAAGTAAAATATTTGGGATCATCAGTGGCCTGACAAGTAACCCTCATGCCCATCAATTCCCCAACATGTGTAAAGCCTTTCTGTGTGCTTTATGATTTTATCCAAAAAATATGATTGCCACCAATAGAGGAGCCACAAAAGACCAATGTACAGACAAGGGATATGGAATGCAACCCAGGCCAGACAACAATCATGGGGGTTCCACTTGCTCTAATTCTGCAAATTCATTGGTATTTCTGCTTTACTCTTCCTTTTTTCCTTGGACACCAAAGAGAATATTCCAGGCCTTGGCTGGCACTTCTGAAACCTAAATACCAACAATATCAGGATATGGACTCCCTGGTAGTCTGACTGCATGTTCTACCACCCCAGGAGGTGGCAGAGGTGGGATGCCTGATTCATCATCCAGCAAYAACCAAGAGCATTTTAGGGTGCTCATGATTTTCTGCCTTTCTGGAGAAGTTCTTGTGACTTCCTTTGAATTTCAACAGGGATCCTTAATTACCCTTTTCATTCCAGTCCCAGATCCAGTCTCAGTCAGGCACAGTGTTTGATGAGAGGCACCTCCTCTTCAGGTGGGTGCCTTGAGGTGCCACCACCGACTCTGGGATGCCAGATGTGTCACCAGGCAGCTGAGCTGCTCTAATGCAGTCAGCCTCTGCCATGAGCAGGATTTCTCATTTCCACCAGTAGCTTTATGAGTGAAACTTCCCAACTTTTGCAGTCAACCTATCTATCTCCATATTTTCATCAACTGCTCCCTTTACCTCCTTTACTTGCCCTTTTCACATTTTAAAAAATAATTTCTCTTTATTGGTTATATGATTCAATAAAGTTATTCTCTTGTTCAGTGTGAAAGGTCTCTTTCTTCTCGCCAGTGCAGTGTGTACTTCTGCAGCTCCCCATTACCATGGCTTCCACTAAAAACGATCATCTTTAAAGGTCACTTGTTTCCTTACACATGCGGGCAAGCCCAACAATGATTTAATGACACCTGAACAAGCTTGTATTAAGATTACCCACGGTGCGATCATAAATAATTATTAAGAAAARGAAGAAGAAAGCAAACACATTTCCTTTCGAGAAACTAACACCGAAGATATTAGTTAAAATGTTAAAGTATATTAACCAATTACATAAAACCCTTTCATATTGCCTTGCTTCATTTCAAACATGGCACGGGCTATTTTGTCTGTGAACTCAAGTGGAACAAAAAGCTGCAGAATGCAATTTGTGTCAGGGGCCGGGCTGCGGAGGGACAACTAATTCTAATTAGTGCAAATTCCCCACAGGCCAGGCAGAGGCCTCGTGCAGCCGCCGCTGCCGCTGAGCCCCTGTGCCTGCAACAGGTGGGCCGGGGGACAGCTGAGGGCAGCCCTGCGCCGGACACCCCTCATTAATGGCCTGCACATCCCGCCTTTGAATGTGATAGCTTTTAATATAGTTCTGAACTARGGAAGATTGGCTCTTCTAATTGGTTAAAATTAAAGCGGTGGCAGACTTTGCTCATAACGGTCAGGCTGCAATGCCCATCTCATTTCAGCTTAAAGCTCTGCTGATCACTGCAAAAAGGGTAGGGCTGGAAAAAGGAATTACTGGGGGGAAAAGTCTTGGCCATCTGATAACACTGGTATTCTAGTGAGCACGTCCCTAATGCAAAATATTTCTGCAACTCTTTAATATTCAATGTATGACCCATATTAGAAAGATGCTTTAAAATTCTGATCGATTATAAGAAATAATGGTGGCAAGGAAGGCACAGGTCATTAACCTAACTATTAGACTTCCCAAATAAGCCTCATTTTGAACTGTTTGGTCTAAAGCAAACTCACGGTAAGATGGGCTGCCTGATTTGCAGCCTGCTTTCCGTCATTCCTGCTCCCATTCATGAAAACTGCTTGTGAGACAGCASAGCCAGCCCTAATGAGAGAGGCAGCCCTCCTGCCCTGCCTGCGGGAGGGARAGAGAAGATGCAACAAGATTTTATACAACATGCCAGTTGGAAATGCTTTTTAAATAACCGAGCAATGAAGCATACTTCACAGAGATTAGGATTATCTCATTTGCAAAATCTATTAACAGCTAAACACCAGTGAAAAACTTTGTTTTAATCCTGCTGAATTATACACATGGAGTTATAACAGGAAAATGCTTAATTGTTAGGGATTTCAGCAACTCAGGGYCTGACACATGAACTGTAAAAAGTGTTTTACTTGACTTGCATTTCTCCATAGCAGCCAACAGGAAACTATGACAGAAGAACTGGCAAAGCCTCCGAGGAGCTCTGCTCTCCTTGCTCCCAGCAGGCTGGTACTTTGGAGGAGTGCTGGATCTGTCCTTGTGTGCTGGAGCAGTGACCCACATGCACTTGTGAGCCTGCCCTTGCCCAGGCCCACGTATTTTATCTAAATGATACTACCAGTTATACTAACCAGTTATTCTGTGTGCTCTGCACCTCTGTACTAAGGGCTTTATTTAGGGACTTTAAATCATCCTTCATCATCATTTCACACCAGTCGTAAACTAACAGGATTCATTTCTCTTATTACATTTCCTTTTATTACACATTTCAACTAAAAACACTCCAGAGGGGTGTGCCAACTATGACTATGTCACAAGCATGATTTTATTAAGAAAATGCCTCCAATGCTACCTCATAGCATTTTCCACTACTATTGTTTGGGTTGCACCAGAGGCTAAAATGTGGCTTCTTTTAATAACACATTTGCATAAGTTGATCTGAAAGATCCCCATGTGATGACATTACTTCAGGGTTGGCCTGTCATCTCAAAAAAGCCCGAGGTGCTAGTCCCAAAGAGATCAAACTCAAGAATTAACGAGTCTTTATAAAGCAGGAACATCTCTACAAGCAGTAAAACAAATGATTATCAGTTCTTTTTGGCGATGGTCTATGCCAAGCTAGAGAAAAACAGAGCTTTCAAACACTGACAATCTGGTATATTGAAGTATGACCATTATTTTTTATTTTCCACATTTTTGGTCCAAAGACAGTTCTGAGTAATTGATTCCCATAATGAGCTATGGTTCGTTAGTCAATTTAATTTATAATTGAATTGGATGGATGTAACTCTGTGTAAAATTGTCTCTGAAGAATCTGTTTTGTTCGTCTGTTCAACTTCTGACAGGGATGGAAGAAAATCTAAATTATTCCCTTCTGCAAGAGGGAAAAACTCTGAAAGTCTCAGCATCCCTTGTGAAATTAAGGGGAAAATATTTTTAATAGTTGCCATGCAAAAATAATATGGCTTTACTAAAATTTATACAACCCTGACAATTAACACATTAATGCCTGGAAAGGTGGCTTAAAAGGAAAATCATAACAAGGGAAATATAGGAATCGGCAGCGCTGCCTGAACAGCTGGAAAAATCACTCTTTACCAGATATATACTGGTAAGTCACATCTTCTTTGCAAATATTGAAAAATACAAAGAATTTGCTTCTCCATGCTTTCACACTGRTATCCTGATGATACAACTTCATTGTGAGAGGCCTGGTGTGAAGAATAAAACCCAGTGGGTTAATTTTTTCTCCTGCTTATAACATGAAAACTCAGAGTTGCTCCCACTGTCACAAGTTGCAGGACTTTTCTAAATGCAGTTTGCTTTAGTAGAGATGTGGGAATTGTTGCTCTACTCTCTGTGGGCCTTCTCTTGGCCACTGAAAAGTTAAAAAAATAACAGATCAGTATATGAGAATGACTTGTGCTTAGGAGCAGAGGCAGGGAAGAAATACATCGGTTTAGGGTTTTGAAGATGAACAACAGTTTCCATTTTTAAGTTAATTTTGCCCTGGGGCTCCTTGGGCCTCAAGACTCACATACAAATCCACTTTCTTCCCAGAGAAAATAGTGAGGTTCTCTTCATGTGCTGAATTCAATTCCCTCCTAATTTTTCATGTCTAAAGAGAAACATTGAGTCTGTCTCTATTACTGGTCTCAGCAAGACATAACAGTATTGAAGGATGCATTTAGCTTACAATGAAAAGCAACTAAATTAATTCATTCAGTATTTGTATTTTTCTATACAAACATGCTGATATTGGTCATTGATTCTGAGTTAGCAAACACAAATGCTAGCAGTAAAAGAATTGCTGCACTAKTATGTAAACGTAGCATTGCTTGTAATCTAGTCTCATGCAAAAGCAAAATATACACGGTCTTGTTTGCTGAAAAAATAAAGTGTAGTGAGAAGCATTGCAGTGGGATAGGTGATGATGATCAGCTATTATCAGTCCCAGCAGGCACATATTTTTTCTTAACAGCCGCAGGACTGCTTCTCTGAAAGCCAGGCACAAGGATTTTTTAGTTCAGAGCATTTCACATTGCCTTTTAGAGGCAGGCATGACACACAGCTGCACAAATTCTTATGGCCTCCAGTTAAAGCGTCACTTAACAACCTCATTTGTCTACTTTTGCATCAAGTCCCCAATAAATTCTGATGGGCAACAGGCTCCCAGGCTCCTTATGTTATCCAGATAATGTTTTTTTTTTTTTTTCTTTTCCTGTAATAGTAACAGTAGAAGTGTTGTGTCCAATCTTCATCATATTTCAGAGTTTGTTTATAGTGTTTCTGACCTTTTTTTCCACTTGTAAGTATTTCCTCTGGTACAAGGGATATGAGGCAGGTTCAGTGACTGGTCACACCTACCCAACACTGCTGAAGTGAGTGAGATCATAAAGGTGGAACTGAGAAGAAAATTTGGCTTATTACATCCACTTAAGGCTGTTTATTTCTGGGCTATGCTATATGAATGTAATAGCAGACACAGGCTGAAGCCATTGAAGACCGTTCTTGTTTTAATGACTACATTCTGGCTGAGAAATACTTTAATATAAGTAATTTTCAGCACTGCAAATGCATGGAAGACAATGAAAGTTGTTTCTAAAAAATGTTAAAGCTGACATCAATCATTTATACATAATGCACAAAGCAATGAGGGCAAACTCCTCAGTGCAGATAAGAGATGTCACAGTAAACTTATGTTCCAAGGCAGCGGTATCAGTTACGATCGATCACTTGGTAGCCAGTGGAAGTTACATTTTTACTTTAGTCTTTAAACTCTTTTGACTGCACTACCAAAAGTATTGTTTTAATCTAAAGTGCTAGATCAATATTTCTGATCAATAAGCATTCATTTCCAACTAACAAGGACAATGGTTAGTGGATTCCTTTAAACATTTTCATTTCAAGGAAATCTCTGCTGTTCTAGAAATCAGATCTCGAACAAAGAGTACAAGGAAAAGGGAAATGTGCACTAAACATAGCAGAGAACTTCCAGATAATTCAATTCTTCCCCAGCACGTTTTTTTTTCCTTTCTCATATGATGCTAAATCAGTAAATATTTTGTATGACCTTTWTAGTTTAAGTAATTACAAAATTCAACTACATTACTATTAACTCGTCCTGCCAGAGTATACAAAGCCAAACCAAAAAAGCGCCAAACTACAAATAACCAAAACCAAACTGACACACTTCAGTTGTCAAAAATGTAGTTTCTAGTGATAAAAAAATCAACAAGTACAGCTTAGAAAACCCTGGTGCACTTGGTAGAAGACTGGTACAACTTCCATAAACTTCAGGGAAATCCCTCTACTTTCAGCTTGGATGAGTTTAGATCCAAGAAAGACAATACCAGGCCCAGCCAGCAGCCAAGAGCTGTTCCTCTTTAGGGTGAACATTTCTTCCCGACCGCACACTGATCTTGAGGACTGAGCACTCCTCCCACTCCCTGGAAAAGCCAGGCACCATCTTGTCAGCACAYCTGGAAGGTCTTTCTGTCCCACCCCACTTAGTCCTGGGCTTTTCAGAGCAGAACACAAGTCTGCTTTAAATATCCCAAGGACTCTGACAGACATTAGAGGCATGTTTGACTACAATGAAACTTTTGTTTCATTAGAGGCATGTTGACAACAATGACTTTTGTCACAGTAGTGCATAGAGACCACTCCCTTGTATTTTACAAGCCTAACTAGGAGAGAACATGTTGTATTCAATGCCTGCAGCTGTGTTTAGCAGTCCCTGCTACACTTAACATCCTCCAACTTTCCATCACCCACAYACAATAATTTGCCTCTTCTCATACTTGCTTCTCCTCAAGATATTGGCTATTGTTTACATGGCAAGAAATATTAGAGTTATAATTAAAAACCAACYGGATTGCTTCAGGCTGGGCTGTCAGCATCCCAGACTGCAGGAACTATGTGCTTGGTGTCCTCCATCTCCTTATAGCAGTCCTGGCACAGAGGASGTGGAAGCTGTTTAACAGCTGTCCACAGGCACCTCTTTCACAGGGTGTAAAGCCAGGCTGCTGCAGCCAAGGGCATCTTCCCCAAAGAATGGCTGTTGAGGGAGCTGAAAGCTGTGACTCGCATGTGCTGTGATGAGTGGCCCCTGTCTGCATGGAGGCACTCACACAGTGTTGACACTGCCTGTGTGTCAGCTTGAAAGCACAGATCAGAGCAGAGCATAAAGCCTGCACTCYACCTCCTCCTCCTCCCAGTGACAGAGCTGTAGCTGGGATAGGGTGCAATTAAAAAACAATAAAGACTGCATTCTACTGTTCACATGGACTTTATTCCCCTTCATATTTGCATGGCATGACTTTGAGTTTTGAATCCACCCCAAGACTCAAACTGAAGTCAGAAAATTTGTCTGTTTTAACTTGTATTTATCATAACCAGTGAATTGCATGTGGATGTCTCTCAGAAAAACATCAGTCAAGACTTTCTCAACTGCATRTATCCCATGGAACTTTATGAGGAGTCTGGGACCAAACTCAGGGGTTCATGCCATCTTTACTCCTGATCTATAGATGAGATATAGGGGAAGCCAGCTGCTGAAGTGGGTTGCATGCAGATTATGTTTTCTCACTGGGAAATGATGGGAAAAGAATTTTGGCTTCATTAACTACAAAGTGTCCCCTCAGACAGAGGGCTAAACACAAAATGAATGGAAGGTCAAACTTTTGTTGGGCTATTAATCTGTACTGTGACTTATGCAGATTGGAAAATATATGAGAAATGTAAACAGAGTGTTCACTCTGCATAGATAGCAGGAGATAGGCAGAGTCAGAATAGATAACCTTTTGTGAACACTAGGAAGCTGGATTTTATGTGAAAGTTGTCTGGGTCCGACTCTTTATGGTGCCTATTCATCTACTACAGTACTCAAGTATGAAGCAGTAGGTGAAAGAGGAGGAATAAGAAGAAGAGGGCTGCTGATGGATGCATAAATTTACCATAAATGGTAAAGCTTTCATTGTCTTTAACTAAGCCAAGAAATCAGTTCTGCTTTTAAGGGCAACACAGCCAAAGGGTGATATGGGCAACACAGAACTTCAGGCARTACTAATCTACACAAAAGAGTGGCATGTTTATGAACACCTGAAATCACACTAAATCGAAACACAATCTTATACATCAYAGATCATATATTCTATTGCATTTTCCACCCTCTTTGTTTTTCAGTTTCTTTCTCCCCAGCTGTTTTGGCATTGTGTTCTATTCTTCAGGTGTTTTCCAGTCAAAGTTATTCCCTTGTTTCAAAACACTGGATCTTATTAATTTATTTTGCTGACCATGTTTTTTTCCATTCTTTACTATAGTCTTCTTGACTCATCATGACCTATGTTTTTATTCTGGGCTCTTTATTTTGTTCTGCTTCTCTTTCTTCCCCTCACTTTCCCACAGACTCCTTTCTGTCTGTCATTTCTTTTTCTTTGTGTAGTGTTCTCTTTATTTATTTCATCGCTGCTACCTTTTCACTTTTTGTACTTTTCCTRCTTATGTACTTGCTTTCTCTCTGTTATTTGCTTATATACTCCAGATTCTAAAGGAAAGAATTAGATTTGAAAAAATGGTGGGGATTTTCTGTCATTGTGTAACCATTTTAAACATTGTTTTAGAAGTATAAAAGCAAATAGAATTATCAGTAAAGACTTTATTTTCTCTTCCTCTTCTCTTTCCTTTTCCTTTTTTCCTCTTATTTCTTTTATGCAGGAAATAGACATTTCATAATTTAATCTGTGATTTCCTCTGGGYTTTGACAGCAGCATTTTGKTTCAGTTAAAATCAAGCAAACACTGAATCACCTGAATGATCCATACCAGAAGCTTCTCAGGCAGAACACAGTCAACTAAATCCCTCAAAACCTTCTCTGTACATCCCCATAACATCATTATGTGACCAGAAATGACTCAGTAGCTTCCTGTCAYCCAATCCAGCTAGGCATACCTACAAGCCAAGTGCAGAAGAAAAAGGTACTGGATGTTTTCCACCCATCTAAGACCTAGATTTGTAACTTAGGTGCTCTGAAGGCATCCAGGTCTCTCCTCTACGAGGGCAGTTTAGCTCTCAGAGTCTTGTGCTATGCTCTGAACTGCAGTTCAGCAAGATGTTTAGAAGTAATTAGTATGAATAATTCTCTTTGAGCTCACCACCTACCTGGTGTTCTTCATCAAACACCACGATTGCAGTGCCTTCTGACATTCCTTACATCAAAACAAAGCAGATGGAAAGAAGGCAGACGAGGAGCTAAACAAGTACATGACAACGGTCTACTCTACAAGATGGCCATGGCCCTGCTGGAATCTGAAGGCTGCTACTGGCCTGTGCTGGAGTTTGGGAACCTCACTGAGCTGGGTACCTGAGGTATGACACAACTAGAAGTGTGTACTATACACACAGCATATTAAACAGCTGATGTTACATGCTTTGGGGGAATATTTCCCCCCAAATAACTGTGGGAAATATTAATTATTTATGGAATATTTGCATAACTGCATAATGTGTCTAGATATAAATAACAGATTATTTGCATAACTGCATAATGCCACTAATCACGGGAAGAAAAAAAAGAACAAAATATTTCTGGCATTTGATCACACTGTGTCATATATGCCCTGTGATTCTTCTTCAAGCTCTCCCAGAGAGAAGCTGAAGCCAAAGCTCAGCTTAGCTTTGTACTCCTGTATTTCATAAGATGAACAGGTAAATTTTCAAACCCTTTGCAAATGCTGTGTAGACAGTACTCCAACTGCAAGGCCTTGCAAACCCCTACAGGCTGGATGGTGTTTTGCACAGATTATTTGTCCAAAACTAGAAGARAAAAACAGCCCATGTGCACAATGCGCATGAATTTCTACAAGCAAAATTCACAACTCTGTCATCCATGCTGTCACCACTTGTCTCTTAGGCARTGGTTTTCATCCTTACACCAAAGCRCTGAACCAGGGGAAGAAGTCCCATTACCCAGATAATGGCACCCAGGCCCAGAAACGTGAAGTGACTTTGCCAAAGTCAGAGCAGAAATCAGCAAATCAGCTGTCAAAGAGATGGGCTAAAAGTCTGTCCAAGGCTACAACTCAGCAAAGCTAAGAACCATTCTGCAAAGAGAAGGCAGCACWTGCCATGCAGAAAGATATCAGTCCCGAGTAAAAGCTGTGTGAACACTCTTTCTCCCCATCATCGGGGAGCTGAGAGAAATACTGCAGTGATCTTACTGTAGCTCAAAGGCATCACTAAGCAAAAACAAGCCTGAAAATATGAGCCGAGTTTGTCAAGCTTTAATATTCCCTAATAACCACTGTTCTTTCTCTGYTAAAGATTTCCTGATAACTGCTGTTCTTTTCTCTCTTAAATACTATTTACTTCAGTGCTGGAGTTTCTCACATACACAACACTGACTTCAGTTTTAATGGTATTTTGGTCTAATTTCAGAGCCTGATTTCCCAGTACAAACTCAAGTAACAAATGTATAATTATTCTCATAAATAACTCAGCACCTTACAGTAGGTTTCAAACAAGTTTCCCCACAAGGCACAAGTGCCCTATATTAAATTCTTTTAAAGTGTAAGTTGATTAAGGTAAAAATTAGTTGTTATTACCTTATGGACATTTTAGTTTTYACAGCATTTCAAAGCTGGTCCTATCAGGAGTAGATTTGTTGCCACCCACTGGTACAATCATCAGGAAAATTAATAATCATGTTCAGTCTGACTATAAATCATTGTGGTACAGGCAATTAATTTCTGTAGAAAAATGAAAGATCTATAAGTAGTATTATTGTGCAAACTACATGATGTGAAAACTCAGATCCAGCACAGGCAAATTAGAAAACCAATGCTACTAATTCCAGAATGTGATAATGCTGGGTCATCAGAGRCTGGACAGCCAGAAATTCTGAATAAACAATGCTGGCAGCTCCTAGCAGCTTATGGTTGTTTTATCACGTTTATGCTGCATTTGTAATTCGTGAACCTGATACAAGCATATGTACAGAGAGTGAGTCTGGACAAAACAATCACAGCTAAGATTTTTCATACATCTTTTATTGCTAAAACGAGGCCGATTTTTGCATTTATTTATATCCTTGCCMTCACAAAGGGCAGATTTCTACACAGCTCCTCTCCCACTAAGGCCATACTGGTCCTGGTGAGAGCTGAAGAGAGATGATGTGTACACACACACCACCACACACCCCTTGTAAACTAGATTTGTATTTCTCTACCAACACATGCTACAATCCTGCAAAATCAAGTGTTTGCTAGAAGCCAAAGCCACAACGTTTAGTTTGTGTTTAGAATCAGAGAAAATAAAGCAGGTAGAAGCTCTATATTTTTATYATCCTACCTATTAAGATARYATGTTCTGTGGCTCTATAAGAGATACTGTTACAGAAGACTGAAATTCAGTTCTATTTGTTACAAATAAGTCCAATYATTCCCAAAATTTCTGGATTAAAGKTTTCAATATTTAGGAAWTCAATTAAACAAAATTCACATACCAGAGAAACAAAATAATATTTGGCCACCAACTTTAGTCTATTAGACAAATTATTCTCTAGGGATTAATTTCAGTCAAATTCCCTGTACCTGAAAACATTTGAACAATATTTTCTAACACCTTGAACTGGAGACTACAGGCTAAATGAAAAGTAAATCTCTACCCATTTGTTGGTGGGTTTTCAATAGACAGAAAGCAAAAGGATAACAACGGAAATAATGATAGAGTAAAGCATGTTAAAAAGAGATAAACTAATTCATATCATGATTATTCACACACAAACCTCCCTGAACTATCGTAAATAAATATTTTTAAAGGCATTTAAAAAAGATGGATAGACTTCCTTAGCCAATTGTAAAATGTCTTCTGSTATTTGATCCAGCTTTGAAATCAAGTACTTTGAAGTACAGGTATCTGGACTCCACAGGGAAGTTCATTATTGAAGAAGCACATATCCATGAATAAGGAAGCTCTCTCTTGGAAAATCTTGCAGGACATTTTTTAAAGTTTCTAGGATGGAAGCAGAATGGACAAAAGCCCCTGTCTGTCATAGGGACTTCTGCTCATTTTGTAAGAGCCAAACMAATTCAACAGGCCACATTAATTTGCCATATACCTGGTGATCAGGCACAAAGCATCCCAGACAGACTGCACCTAGATATTTCACTGGATGAAACAGCATGCTACCAGAATGCCACTGCCTGTCGTTAGGAAAGAAAGCCCAATTTCCTCATTAGGAAATAAATGTAAATAATTCAGGGATSTGATGCTCTCCATGGAGATACATGATGCATTTAATGCATTTTAAATGGTACTCCAAAGAAATGTACCTGTTTCCACACAGATCGACACAGATTTCTATATTAATACATGGGATTTTGGACCACACTGCTGCCCACAATAGTGTAGTTTGTTTACTAAAGACAAGCTTGTGTTTAAGACATTGAGAAAACCCTTCACACTTCCAGTAAAYCTGCAAACACAAACATACCAAAATGATAGAAATAAATTCGCTTGTCACCTTGTCTCTTCCCTTTCTTTTTGATATCTGCAAAGGAAATCCAAATCTTGCAAATTACTCTAGCCATRTTCCTTAGCTGCTTTTGAGAAATAATTTAAATAAATGATGTTAACACATTTTACAATTTGCCAGCYAATCTATAGACTTTACTGGACAATCACTGACACATTTCAGGAAGTACAATTCCTGGATGAGAGCTCTGTGCCTACCCATGCTCTCTGTACCTACATGGGCTTAGTGGGCTGGGATTGCCCACTGTACACTTTCTGTACAGATAGAGGTCTGAAATTCTCACATACCACCCACACATGCCCCAAACCTGCTGTSTAGTGTTCCAGTGTAGCTAAATGTGTTCTTTCATTTGGGTTTCAAATGACATTTTCATTTTAAATTTGAGTACTGAGCCATAGCCAAATCTGTGCTATCATCTAGGTTTATACGGTCATTATAAAGCTTTGATAAACATCTAGGCATAACATATAGTTGAGTGCAATCTATCTAATCTATCTGTCTATCTCCTCACAATTCTTCCCATATACGGGACATAAATCTTAGGCAGGGATTTGAGGATGTATTAGGATAGTATCAAAAGAGATGAAAATCACAGCTGTTCCAGCTAAAAGCCCTTCCTGATTTGTTAAACAAACATAAAACTGAGTTGAGAATTTCCCAGATTCACCTGGTTCAGCTGTATACAAAGAGCAGTTAAATTAAATGATCTTTCTCACAAAGGTCAAAAGTTAAGTGTCCCTGGTTACATGAGGCCTCACGCCTAATGGATGATAATCCAATTCTATGGCATCTAGAAAGAATCCTTCTCCTAGTTATTAAATATGCATGTCTATCCCAAGCAAAATATATCAGAGCAGTGAGAAATGGAGATAATATACCGCACCAGAGTAGAGTTGCAAAAATGTCAACTTGAAACAGAAGAGCAGAGAAGAAAAAACAAACTAAACCTCCCACAGACAGTTCCAAGGGGTAAAAAGAATTAGAAAATATTTGCAAAGTCAAATGCTCATAACAAAACCTGAAAGAGAACCATGCTCACATTGAAGTTACACAACTTTTCCCAGGCAATGTTTATTCTAATTTTGATGTCACATTTTAATAATCGCATTAACTACTGATAAAAGAAAGAACAGGAACTTCATATTGCAGGGTAGTACTCCACAGCAGGTTTTGTTTCCACAGACAATTACCCATATACTCTGTCAGATTTTTCTATATTCATGTGGATAAAATTGGAAGTCCTGGCTGCAAATGAAACAAAATGTCATTGTGGAAATTAAAGTTCCTTTAGTCAGAAACCTTACAGGCAACCAAGTCCTTTTAGTCCTTCAAAGCTGTTAACTGCCATAATTGCACAGAGTTAAGACTAGTAAGAACTTTTAGTAATGCATTTCAGTGCTCTTCCACTCTGAAACACTGCTTTCCRTCAACAGCTTGGGAAATTCTCAACAGGTAAATGAAAGAGGCAGATGCCAGACACTCTGATCAAGGGGAGGACGGAAGAATGCTAACAGCATTTGAATGGTACTATTTGAGGGGTGCAGGATATTCTCTGGAAAAGAGTGCAGCCTCTCCCAGTGTTAATCACTGTCTTCATTRGAAGTATGGGCCTTCCTTGTAGTTAGACTGCCCTGCTTTTTCTAGGAGGCCACCAGTCTTTGTTAAGCCTTCTCTTCTAGCATATACCATGTAATACACAGAAATGGTTTTTGTCCTGGGACATCCATTATACCATTACAGCTCAATCATCTTCTTGATGATACTGATTTTGTGAAGCCCCACTCAAACGTTTTGTCTAGTAYTTAACTAATTTGTAATGTTATTTTTGCAATTTAACCTTCCTATTAAAATAGGAACACCATAGGCGCACACAAATTCCCAGCATAGCCTCAAGACAATGAGCATAAATGTAAAATCTCCCCCTTATTRCTCAATGCTACCCTGCTTATACAGTAAGGACTTCAATGACCTGGAGGTCAGGATAAGTGCCTAAACTTTTCTAGAATTGATTTTTTCCTGAGTACAGTTCCTTTTTCCATACAAATAGAAAGCATTACTCATTTGTAAGTAACTCTGCATTCAGCACGCTGTATTTGAACAGAGAATGCCACTGCTGTATGAACTCTTAAGGCACCAGCCTTCTGSCTGCTCATTCTCCTTCCTTCATCATTCAATGTGCAGCTATGATTCTACATTAAAAATAAACACTTTGTCTTCCTGGGAGAAGGAGAAACAGGGGARCAGCTGAGGAGCCAGGGCAATGGTGGCTGCCTGAACACGGGTTCCCTCATGTCTGCAGAGATCCTGCTGCCAGACCTGTCACGTCATTTCCCAACCAGACTAAGGGTCTGCACAAAGGGCTGAGTGACTGAGCTGCTGGTTGGCAGCACTTGGAAGGGAGAGGTCTGCTCTGGGCAGAGGCCCACCATGCTGTCTGAGCAAGGAAGGTGGATTTAGTGAGTCAGTTTGCAGCTGCCTCGCTCCATCCCCCTGTCCCCACTGGCAGCTGTTCCCCCACTGCCCTCCCAAGACTCCCCGCATGGCAGGAGCCAGCTGCAAGTTCAACTCTTCAGGGCTCTCCAGGGACAGGGTGAGTGGCAGGAACTCACTGCCCAGCCATGGTTCTGCTCCCCCACTGGTAACTTTGTGCGAGGCACTGTGAGAAGCCAGCAATGCTGCACAGCTCTGGTGGGACAGTCCCCTGTGAGTGCCAGCCTCCTGCTCCTCCATGGATCAKCACTTCAGAGACACGGCTCCAACAGGAATGGACACCTAATGAGCAGAGACCAGCAACCAATTCTCCCCAAATCAGCCCGCTGTAGATTAAAAGAAATAAAGAAACATCCAAGGATCCAATAAACCTCAAACCTTTGCAGCAACTCAATGGAGCTGGAAAAATCACCTCYGGATTTTTTTCTGATTGTCCTTCCCCAACAGGGAACATAAACACTGCTTGGCTTTGTACTGAGCACCCAGCCCAGGGAACTGAACATCAAGGAGCAACACAACAGAGACAGTGAGCAGTGTGACCTACAAAGGCAGTGAGGGCTGTGTAAGGTGGCTCCTGTACCACACTCTGAAGCAACAGGACTGACAGAGCACAGTCCTCTCATAAAGTTGGGTTTGAARGTGAAGCAGGAGTAGAGCCCAGCTGCAGATTTAACAGAACTAATATTTGCCATTTCAAGATTTCCTTCATAAAAGAAATTTCATGAGACTCATCAAGTTTCCCACATGCTTACACATTACTTATCACTGTGGTATTTGAGCACCTTAGACCAGCTGTTTCACGTGAAACTTACTGCCACAGGCCAAAATCTCAGGAGATTTGGATGTATATTAGCACTTCCTGTTCAGTTTTGGGTCCAACGCAGACTTCAGACTACTAAGATGTTTTAAGGACCTTAGATATAGAGGTTCTGCTTTGGACTGATGTTTCTTCCTTTAGCAAAAAATCACTTAGATCATTTCCACTGAAGTCACCCTCTGYGCATCTGTCTTCTTTATCAGTATATTCCCAGTGTGTCCCTTGTTGCGCACTGTTTTAATTAGTGTTACACAGTCTTGTATATTCAGCAAAAAAMCCCAAAATATGACAAATGTGATTAAATGTTTCAGTTTTGAGAACATCAGCTTAGGTAAGCTTTTACACCATAAGGCATTAATAATCTTCTGCATACGATATAAAACAATTTTCTGTGATTGATTAACTGTGTGCTAATCTTAACAACGATAACAATGGATGAACACTTTACTCATTGTGTAGGCAGATGCAGTAAGAGAGATAYACATTAAAATTATCACAGAATTAGGAAATAAATTAATTTTTAAGTCAAATATTTGTTCTTTTATCCTTGGAATCTAATGATTATTACTGATAGGAAAAAATARAGAAGAATTATGAATTTCAATAAATAAAAGCATTTTACTAAATTTGTGTGCACCGGTATGTATGTGTTTGTGGCTGCAAACTATGTATTAGACTCACAATTAAATTGGAGAGGATAAAATACCTCAAGCCCCCAAGATGATGTAAGCATGGCTGTATGTATTAAATGTTAAAATTATCATTACGTGTTAGGCGTGTATACACACCACTGCTCTCTACTGGGTCAAGTCAGAAATGCTTATCTTTGACTAAATGCCTACACCACCACTAAGTGAAAATAATTTTTCCTTAGATCACTTGATAAGAATTTGTTTACAGAGCAACCAATCTGGTTTTAATACTGATGTTTAGCATAAATTAAGGTGGCCATATTGTGTCATGTAGACAGGGGTCAACAACCCCTGTGTAGGGCAGTTGCATCTCAACTTGTATTACTATGAATGAGATCTAAAATCATGTTAAGAATTGAATATAGACTTATTTGAAAATCAGTTCCTGCTCATTTAAACGGTATCAAACCCCATTCAAACTGCCTGTGTCTTTGTTTCATGCCTCTGGTCCCCATAGGCAGAGCCATCCCAAACACCAAGCAGTTCAAAGAAGCASATAATTAACTACTGCCTATTGTACAAATTGCACATTTTCAATTAATGTTCTACCTAACAGGCAGGGCAGTTAGTTTTAATCAGTCTCATGRCATCAACTATTGTGGTTACTGTTCTCAGATCCTAGAAGGCACCTTGGTGGTGCCATGCAGGCAGACTGCAGCACRCAGCCCCTTCATCTGGTCTCTGCTGTGTGTAGTGCTCCTTCCTAACCATTTGAATTYAAAAGGTTATAAGGTGAGGGAATCACTAAAGGTCATTCTTCTTGGGAGAGGCTGTGCATGCAGAGTTCAAATGGTTTTAARTTCCTATACTCAGTTTTCATAGCTTCAGGCCTAAGCCATGCTATGGAAGATAACAGAGATCAGGTGGACACAAAGAAGATTTGGAACCATTTTCTTTGTGCATCTTGCAGCATATTCCATTAGCACCAC
>NW_026623240.1:3509297-3535850 GCF_030028575.1 Malurus melanocephalus | reverse complement strand
TGCTCGGATTTGGGGTCCAGGTGGGAGAGAGAAGAGAAAACAGAAAACTCAAGGAGTAGAGCAAAAAATACATTTCACTCTCACAAATAAGAGAATGACCTTTATAATGCAGTTGGAGCCTTGTCAGTTATGGGTCAGTGCCCTATTACTGTATTGTCCGCACACTGCAGCAGTGCAGCCGCACCCCTAGAGGGAGGTTGTGTCAACATTTCTATTACAAACCCCTCTTTCCAGAACGTTAAAACCTGTCTGTCAGCAAGGAAATAACTTTATTAAAAACAAATCTTGATAAAAATCCATTTGGCCACTTTCAAAGGATTACAGCCTTGCCCCAATATAAGAAACACACTGGGTTCAAAGTTGCTCTCATGCAATTTTGGAAGGGTTTTGCTTAAACCCCTTGCCTGGCTTGAATGCACYCATGAGACTCGAGGAGGGAAGGCACTGAAGGAATGGCCTGGCTTCCCGTAGCTCCTCACTACCTTAATGCCCAGGGCCCTTCCTGCAAAAGCTGATGGAAGGTGAGATTTTCCCAGAGACCCAGTCCTGCAMCAAGTGTCAGTGCCTCACAAGCTGCAGCCTGGAGTCAAAAGATGGGAAATGTTTCATTTCACCACAGACATCTTCAGATGCCTCTTTCTTTTGCTCCTGCTATGGAAATAGCAGCTTTGGGAAAGCAACAGTGACCTCTTTCAATACAGCTCCCATTAGCACAAGGCAAGTGAATCTATCCCTAATTTTAGGTGAAAGCTAGGGTTACAAATATGTATATATACATATAAAGGATTATACTAAACCTGCATTTGGCTCCATTTGTTTAAAAAAAAAAAGCCCATAAACATACACTGAAGGCATACACCAAAAAAAAGCTTTTAGAGGACTCAGAGGRGTCTTTCTGTTGTAATAGGTACATTTACTTGGGTTTTCAGTCCAAAAAAATCCATTTTATGTGTATATCTGGCTGGAAGATTTACATATCCAGGCACATTTTTAGGGAGTCAGTCTCTTGTGTGTAAATAAGAAATGTCATTTGTTAAGATCTAATAAAAAATGTTTAAATCATGTACTTTAAATTCAAATCTCCCTCTTTAAACTGAAAACAGGTCTGAAACTAGCCAAGTCAGGGAGGCTATTTATTCTACAGTGCAAACTCTCCCACTTTATGGGAATTTAATAAAAGAAAATAAACCATGGTGTATTAAAATTTTCCCAAAAAATGAGGTTCAGATGCACTTCCCACCATGTCTACTTTGCTTTTGAGCAATTTTGCTCACAAACAAAAGCACTTTAGACCAAAACTGCATCAAAACAGAGCCAAAATAGTTAAGTCCACAACACGAGTGTATGGCAATGACGTAAACAAATTTTTTCCTAACACAGAGTTGAAATGGAAATTGTGGCAGCCTCAGAGAGCATTAGAGACTTGTGGGCCCTTGTGAAATATTAACAAAGTAGAAAATTACAAGATAAAACCTGGAATGAAAAATATCGTCAGAAAGAGGGATCAGAGCACACTGTGTTGCTTCTCCRTTTGTCCCCTGAAAAACACCAAGTACAAATTAACCACTGTGTCCTCTGAAACCCAAATCAATTGCCAGCTGGAATAGTAGAGGCAATGTCAGATACTGCAGTCTGGTTCTGCACCTCGGTTCCCACACAGGCAACATCTAAGCCTAGGACTAATGTCATAGGAAAAGGAAATGCAGGAAAAGGAAATGCAGGCTGAGGAGAGGAAAAAATTCTTGACTCCTTCTAATCACTGCATTCTGGTTGTATTTCCTAATCACCAAGACTTCTCTGCAAATACAACTTCTGAAGACAGCGAGACCTGCAGGTGCCTAACAGCTACTGCACAGCTCTAAGKATTTTGACTTTTTCCTTTGTTTCTCAATTGTTTTCTTCTCTAAGCATCGAAATCTTGAATCATGGGATTATTCTTTTAACTGATGACATGATCTTTCTCTGCAGATCTGCAGACTGCAGAGAGACTTTCAACACAATCGAGAGCTTGTCAAGAACACAAACCTTTAAATAGTTCTTCAAAAATTAACAAGAAAAAYCTGCCAAATGAGACCCCTTCTGTATGGCAGTGCAGATTAAGGAGACGTTACAATTCTGTGGGCACTTCTAAAAGCCGTGGCCACATTGCATCAGAATCTATAAGCAACCCTAATGTTTGGATCAAATAGGTGAATACTCTGTGAAGGAATGAAGGCTGATTCAGGAATGCAAGATCCATTAAACTATGCAAGTATGCATGAACTGTAAAAAGTGGATCCCATACATATCAGCTATAGCCCTTAGCTGTTAGCAGGTGTGAATCAGTCAGTTGTACAATTCATTTGTCTACCTAATTGCACTGAAGATAGGCTTTTACTTTGCCTATAACATCACTAATGAGTAGGTTTTCAGTTTGATCTAACTAATTAATTCTTGTTAACTTCCTTTGCATTGCTGTTCTTTTAATTTAACCAGAGACAGCACCAGAGTTGCTACTAGTGTTTAGTCTCAACTAGATTACTCCTATTCATTAAGGTCTGTAATTGTTGGTCATACCCTCCCAAATGGTCATTACAACCTCTGGCTTGCATATTGAATAACAGCAATTTCCTGGCTCCAACAGACTCTCATGTGAGGGAGGGGAAAATGCTAATAAAGAAAGAATGAATGATTCTCTGCTTCATTCAGCGCTGTGTAGATTTCCTTTACAGCAGAAATTGTACTGAGGTGGTAAAACGGGTTTCTTGCAGGCCCCCTACCTCCACCCTGAGTGAAAACAATAAGAACCAAGTCAAGCATTCCCTGCTACTGTGATTACAGCATCCGTAAAAGTGATTATATGGCTGCTGTAATCAACTTCAATGAAAGCTGCCTGTTAGAGCTTCAATAATTACTCATTTCTGTTAACAGCTTGCTTTCAGTTTAGTACTTTGAGGCCTAGAAAAAAAAATGGTGTTTTAATAAAAGATCCTGTGAACACAGTATTTTGGGGGGTAAGAGCTTGTGTGTGGGCAAATTAAAAAAAAAAAAAATGCACATGCAACTTTTTTGTCCTGTGCTCAATAGCAGCCCCTTTTCATTTAAGCTCAGAATCTATTTAACCAGCAACAAGCACAAGTTCATACAGGGTTCAGTCATGTACTGAATGTTTACTGAAGGAGGCACAATRGTTTAAATAAAGTGGCGGTTTTAAATATTTTGCCCATTTCTTTAAACAAATTGCCAATCCTTAAACTCTGTGTTAAACACATTTCAAAAGCAAAATACCACAAAGCTCTCTTTCAATAAAACCACCACTTTTGTCATATTATGCCTCCTTCRTCTTGATGTATTTTATTTCTGCAAAGCTCTGGAGAAGAATGGAGCTTACAGAAGTTAAGGACTCATTTTTAAAACAAAACAAAAGAACTATTTAGTCTGAGATTAAAACAACACAGGTCACCATTGCCCTCCAATGTTTGATGTTCTGCAGAGCAATGACACAGCTAGGTATAAGGGAGGCAGATGGCAGAGAACTAAAGTTGACAAACACTTCCACCTCAAACTTAAAATCCCAGGCAACCTTTTCTGGGGTTAAAATAAACCCTAAACAACAAAAAGCAAAGAAACCAGTCCTCTTGTTTAGATAAATTAATGACTATGTTTTCATTTCTCTTATGTGCCTATACACTTCTCCCTGTGAAACAAAAAGCAACAAAAAAACCCCAAAACCAGAAAGAAGGCTCTCAGGGTATCCAACAGAGAGCTAAAATATTTTAAAATGGTGTAAGGTCTTATAAGAAACTCAGTGAAGTCTGTATAAGTATAAATAAGGTTGTACACATGGAAAGATTTGCTTCACCTACATTCTTTCTCCACTTTGGGAAGGTTTAGAGTAAGATTTTGTGCAACTCAAGGGCCATCTTTCCTAAAGGACGAGCCCTGTTCTGACAAGGGACTACTGGTCACAGTTTCTGGCCCTGTAGGAGTCCCAACAAGCAGCACAGGCTCCTGGAGASAGAGGACATGCTATGAGGAACACATTGCTGCATCCTTTTAACAGGACTGTGTCTCCTGCAAAGASTTGCAGCTTTTGTACCAGCCAGATAAGAGACTGGGGGGACTTAATTTGCCCCTAGAGATCCCAGGGGGATGGAGTCAGCTGCTATCTCACCTTGTACATGATGCCCAAACACACTTCTCGATCTGACACATGAATGGGAGGGAAAGAATTTGCTGCTTTAGTACCTGACCAGCAGCATCAAGGAKAACTTAGCTCTGTGAACAATATACAAACCCTTTTTTTAAACACTTTGGTTCAGAAATGCATAACATGTTCCCTGTCCTCAGTTTATCTCATAGGTGAAGTAACAGGAAAAAAAGGTTATTAATTTCTTGAATGTAAACAGTGCACGACATTTGCATAGCAATTTTCATCCTGAAGGATTCACAGGACTTTATAAATTGTAAGCTTATGGAAATTGCTCCCCCATTAGAATGAAGACAATACTGGGGTATAAGTCAGCAGCCAGTTGGACAAATGCTCAGCAGCATAGATTTTGTCAAGGACCACAGCTGGAATCATCTACTCTTGCCATGAATGGCATGAGTTATAGTGATTTTAATTTTCCTTGGTACCTGCAATCACTGCTTTATTGTGCATGCACCATTTGGTTACATCCACTGGAATTTCCATAACCCTTCCACTGTTTCTGAGGACTAAGCATTCTCAAAAAGAGGACATTGCTTTCCCTGGTGGTCCATCAGAATGTAATTGTGCTAGGAAAGAAGGCACCATGAATGACCTGTGTATTGCACCAGTTGCTTAGATATGGTTTCATTGGAGGGCAGCATGTTCAGCTGGCACAGTCCCATTTATTTGAAAGGATTTATTCCAAAGTGTATCCTCTGGGGTTTCGCTTAGTAAAATGATTCCATTTTACAATTTAATTTTCCTTTCCTGAAGGAAGTGTTAACAATTGATACCATAAACATTGAAAAAGAAGAAAAAAAGTGTGAATATCAGAGGATGGATTTCTGGTATCACTTTTTTTTTTTTTTGTCTTGTGTGCACAGTGGAGTCATCTTTTGTTCCCTCTGCTTCCYTGTAAGAGACTTCACTGAGGGCAGTCAGCCTTGCCCCCAGGGCAGAGGTTCCCACTGAATGGAYAAAACACTCCTGCAATCTCTGGGCTCTGGGTGCAAGATGGAGGAACCTTCCTCTGTTGTACTKTGTGTGGAGCAACCTGACCAGTGTAGATCATTAGGATCTCAGACCGGAGCACATCTGTCACATACCTTCCATCCTCTCCTTTTACTCAGTGTGATTTAGATGTGGCCTGATTAGACCAAGGTATTTAGACACAAAAGGAACGAGAAAAAGAGAAAACAAAGATTTTGAAGCTACTTGGTACTATATATTTACCCAAAAGAGATGAAATCTGATCTGGTTTTTATGTGTTTGTTTTCTTTGAAAATCAAGATGGGGGTCTGCAAGTCCTCATTTGGAAACCTACATCACACATGAATTGTCAATAGATCAATGCTTGCAGGATGAGGACCTGTGGAAAGCCTTGCACACAGCTCTGTTTGTCTAGGCAGCCTCTCCAGTGCAGATAAGTAAGAGTTACACTGAAATTAGTAGGAACAWTTTTTTCTGTCAAGTAACTGATCTCAATATATTTTTGCAAGTAATTTAACATGAAATAAAATCRTAAAACATCCTTTCATTTTCTATTACCTATCCAGTATGTTATTTTTGTAGCAAAATTAATGAGAACAAATTTTGTGTTTCTTTGGCTATAGGAATGAAGATTTTCTTCGGTCTTTCTGCATTAGTATGAAAAAGATTCAATATGACCCATAACTGCTAAAGCATCACAATGTAACTTACGATAACCTGTCTCCAGAACTTTGTAATAAGCAGACCAATGCACAAGCCCCAAAACTCTTAAAGCAACTRTTGTGTTATACAGTAGGAGAATGCTGTAAACAAAATGCTTATACTTGTCAGATTAAACTGAAAAACTTGAAAACTGCAGGACATAAGTTTTCTTGAGCACAGGCACTTTTGCAAACTCTGTAACAAGATTCAACATTGAACTTTTCACACTGACAAATAGGAAGGTTTGGTACAAAGCATTGGAGAGCTGGCTGGGAATTGTGATTTCTGCTCCACAAATAGCTTGTGTCCCACAGGTGCTGAGGTAAAATTAAACATTGAAAAAGAAATCTTGAGCCATGATCTAATTTTCCTTAACATTCAAGAAACACACCCCCACAAAAAAGCTGAAGAAAATTAGGCATGAAATTCTTCTTTTCAGTTGTTCATGACAGGCCACTGTGTCCAGCACTAGCATCAAGGACAACAGTTATCAAAAGCTGAAATCTTTTTTTTTTTTTTTTTTATGAAAAGCAGTAACACAGAGGTATCTATGTAGTCAGCTGAAACTCAGATCTCTCCACCCACCACCAAGGCTGACAAAAAAGCCAGGGTATTCTGACATAGCTACTTTTTTAAGACAGGAGTCTGTCTTTAAATCTTCCAGCTGGAAGAGATGATGAAGATAAACTTAGTGGTATTATGTGCAAGAGGTATGCAAAAAGCAGTACCTTTCTCCAGACCACCTTCTGGCTGTTGGATAGAATTACAGACACTAAGATCTTCCCACGTATGATTACAGCTCAGCTGTTTTTTAAAGACCCGCCCCCCCCCCACAACCCTGAAAGGATAAAACTGCTCTTTTTTCACAGTCATAGCAATTTCATTGGCTCAGTGACCTATATTCTGTCAAAGAAAGAATTATGTGACACAGATCTTTGCCTGTGTAGACAATCATTAAAAATTATGTTAATAAAAAATTTGATACCTTTGTGAGAGGTGAAGTACGTGTGAATGACAGGGAGATAATTTCTAGATGCACAGGTTGTCTTACAGTACAGTTGCCTGTATTATCTCAATAGTAGAATAAAACATGCAAGTCCTCCATCAGTCCCTTCACCCACTGATTTTAATTGCTCTGCAGTGCTCTCATTTTAYAGATGAAGAAACTATACTCAGAGAAGTGAAGCCACATGGTCCAGCTGACATTGCAGGGCAGTCAAGCAGCAAGGAACGGTGCAGTCTCTTGATTACCAGCCAACTGCATCACTTGGAAGAACTTACTGCAACTGTCCCTTTCACTCCAAACCATTTTGGTGCTTTGAGAGAGATACATAGTGAACRAAACACTTGCAGTGGCCATTTCTTTTGCATTCAGCAACAAAAACTGCATAAAGTACATTTGAAAATATATACATACTTGACATGAGCTTCTCTAGTAGACCTCCCCCTATATGGCATGAAGTCCCAGATAATGCTGTGTGACTTGGTGCACCTTAATTCGCTTCCTTTMTTCTTAATGTACCTATAGCAGCAGCAGCAGCATGACATAATGAAATCTATCAAATATTAACTTTAAATGCTCTCCAGTGACCAAAAATGCACTCCGAGATTTATCAGGAGGCACCTATGCTGACATTAGRACAGGGTCTGGGTACCAGGGCTAGTGCTAAGTCGATTAAGTAGGCCCCAAAATAGACAYAACTTTCTAATTAAATCAAAGAGCTTGAATCCCATCCAGGCCCAGCTATGAAGCCAGAGCTGTGCGAGTGGAACGCGTTCAAACTGGCCCGTGCTGCCATGCTGGCAGAGCACACGCCTCTGTCAGAGCACAGCGAGGAACCCACATGGGACTGACAGCATGTGGGGTGCTGGGGGCAGGGGAACGCCACCCAGASAACTCTCAGCTCAGCACAGAAGGGACAGAAAGCAGAATAAGTTTCTGTTATGACTGGAAGCCACTGGGGTTGAAGGGCACATCAATATCCCAAAGCTCAGCGGCAAAAGGCAGGCTGCGTAAGCAAAGGTGAGACACCACTGCTTGTGTCGCAGTTRCCGGTGCCACCACGAGCACAGGTGCTGAGCATCCTGCCTTCCTTGGGAGCAGCACCTTCCAGCTGATGGCTGAGCAGTCATGAAGGACACTGTTCTGCTCCCAGTAACAGCTCACAGATAGCACTCCCCTGCGCTTTCCATACCTTGAAATACCTTGAGTTTAAAATTCTGCCAGGGAAGATGACACACACCATTCCTTGCTTTCTTACTGATCCCATGGAAGTAACCAAAACAGAAAACATCTGATCATTTTTCCCCCACAATGTACCTAGAAATACTCTCCCAGAGAAAAATGAATAGCTGTGACTCCAAATTGAGAAGGTGCAGATTTGCCAGACTGCTGACACTATCAAATTATTCCATGATTCGCCAGAAACACTCCACAGCTTAAAACCCCAGTGCCATATATAAAAAAAAAAAAAATGGTGAAATGTCCACAAGTTTTCTGCTGCTGGCAGACGCAAATCTTAAGATGTCATTAGTCAGAAGATGACCTGTCTTTGGTTTGTGGAGACTGTGAAGGGGAGGCAATTACAGACTTGGTATATTTATGTGGTAAGGCAGAGGAATTCCCTAACAGAAGAGTTAGAGTGAAATGTATATGTGTTTGTTGGGGGCGATACACACACACATCCATATAYATGTATCTATCTCTATCTTTATAGAGTAAGCTGTGTTTATCAGCTAAATGTCATGTCCTCATAGAAATTAAAAAAGGAAGGATTTTATTTCTGCTAGTGTCTCTGCTCCAGATAATGCCACCTCTGACTTAAGAAAGGAGATAGGAGCAGTCTAACTATCATCTAACTATGGCAGCAAGTTCCAGAAGTTCACTGCTTGTCTTACAAGGAATTACCTCTTACTGTAAAATGATCCTTCTTTTTATCTGTGCCTCTAGTTGTAGCATTGTGAGAGCTGGTGAATAGCAGTTCAGCTCATCCTCACCCTTCATGGTTTTGCAAATTTTTTAAATTTCCTTCCTACCTTGATCATTCTTCACTCCCTCCTTCTGTTCTCCAAACCCTGGGAGATGACACCACCAATTCTTCCACATCCTGAAAAGTCCTGGTTACACCTTACACCTTTTGGTTGCTATCATTTACCAAATTTCAATCTGTAAAAGAACATTTTTTTCTGGAATCACTGCAGGTGTATTTGTTYGGTGAGGAAAACTACCCAAGGGTTTTTGAAGTCGAGATTTGYATCTCTGCTGGCTCTTTATCTACATGTTAATACTGGTAGAGCAGGTCAGTGTGGCAGCATTTCCCTCTGCAGAAGCCCTGGTGACCCCCAGCAGATCATGGCACCATGTGCYCAGTGGCCTTTCACAGCCCACCTCACCAGGGACTCAGCCAGTCAGTGGCAAATGCATTTCCCAGAGTCTCTTCTACAGTCATTTGCTCAAATATCAAAACCAAAGTAGAACCACAATGTGCTTGAATTAGTTCCAGGGTTAGCACAACGCTCACCTGATCTCAAGTGAGCACCCACACTATTAGCAGGGAGACAAAAGGTTGCCAGATGAGCTGAAACAGCCTAAGCATAGGCCAAGCCTTGCACACCACACAGAGACACTTGACCTGTACACCACACCTGGACTCCAGTGTGCAACYGAATGCCTCACAACAAAGCTGCTCCAGCAGAAATTTGGCTGAGACAAGAGTGTAGCTAAAGGACACAAAGCCTCTGCTTTTGTACCAAGAATCATGTGAAAGCCCTCTCAGAACGCTGACACTAAAGTCAGGGGCTTCCACTATGATTAAATCATCTGTGATGCTGACTTTATTAACTGCAAATAAAAACTTTTAAAGAGTAGAGCACATCTGACATATTTTTGCAGTTTCTCATTTAAAATCAATGTCAGTGATTAAATAAGAAAACTGTACTTCTCATCATTCTGTTAAGAAAAGAAGTCAAACTAAACCTGAACTATGAACTGTTTCAAAATGTTTCCCAAAGCTGTGAGTAAACTTACACTGTTATTTTGGAAATTCTGCTGATCTCAGATCCCAAACTGAAACTGATGCAAAAAAAAAAAAAAAAAAAAAAAAAAAAAAAAAAAAAAAAAAAAGAAAAGATCTTTCCAGCTCGAAACACCAGTTCAGCTGAAAAGTAACATCCCCTGGCACATTCCGTGCAACAAGAGGACAGCTTGACTTTAAAAACCACCATCCTGCCCCAGGTCTGTCCTTCTCTCCCTCCCTTGCCACATTAAACACCAGCAGATGGTCACAAACTTTCTTCCCTGAAATCAGCTACCCTCAGGGACTACCTGTTGAGATTGAGGTAAACTGCTTCTTGTGATGCCTGTTTCTCATTTGACTGTTGTTCATTAGCCTTAATTTCCTCCAGCAATTCCACTACTATACCTAGTGGCAGGAAGATATCTATGTATGCAGGTGATGGGTTTGGGTTTTTACATAGGAGACAATAGAGATTTTATCTGCCAATGAGCTGACCCTTCCATCATTCCAACTCCTCTGGSTAGTCCTTGTTCCACCTGTATTCCTGGCAACACTTTTTTTTTTTCTCATCAGCAACACAGCCCCCCATATTAAATTTCAGGTATTAAAAAACCCAGTACAGGGCCAGGACTAAAAATGATGCTTATGGAAAGGGAAGGAGATGGAGGCTAACCCTTCCCCTTGTTGTAGAGGACTCTCTGGAGTGAACAACAAACTGTTAGTGGCTTGGAATCAGAGCTCAACTAAAACAGCTTCAATGACAGCTGGATCTGACCCAGAACAGATTCAAACATACTGGTTCAATTGCCTGGTTATAAGTGTCTTCTTGTAATGATAAGCTGTAATCAGCAATTAGGAAGTGTTCATGGTGAAGTAGTGCCAGAATTCACGTAAGGAAGGTCAGCCATGTGCCCAGGTCTCATAAAAATTCCAAACTGGAATAATAATCTCTATGCTGAGCAAACATTTCAATATTGACATAGCTAAAGCACAGTTGAGATAGGGAAAAGAGGCAGGAAGCATTTGTCATTTATAGGAAGACAAGGTATACACATTCCTTTACATAAAGATGTTAGAGATTCCACTGGGCACCATGCAATTGTATAGTCCTTGTATTAATCCCTAGCTATATTCAGGGTGTATCAACAGATTTAAGTATTTATGAGCTATAAACATGAYAGGAAGCAGATACACCCTGTGCAAGTAATGCATGATTGTGCCAGTGTTTCTCAAAAGCACTGTCTTCATGGCCTCAGCTAAGCTCAGGTGAAGGGCACCTGAGGTAAGGGCAGCTTTRAACTTTCTGGTATTTCCTTTTGGAGAATTTTCTCCAGAGCTTTCCCCATGATAATTTGTTAACAATTCACCTCACCCTCTGGTTAGATCAGGTTTTYAGATGACCATAAGAAATGTGAAAAGCAAATGAAGTTGATGAAAATGTGGCTTACACTCAAATGTGGCTCCTTTTGGCTGTCATACAGTTCAAGTGCAGCACTCCACTGCCTATTTTATGGACAGACTTCCAGGCTAGAGATTCATGTGGGACAAGATTACTCTCAAGAAGATTCTGAACATGGAAAGACGTAAGAATGCAGTCTGTGCCATGGYGAGGGCTACACACTGGCTCTGAAAGGAGTACACAGACATGGCAACGAGTGATAGGACATGAAAAGGACTTTTAAGAGTAGAATGAAAAAAGAAATAACATCTGTCCTGGAGTCATCCTAAGACAAAGTGCATCCTCTTTTCAGCACTGGTAAGAGCAACATTTTCAGTTCACAGTTGGTGGTTCCCAAGAGTACAGTTGGGATGTTCTAGCTTATATTTGTAAACAACAGTTTAATCAGTAGGATTTTCTCTGTCTGTAGCTAGGATCACAACAATTCACACCATTAAGAGCTTTTGCAGAATTCTGAAAGAAGTCTTTCGGTTTGTGTTTCTTTGTTATGTGTTGTTTTGTTTGGTTTGGGGTTTTTTGTTTATTTAGGGTTTATTTTTAAAGTGGTACACCACTGTTATAAACTGATACGCTACTCTTTAAATGAGATAGTGTTACAAGTTACCATGTGTTTCCTGGTGCAATCCTCACTTTCCCCACCACTGTTGAATCAGCAGCTCCTTTCTCCTTACACTTTCACTTCTGATTGAATGACATAGTCTTCTGACTATGTCATTCTCCCATCTGCCAGCTAAAAATCTGTTTAATTTCCTTGCAAGGGACAATGCACAAGAAATGAAATAATAAAATAAAAAGTAATGATTTTGTAAACTGGCAATTGTTTAATTCTCTCCAGAGTGATAAAATTTTATAAAAGGAATATGAACATGCTGAAAAAAGAGGTTATGGCCATTTGAGCTTCTTTTTGGTTCATTTGAGAAAGAAAACACTAATAGTAAGATGTTGAGTTGAATGAAGTCTCCTTTGATTTGTCCCATTTCTCCAATTTCACAGGGAGGAAGAATGGAAGAATATATACAATTAAACTGTTGGCCTAAAAATGACAAAGCTCTAAACCTWTGGAGGTGCTGGATATTTAAAAACCTGCTATTTCAAGTTCACATAATGACTCAGATTAAGGATAAAACATCTTTGTTCAGATGGAAATATACTGAGAGGGCACTGCTTTTTCTGCAAGGCCTTCTTAACTCTCAAACACTGTTCTGCCTGGTAGGTCTCAGAATTGTTGCTCCTGGGACATAAGGTGAAGACACCTATGTGAAGACATTTTTTAAGGGAGAAATGAAGTGAGGGTGATGGTGCGTGCAATATTAATATTAGTTTGATAGAAAAGTAGGAATCGTTAAGTCTGTTCAGAGGCAAGGTGTTGCAAATTAATTTTTTGTTTGTTTGTTTTGTTTCTGGGTCTCCAGAAAACACAWGGCCTGAAGATCAAACTTTGAAATGAGTCATTTTGCACTTGGGAGGATTTTCCTAAGCACCTAAAGAAGTTGTCATCCTGACTTCCATTTCAATCAATGGGACTGAAGCACTGAAGTTCAGTGATTTTGAAAATTCTGCTACGAATTTGTCTTTTTAACCTCCTAAATACTTCAGAGAATATTTTAACCGGTGATTTAATATGTATGTGGTACAGAAACACAATTTTTCAAAATTGCAAAAGAATAAAAGGTGGCATTCAAATAGTAGCTGGGATTTTTTTCAGTCATGGTTGAYAATGTTCAGGGGTGGTGGGAAAGTGGAATCAAAGTCCAAGCAATGGTACAGCCATATATAAGCACGTGTCAGACACCCCCTCTGCAGCAGATGCTTTTGTTGTTCTGAATCACTGTCCAAGCAAAAGCTATTCATTAATAGTAACCAAACTACCAATAGTAGTTAAAGCAAAATTAAAATAAAAAAGGTTTCCCTTCTGTAGGTGTTAGCACTTCCCACATATTTGACCATATCTTGTAATCTAAACAAATACAGACTGAGCTCACTTCAGTCAGTCAAACTGGTGTGAAAGAATCTTCCCAACCTCTGGAGACAGAGGGCAGCTTACCCACTTCCGTGCTGATTCTGAACTACCTTATCAGCATTTCATCACAGAAAAGGGAAATCTGAGAAGAACTTCCTAACCACAGCCCCAGATTTAGCCAGGATTATTCAATGTCTTCAGATAGGCAGACAATCTCAACAGGTACCAAATGCAAGGTGAGGGGAACATCAGCAGGTTACAGTGGCTGAGGCAGCTTACATCCAATCAATCCACCCACAAGCATTTTCTCAGCATGAAACACTACCCCTCTCATCACCTTTTTTTTTGACCAAGCCAAGCAGATGATGTCAAGAATTCTTAAATGACCRCTGCTGTGGCATTCTACATAATTGCTACAGATACATGAGATACTAACAATCTCCAGCTGCCGACAACATTGCAATTACAATTSTAGTAATCATTGGTGTCAGTTTGTAGGAGCCACACAACAGCAGAAAAGCCAAACTTTCTCAGTATTAAATAATTACATCATCATGCACATAGAGACTAAAATGTTCAATGCATAACATATTCCTTATTCTGGAAAGTTATGAGAAAACATATCAAAGTTTTACTTTAACAAGGTGAAATAAAAAAAATCTCTGTTCTCAAAGAAGTTTACTATTACAATATACTATACTTAATTTTTTTTGCAGTAAGTTAATTTAAATAATATGAAAAAGACACGCCAAGTAATTAAATACTGATTAAAGGTTATGCAGATTTCTATAGAAAGAAAAGGGTGTCATTGTGACCATYGTGTTTCATTAACTTTCACATAGTTAAAAAAATTGACTCTAATGAAAAGGTTTGCATTTCCTTAACCTAATCAATTGTTCAGCTCTTTATTTACTTATATAATTTATTAWTCTAGTTAGAATTTATTAATGTAGTTAGAATCTACACCTTCAGTGTAGGAAGGTATGTGCAGTGTCTATGTTTAGAGAAATCAATCACTTATGCACRAACTGTTGATCCTTTTGGTTCCAGTTATAGCTGTAATKCATTTGTCCCACTGAACTGAGTTTAACAAGCTTGAATAATAAAGATTCAGCTTTAGCTCCTCAATCATACCCATGTGTTTCTTGATTCAGTATCTTTTAAATTAATTCAGAAACTTCCACAGTTCCAAGAGAAAATTATTATCTTATCATCCTCTTGATTTTTTGATACAGTGAATAATGGAGCTATTAAAAATGAGTAAGATCAGAAAACTTAATTTAATTGATTAGTCGGTTCTGTGAAATCAACACATTTGTGTAAAAGCTATGAAAAACTGAAACAAAAGCTATTTTTCCTTGCACTTCCATATTAGATAAATACTGTAATAAAAGACYAATATAACAATAGTTTTCCTTCAGTTTTCTTTAAGTATCAAACTGAAGTGACTTTGTTTATTAAATTCTTCATCAAGCACATTCCCATACAAAAAAGAAAGGATTATTCAACCAGAGCAGAGAACACATAATGAAAAGACTGCTAGTACCTAGGAATAGTATAATTTCCTAGAAAAGCGAACATTCCTTATAAGAATATAAGATTCCTTTCATGAGGAACCTGTTCTTCTTCCAGTGGAACCAATGGCAGAACTGGGATGGGGCACTTCTCAAACTGCAGCATCTGTGCATCCACAGCTGTTTGCATTTCATGTAGTGCTACCAGTACTGTGAGCTATGTGTGCCAGCAACTCAATGGTCATCCTTTAAGACCTCCTTTACCAAAACTAACCCACAACTTTTAGAATAACCTCTACAATTAATGAATGCTTACTACTGAGAGGGAACCAAGACAAGAACTGTTAACTAAGTGTGTTGTGACACTCAGTTACCTTGACTATTAAAAACATAAACCTTCTTGAATCTCATACTTTGTTTTGCTTGTTTTTTAGAGCTTCTTCACAAAATTCCTTTCCCAATGATAGATGCTTGCCTTAGCCTGTGATCAAATGCTCTTTATCCTCTTTGCTTGTCAAACATGGGCTACATAAGGAAATAGTTTTCTCCTCACTTTCATCATTTTATCCCAGGAATGGACAAGTAAATCTTCAGTGTGTCAACAGCAAAACTCTGCCATGCTCTTAAACTCTCTTGCAATGCTTTGGAAAACTATTGTTCCAGCTGCCCTTTATTTTATAACCTATTCTAATAGAACTCCTCAAATTGTRTTTGACTGCTCTTTCATTTTGACCTTCATCAAAGTCCACAGGCCTTGAACGTAAGAGAAAACAGAGAAGTAATYTGGTCATAATAATGGGTGAATTTGGAAAAGACCATTACAACTCATAACTTTGAGCAACTCGGCAAAATCCTATGTCTGTGAGTAATCAGAACAATTCCATAATACAAATATGAAGAAGACAATACGCTGAAATCATTCACTAAATATACTAATTTCCACCACCCAGAAAGCTGCCAAATGTTAAGTTCCTGCTGGAWATAGCTCAGCTATTTCCCTGAATTCTAGTCAATGTAATTATGGGTTTTTATTAGAGGATTCACATATTGCCTTTATAGCTTCAACATCTATTTCAGCTTCAGCTAGAATTCATGAAAGCACATTCCCATTCCTTAAAATGCACTGCATGAGGCACATTCTGGGTCAGAGTCAACTCTCACACAAGTAAATCTGGATTAACAAAATCCACAGAGGCTAATGTACTGGTACTAGCACAAAGCAAACAGTAAAAATGGACTCACATCCACATATTTTAAAAGCAAAGAGCTCCACCTTATCAAACTATACAAAATCCTTGGATCTGGGAGAGAAGAATGCAGAAAAWGAAAATAAAAAATTAATGCTCCCCTAAGGAGATAAAATTGGTAATGACTTAAAAGTGACTTAATTGTTCTATTTTCCTTATAGCAGTTTYCATGGAAGGGAAGGAGCAGAAGGCTGAAGTTTAGCTGTTTCTTCAGTGTGCTGCAGTCTCAAAGAATCTGATATAACAATTTTCTGCTCAGTTGTTTGAACAACTTAAAACACATACTAGGCAGCTCAAGGAAGGAAATTAATACAGCTTGTTCGTTCCATGGGAAAAATGAATTAAGAGTAGACCTTGGGACACATATTAACAAAAAACCCACTTATATGATGCATCACACTAAGCAGCAGTRAACTATAAGCCAAAACTGAAAACTGCTCAAAATTGAAGTAGCCCAGTACCAGAGATTGATTTGGCTTTGATTTTCCACTGAAATTTAAAATGGGATTCAGGCTGATMTGAATTCCTAACCCCTTCACTCTCAGAGCATGGATGTTTCAGCATCTGTAGGAGCAAGGAAAGGAGAGAAGACTTTTTTTGCTGTCCCTGGATGTTGGGGTGGTACATGCACCCATCACCTGGTGCAGTCCCAGGGCTGTGTGGCCCCCATTCATGTCAGCCTGCATCTATCCCTGTCCRCACTCTCTGGCAAAAGCATTAATATCCACACCAAGACAACAATTTACACTTGCTCTTTTGCAAGCATAAGTACTCACACAAGATTTGATTTACCACTGGCATTTGTTCCTATTACTCATAGACCCTTGTGTGGTATGTGGATATTGTCAACAGTATCATCCATGCTACATTGATATTCTTAATAGCAAGCATCCCGGTACTGAATTACATAGCAAATGTACTCAACAGGGCATTGTGTGACTCAGAGCATATCCAGAAAATCTGAATAGTCCACCAAAATCATTAAACAGTAAGTGGATTGCTTTCAAAGTTGTTCACATTACAAACAGATTACTTATATCCATGACCCTATTTAGACACTTAAGTTCAAAGACTTTGGCTACATTTTATGTGAATCTGACCTCCATAACATTCAGAGTGCAGCACAGTAACTAAAAAGAAATGTAGGGATCATAAATGCACGAACTGTTCAGTACACTGCACAAAGTATCTTTGCTGTCRTGCAAATAGCTTAATAGAAAATAATCAGAAGTTTTGTTCTAAGCTGAGTTACTATCACCCTGCCTGGGTCAGCTGAAAATGTAATTGCAACTGCACAAAAATASAACAGGTGTTCTATTGTTCACACTAAGATGTGAACAAAGCAGGGCCTTTAGAGTAGCTACCACATGTAGTGGCTACGTGGGACAGGAAGAGGTTGCTGTAGTAAGGAGCCTTACATGTTAGGTGAAAATGCAACTGTTGCAATGAGAATGGTTGAGAAAATATATCACTCTTTAAGTTATCTGGTCTTGCCTCAGTGACAGACAGTTCAATACAATGATGGCCACACCGATGGCCCAGGGGTCCCCTCCAGTACAGGCTGGTACCAGCTACCCCACAGGAAGCTGCCAAAGGCCTCAGAGAAGCAAGGGAAGGCCTTCTGAAATGGGAAATTTCTCAACTTCTAGTAATGTTCTTGGTTTTAACTGTGCACATCTTGCTGCCCTGTATTTATATCTAAATTATTTTTGAAACATATTGCAGTCTTCATCTATGTTACCTTGTTACAGTTAGGTCCACAAATCATTTATGCACTGGAAAAAAAAATTCTTTTGCAAAGTTTCATTGCTGCCTTTCAGTTTCATGGACGACTCTCATCACCACCTAATATGTATTAACAATTTGCAGTTTAAAAAGGCCTTTGTGGTTCATTCTGTCTCTTGGCCACAAGCTTCTGAGAAATATCGTTAACTAATTGAGCAGCAGAGATGAAGATGGTGGCACCACTGGTAAGTTGAGTGGGTTTTTTCAAAGAGTCTGTCTATAGCCATGGTTCAGATGTAGTCACAGCCCATAAAATTCCTCACTACCGTTTCTGTCAAATCTCATGTTCATGTCCATGGAGTCAGGATCCCAGACAACAATGAGTCTACACCTCCCTTAGTAGTAATGGGAACTCTCCATATCATTTCCAAAGAACATAAGGTCAGAAATGCAGAAATTAAGATGGCAAGAATTTAACTTCACCAAGAGACAAAATCATCCATGCAAGTAGCATTCTGCTCCTTGGTCTCCTTGGAAGCAGTTTTGGTGGATAAGATGCCTGCAGGTCATCAGCCTRTCTATGGAGGCTGAATCCAAATGTTCATACAATTCATCTAAAAGATGACTTAGCCAAGTCTTAGTTGAAACCCAAAATGTAACAGGATGCTCCTCTTCACATCACTGTGTAACACATAAACTAGGTGCAGAATACACACAGCCAAAGCTGATGAGTTAGTGCAGTGTTCACAAGCGGAGAACAGCCTTTTGAATATAATCTYTTTCCAAATAAAAAGCCATCTTTTGCTGAACTAAGTTTCCACACTTTTTCTTTACAAAATTAATTATAATGCAGAGGTAATGTCAGCAATGATAAGCCACTAGCTTTATGAAAATTATTTAGCTTTTAATAATAGAAATGTAAGCAAACTGTTTAAGCAATTACAAAACTATATACATCAAAAATGTGCACTTTTCCGGATTCTTGATTGTTTTGAGGTTGGTTGGCYGGTTTTCATGAGGCAAGCTTTTCTCTAGTCCTTTTAACTTTCTATCTGCTAAGTGTTCATTATAAGCAGGGTCATRTTGCTGAAGGACAATCCCACTGTAATCAATACAACATCATGATAGCAAGCAATGTCCCTAAGGCAAAAACAAGTATCTCTGTTGGAGTAAACTCTCCTGGGATATCCAAAAGATTAAAAACAAACAAACAAAAGCCTTACTCTGAGATCCGATTTACAAAATCCTACAAGGAGAAACATAGGGAAAGAACTCTCTTGTTTTATGGAGATTACAGGTTTAAATGTTTTGGGAAATTTCCAGGCACATATAATTTTCAAAGACACAGAAAATAGACCAAGTTTTWAAATTCTGCTTTTCTGGAGTCTTATTTATCAGAACAAATCAGCTGTGTCAATAGGATAGTGCTGAAGATGTCTCCCACTCTCACCTTATGTCTAAGGTCAAGTGTTTTGTACCCTTTGCTGTTCTAGGTGATTAACAACAGTTTTAGTAGTAGACAGCTGGATGCTTACAGTATTGCAAGCACTGATGGTTTGTCTTGTCTTTGATTATGTGAATTGACTTTGGTTTCAACAATAGTTGAAAATTCTGTGGAACTCGACAAACTACAAATAGATTTCTCTGACTTTCCCGTTTTCATTCCGATGTGTACAAATTACCTCAACACGCCCTTTTTTTTTCTRAAAACACTAAGGTCTGAAAGAAACTCTTGTTATATTGTTGCCACTTAGGTTTCACTGAGCCTGCATTATCTACTCACAGCTTTAATGACTTCCTGCAGAGAGAGGCTCTGTAGAAGTCTTGGCAGCAGGGCTAAGAATAGCATTAAATGCAAGGTTATCTAGGCATTACACTCACTGTAACATGCAATTAACTCTCCTCTTCCATTTTCATTACACAATTATTCATTAATGTCAATTTAATTTTATGCATTGTTCTACATGACCGAAGGCTGATTACGGGCCTTTTCACTCCAATATCCCAAGTTAACTGGTGCCAGCCTCTCTCAGGGCTGCCTAATTGCAATTTAGCCCAGACAATTCCTCCCATTTTTGCCCTCCAGTAATGGAACAACAGATCACGGCCAGGTAAAGATTTTAAGGTGGAAATAAAGCCCAAGCCTGAGCAGCACTGAAAACAGTGAAGCCCTGTCCCTCCCTTCCCTTTAATATCTCACACTTTCTGAATTGTTATTTATTGTAGCTGCTGATGCTATAAAAAAAGCCTCATAACTTAAATTGGCCTCTCCACTGTCCCAGGGATTTCTCCAGTTATATAAGAYTGCTTCAACACAAACCCAACATTATGCATTGTAAAGACTCAGTATGTAGTGTATATTTAATTGATAAGGTAGCCACGCTACCATCTCTTTTCATTAAATTTGGTTTGCCTCACTGGTTATCTTTTGGCAAAGTTTTGAAGAAGTTTTTAAGCATTTTCATATTTAACTTCTTGTACTTTATTCAATTCAGCTCYCTGAAAAACAATTCTTTATCAGATAATTTTCTTGACAAAGGAATGCAGAAAGTCTCACACTTACAGCAACATGTTACAAGCTGTTTTCACCGCAAACCACTAAATAAGCCACTTTAAAAAGTCAGGATAAAAATGTAGCCAAAACCAATCTAGATTCTTCCACATCATCTTCTCTGAGTAATTTGCATTGTACTTTAAATTTGCACAAGCAGCTCATCGTTACTTTTTTTCAGTGGCAGACCATACCCTAAAACAAGATTTAAAGAATGGCTAAGACATCAGCTATGCACCTTTCTGTTTCCTCCAAATCACATGAGCCTGTATGTTTCAGATTAAAAAAATCCCATTAAAAAATGAAGAAATAATTCAGTGTCCTCTACCTGAGTGAGCTACCTGTCCAGTTTCAGAAGAGGGTTTGTATGAGGCCTTTTCCACACACCTGGTAGAACGACTGTGATGAGACATGCTTTAAGCATTGTCTGATGCCTAAGGGTAGGCAACAAGCTGCTTCTCTGAAAGCARTAATGAGAGAAAACAAGTTATGTGCATTACAGCACCCCTTTCTCTCATTTTTTGACACTGTGTTTAAGGCTGTGTCAGCATTCTTGCTTGAAACCCCTGTTTTCAGGGGCTTTATAATGCAGTCATAAAAATGAATTCCACACTGAAACTTGGCACCTTTCGGCCTAAGAGCAACTATTTTTTACAAACTGACAAAACCAAAATTCTTTTGGCTGCTTCTAGGTTGCACTGTTCCCTCTCTCTCCCCCACCCAAACTGTAGCAAACTCATTGCACAGTTCACTTTATATAACTACAAATAAAAATTATTTGCAAGACCTCAGCCTATTAAATGGGCATGGACACTTCCGGAAGTTGCTTTTTGAAAGCATTCAATAACTCAGGACTGAAGGATAGCTCAATGACATACTTACATTTTAAAATATTTTATCTCTTGTTATTCTTTATTGCGTTAAGTTTCATGGTGATTTAAATAATTAGAAAAAAGTTATTAAACATGCAGAATACCCAGTTCTAGTGACAGGTTAGACTGGGAACTTCACAAACTAACTTTGTCAATGGCACAACCACATTTACTGCAAGGGAGTCCTACAGCGGCTGCTTAAAAATGCACAAACGTGTATTTAACAAACTAAACATGAATGGATATGATGAGGTTCTTATAGACTGTGATGCAGTAAAATATATTTTAAAACTCCCTACATAGGTTTTAACTTAATTAGGTCAATATGTGTGTTTAAAGCTTAACTCATATGCTCAGGTCAACAACTGGTATGTGGGGGATTTTAAAACAGAGATTTTAAAAGATTTTAGTTTGGTATTCTTAACAAAAGGCAAAATAAAAAATCTGCAGGGTTTTTTTATACCTGCAGGCTAAGGTATAAACCAGACAGGGTCAAGAAATTAAAAGTGAAGGCTGACATTATGGTTCAAAATTGCAGAGGGCCACACACAGCATGGGAGGTGTCAATGCTGTACATGCTGTATTGCCCTGATGAATTGCACAAGTGAAGGATAAAGTGGGGAATGAATTAAAAAAAGATTTGATCTCATTTTGATGACTGTGTTTCTGATAAAGCTTATATTGACCTGGACCTTTAAGTCAGGAGTCTTACACTTCCATATTTTGTTTTGACTTCAGCTTTTTCTCCTAAATGCACACAGATTTTAACAGCCAAACTTGTTTGATAATTTGATTTTTCAGTCTTAATTTATAAGTTACCAATAGTTTATTGCCTTCTAGAGCTTTTTGATTCATGCTCTGTTTGCTTTCCCTCTGTGAGGTTTATGGCCATGGGACCTAATTTGCTGGTTTCATTATATATGTTAGACAAAATCTGTACTGCTTACAGAGCTCAGTTTGGGTCTGAAAGTTTTATTTCTAAAGTTAAACCATTATTGTGTAACAAATAGTTACTCAGAAAATGCCCTTGCATCTGTCAGTTTCTTTAAGTTGTCAACTGATTTGAACTCTTTGTATTTAAACTGATTTAATCATGCAATAACATTACAAGCCAGCGTTACTGCAGCGCACTGCACAGGCCTTCACTGACAACATTCTAGGCAGTTTCTGAACCAACACAAAGCAAAAGGTGCCAGTGGTGAGGAACAATTTGGATGGGATTAATGAATGGAAGTTGCATAATTGGCGTGATTGCACTTGAAAGTTTATGGGCCAGCTTTTCTCTTGATGTTTTTGGCAAGCTGAAATATGTGCAGTACATGGATACAGGGTACATGGCTGGGTTGTTGAGACTTAGAAGGATGCTACCTATGTACAACTGTATGCTTTTACCTACAAAACTAGTAAAAAGTATTGCAGCTACTCATACCTGCTCATATTTTTTAAACTAGAATTTGTATTTCAGTAGATCAGACAAAAATCTGTGATGAACGTCTTACTACCACACGTATTCAAAAARGTATTCACTGAGTGAATGTTAAAGGAATGTTAAATGGTTGAGAATAGCAAAACTGAATAAAATCATGACAAAGCTACAGGTTTACATCTGAAATCCCATGGCCACAGAAAGGGAGTCCTGAAACTTTAAATATAATTATCTGGCACCTAAGTAATAATCTCCAAAACCAAATTTGTCTGGGAGCAATTTGGGGTTTGACAGCTGGTAGCCACACATTATCTTCCCCGAGAGAGCAGTCTACCATGTAGTGCTCACATTTGCCTGAGCTGAACATGCATCTTGCAGGTTTTTGCAGCCAAGACGGGAAGGGACCGTGCTRGTCCGCAGGTGGCAGCTCTGGTGGGTGACACAAAATGGACCCTCCAAGGGCCTGAGCCAAGGTGTCCTGGGCAAAGTCAGTCTCAACTGGAAACATTCTCCATGGCTTCTAATAGGAGCAGATTGGTTTTTCATGGGCTAAAATTCGGAGAGGAGGGAACCAGCTTGCCTTATGATTATTCATAGCATTGTGTAGGTTTTAGACCATATTCAGGTACTGGGCATGCTCATTGCTAAGACAGCTTTTGTAAGTATGCTGGCTGTTTAGTTTGCCAAGCATATGTAAACAGTTTAAAAAATGAAATAACTCTTCTGTATTAAAATATATATTTATTGCCCCCCTCCCCCTAAAAAACTCAATTGTTTTTCATTATGGCTTGCTTGGATGCCAAACTTCATTTAAGTAAATAAAGTTATTTTTTAGGTACAGGATTTTTAAAAAAAACCTGCATTATAGTTATGTAAAATCTATGCTCCTGTAATTTAAAACAATGCTACCCTGGAGTTTTAAACTTTCCAAAATGAGGATTTATAATGAAACACCTGACAAAACCTTAACATACAGATACTAATAAGTTATTCTGTAAACAATGAATCTGATTCAGATTTTTTTTAAACTACCTTATTTGGCCTAGCTCGACCTCACTTCAATGAAATAGTTTCCCCCATTTACCTTGYTGTGAGTGCTTGCAATCATGCATGSTATATGGTAAACACATGTTGGGGGATCAGTACAGATGACTTTTTTWAAAGTCTACATTGACAAAAATGGATACTAGATGAAGTGAGGTTTCTAATGAGCTAGCCAGAAAAACACTTAATGAATAAAAATAAATGTGTGTTACTTCAAATGGCGTTGTAGTCTGTCTTTTTACCTTACAGCTATTCAGTTTTCTCCTTCTCACAGCCCCCTGCCCTGTGACATTAAATCTGCCCRGAATTCTTGACAATACACTTTTTGGTTTCTGCATAATTTGGTCATTTTACTAATAGGGTTTATAGAAATATTATGTTCTATTTAGAGGCAGTGTTACTTATAAGCAAATGGCAATTTTACAGCTATTCTAAAAGGCTGAAATGGCCCACTGAGGTATTATTCCAGCTGTTGTAGGCCTTGTAATGGCCTTAGGTGCTGACTCAGAGTAGGACTTCATGCTGCAGAATCTTGCTCTACACTGTAATTCTAATGAGGCTYGTGACAAGGGCGATAGCTGGTGGGGTGAGAAGGCAGAACTGATAACTTTGCTGTCTGAGCTAGAGCCCAATGCAAAATCCAGTGCATAGGACAGATTTGCACTAAAAYAATGACAGTGGGAGAGAACCGAGGATGTAGTTGTTTCCAGTCATGTAAAACCAACTATAAAACAAGTGACTATTTGGCATCTTAAGTAGACATTGTAAGCTTTCATCAAGGTATTGTAAGCTTTTCATCAAGGTACCCATCCAAGGTATTGTAAGCTTTTCATCAAGGTATTTTCAGCCAAGGGCCTGATTGTGGGGTTAATTTAGTTTTGCAGCATGGCTCAGATGATCCCATTTATTCTCTAGCTGAGTAACAACTTGAGATCATTGAATCACTGCAAGAAAACTCCAAAACACATTGAAAATCTGACAGATATCATTCATCTGTTTCCTGGATTTTACACGACTACTAGAAAGAATATTCAGGATTGGGTAGGACAACACACTTCTCAGTTGGATAATGTTAACTTTATTCTTAGAACTAATGTTTAGTACAAAGTATATGTTCTGACATACTGAATTGAGGATATTTTAAAAATCCAGAAAAATCAAACAATTGCTAACAGGTCCCTGAATATGCTAACTCTCCATAATTTCTTCCACCAGTTGAACCACTTTAGCTGCCATCACCCCTTTATCTCTTTGTGATACAGTGTACAGTGGCAATATACAGTGGCAAAGTTTTCGGTAGAACAGTTTGCCTAGCATTTTCTGCCCTCTTACAAGTGTTATCRTCCTAGTTATTTTAGTGGAAAAGAAGCACATAGCCAGGTATAGTCKCCCTTCAATGCATGTATGCATCTCTCATTAACTCTAGAGGGAATTATGCACACACATCAGGAGAAAAATACACCCCATAGTGATAATGGCTTGCATTTATATAATGCCTTTTATTCCAAAGCACTTTTCAAACTGCTCTACTGCTAATCTGATTAGAAGCTCCATCTGTAGAGTGTACCTCCRTTACTCTGCTCTGCTACCAAGCATAACATTTTCAACCTGGTCTATGGAAACCCTTAAGAAAGGTGTCACTGTGTATTTATGCTCAGTTTTCTTAGTTTTCTTAGTGGTGATCTCTCCTTTTCTTCCCTCTCTTCTTTTATGCACAGTAAGTTGCAAATGTACACCCTCGTTCAATTTTTACTGTGGTCTGCAAAATCCACAATAAAAAACTGAGACAACACAATATGGCATGAGACATCAAAAAACCAATTTGATTCTTTGCTTTCAATGAAATCAGTTGCCAAATCACCAATGATTTCACTGATGCTCATCACCACCTGGACCCCGCGGTATTAAGAAACTGACCCATTTTTTCCACCAGAATTTCATTAATGTATAATACATATGGAACTAGATAAAGAAATACTAATTTACAATACAGGTCCTGAGCACAGGGAAGTTATCAGTATCTTAGCAGTGAAGAAAGTATTTTTCATGAAATGAAAAAAATTATTTCATTCTCTCAGCTGCGGCAGGTCTGGGAKTCACTGGTCTGCCAGGAACAGCTGCATGTCCAGGATTCTGGCATACAACTAACAAAAGAGCACTGTACATCATTTAATCTACAGTAATATCCCTCAGTCTCTGAGGCAACACACAGAAGGGAAGAATGAAACACCCTTTACAGCAAAGTCTACCTGTGCAACAAAAACTGGCATTCTGTGGGGCTGGAAGGGATAAGGGAGAAGGAGTAACGTGTACTCATGGGTAAGGGCTGCTGAAAATGACACCAGACTTCTGTGACTCCAAAATAGAGCCTAAGCGTGTTTCATAGATGTACAAGTAATCTACTTGTCTTCCAAGGGTAAATTTTACCCGCTGCRCTTTAAAGATTCATGTTCATTGCTTTCACAGTTACCACTGAGGTCTAATTCACATTTTGGAATGACAACAGCAACAGAAGAAAAAAACCTTTTCATGTAATATCTGTTACACAACCTCTTCTTCTCCCACTCTGTCCCCACACGCCTAATGTGTTTTTATTTCATGGATGGAGATRTCTTTAATAATGTGATAGGGAATCCAAATGGCCACCCTGATGCGCCAACAGAAACAACACATTTCACAAGATAACTTTCTCAGTGCTTTCCAGTGATTTCTTTTCCTTAAGGGGGTGTCATTATTATGTTTTATCTTTGCCTGTTAGTGTAATTTTAATTTATCATTAAGTAACATTTTGCTTTTTAACATAAAGTATTCAGTGTGCTTGATGGAGCGGCGCTTCATGGAAAGTTAGTTCCTTCATAGCAACAACTGTTTGGAGA
>NW_026623240.1:3284297-3504297 GCF_030028575.1 Malurus melanocephalus | reverse complement strand
AAATCCATGGCAATTTTAACAAGAAAAAGGGAGTTAAATTAATCACAGTGAACTGGCCAAATTCCAGTTCTGGTAATTACATCCTGCATACCTAAAATTCCCCCTGCAGTTTCAACTGGAGAAGCTACTCTGCTTTTCTTCTAAAAAACCATTGCATATCATGGTGCTACTAGCATAACTTTTGGTCCAGACCTTTCGTTTCAGTATCAGGCAAATGGGCTGAAAAGCTTTTGGGTCTTCTCAGACTAAAAATACCTTAAAAACATAACTGTTCTGGTATGTTACTTCATCCAATTATTTTTTGCCCCCCATCACACATATATTTATCCTCTCCCCTGAATGCAGTGGAAGCATCTATTTACCTATCACTTCTCTAGTTAAGAAAACCTTGTCTGTGCCTTCCACAATTCTAACCTGCAAAATCAAGCACCCCACTCATCTGTCATGAAGTCAGGTGAAAGAATGCCATAAGCATCTTCAAMGAGCTAGAAAACTCACTTGGCATCTTGGATATAGATCTTACAAAGTGCAAAGGCACTTGCTGCCTCTGCTCTTTCAGAAACAAATAAAAGAACTAYGGCTCCTCCTCTACTCTCAGACACCACAATAATGGCAAGCATGGTAGCAGTGTTAATTATTCTTTCTTTCCCACCAATAGTTACATATCATAATTCAAAGTCCAGCATCTATCTAACCAATTAGCCAGAAAGATTTGGATAGAAACCAACTGTGGAAGTCACCATTAATTTTTAAAATAGCTAAACTATTAGGCTTTATGGACTGCCAACATTATATCAGAATCCTTCGTGTAGTCACTAGAAAAAGACTCTTGCTTTTGCTGAAGCGTAGAGGACAGTAGATGTAAACAGATGTAAATATAGAAAGGCCAAAGACAGGGAGTAAGAGACCAAGAGCACAGAGCCATATAGAAAGAGAATGTGCCTGTTAAGGTAAGACAAATCCAGGAGACAGGGAGACATGCAGACGCTGGGCTGCTCCAGGCAGCTGAGAGTAGGCATCTGTCAGTCTGCCACTGTGGCAGCCCCCTGTGAGCTGGCCCTGCTGGCTCCTCTCCAGGTAAGCTGCTTTCTGAGCTGAGGACAAATGTATATTGTACAGAAGGCTGGCTAGAGTTTTCYAAGTTTCTATTAAGGCACATTTTGTAGGTGATAACGTCTCTAARTGTAACAAGCAAAATATTATGAATTGATTTCAGCATGAGCTATTCAAGATAAGCTGGAATAGGAACAGTGGCTGAAGCAGAAGTGTTTAAATGAGACACAGGGTCTGTTCCTTGCTTCTGACCTCTGTAGATAAGCAATAAAATTATACATGGCTGCAACAGTATTGTGTGTCAAGAGCATTAAGTGGACAGCTTCTAATTACCTTTAGCTCATAAAGCTGGAGAGTTTGATCTATTGCTTAAAAGCTTTTTAGTTTAATTTATTTTAATCAACAATTCTATTTTTAGCAGTTGTTTCTAAGATGTTTTTCCAGTAAATGGGTGGGTAGAAAAGGTGGTTGAGGATCTGGTTAGCAACCTGCTCACCTCCCAAGATGTACAACCCCAAAGTCCCCAGGTCGGTAAGAACCTGCTCATGTAAAATGAGACTGCGCTGGTTTTAACACCAGCAGGAAATTAAACTCCAATAAAGCCWCTCCCCTTCCCCCGCCCCTTCCCATAAGGGAGGAAAAAAAGGAGGGACTATGGGTGGAGATAACAAATTACTAAGAGCACAAAGGAATGGAATATGACGTGCACTACATTGTTATATTAGCAACAGTAATACCTAATTAACAGAGCACTATTATATACTCACAAGTATATAAAACAGGCATTTTACCCACACAAAGGTATTCAGCACTGGGAGCTGAACCAAGATGGCAGCCCCTGCGTGCAGGTGAGGCCCGCGTGGCGTCCCAGGCGAGGTGTGACCGTTCTCAAGCCGCCCTCACGCCTTTGGGAACAAAGGTGACATGGTGGGGCAGCTGCCAGGGCGAACGCTTCCACCCCCAGCCCCAAACAGTGAAAACACTGCCCTGCCAGGGCTTCAGCCCTACCAGCGATCGCGCTCCCGCCGCTGTCCCCTTCAGCACCGGAGAGCCACAGGGGCACCCCGGMGGGCACAGGGACAGGGAATGGCAGAGGGACTGAGCCTGCACGAGTTGGTGCCAACACTGCCAGAGCAAGGCAAAATGGCCCTTTCTGCACAAACCCATGACCCACAGCAAGGACGCGCTGCTATAAAATAACAACCTGGTCACACCCACWCAGCGCTGATCTCCCCCCTCTCCATAACCATGACGGAGATAAAGRCACGGGACTCTGGCAACTCTACAGCAGTAGCCATGTTTTCTAGAAATCTTTTTTATTCCTGTTGCAACAATGTCCAATAATATCTAATGCATTTTTTACCAATGTGGTGGAATTCAGTGAGAGGATATTAATGCTCCCATGCTTTTCTAAGCATGGTTGTCATACCTGGCTACCATGGGACATTTTCCTATGTCCRTGCTCATGGTGTAGGGATGGGATGGGAAGGCCTTGACAAGGTGATTCTTCACTGGGCATGAAGAGTCCAGTAACTTCAGAGGGGGGAGGAATGGCAGTAAGTGCTACTAGTACAAACATRCTGCTTGGTTGTACCTTCTCCCAAATGAAAAAAATGGCTCAGGAAAAGACCAGTTTTGATTACATTTCACAATCCCTCAGACTCTGAGAAAAACCATGGYGAAAGGGAATTGAAATGACATACAACTTCTGAAACTCTGCCACAGGATGCTAGAAGTACAAGTTATCCACAATGATCCAAGACTGTTTTCACTAACAAAACTTATTAAAGGCTGCAATGTTATTCTTGGGATCAGATTTAATAATCCAAGRTACTGAACCTCCTTGTGCTTTTGGGGTATTGATTAATCCTTTGATGCTCATTTAGCTAATATGCATGTGGGCTATTCATGTACTAATCTTCATAAAATTTGGACCGGAACTGTATCAAGCTATTTTCTCACTACAGCACAAGCAATCTAATGAAAATATCCCCATATGTCATAAGACAGATATTAAAAAGAGGAAAAAAAAMCAACACAAAAATCATGGACTTCATGACTCTCATGAGACTACAGAAAAGATTCATCCTTAGCTATAATAGGAAAAATGACCTTGGCACAGGGCACTTCCTGAAAAACGAAGGACTGGCTGGGGTTAATGGCCTACAGCTTTGCCTGAGGCCATCAAGTCTCCCAGTCAGTCATTAATCCCCCGGAAGTACCCCGGTGCCTTGATCATTTCTACTTAATTAAAGTCAGTGATCCCCAGGATGCCTCCATTTCACCAGGAGACTCTTTCTAGTTACTTCAAGGAATGTGCCTCTCAACTCCCTCCCTTCGTTTCTCTCTCTCTCTCTCAAGATATTTGACATGACATGTTCCAATTTCCTTTTTAATGGCCAATGTTTAATATGGCTTACAAATAATTATTTTTTCTTTCATCTTTGACATGAACCCTTAGTCCAAAATTGAAAAATTAATTCTTTTTTTTTCCAAGGGAAAAAGTACATCTGTGGTTCCCGCATGAGGGACACTGAACCCAAAGTAAATAACTACCAAGGTTTAAAGAGCTTCCATCTTAAAAAACAAACAAAACCAAAAGCAATACATCTAAATGAGGAGAAAAAAAAAACCAGAATTATGTTGTGGGGATGAGCAGAAATCACACAGGATGACTTAATGGAAAGTCAAAAATGAGAATCTGCTCTTATTGCCTTTTTTTTCCCATCCAAGTGTATAAGTCTGGAAGCACTTATGAGAGTTAATTTAATGATTATCAGCAGCCCCACAGGCTTTAGTGGAACTATGCATATGCAGAGGTAAGTACTTGTGTTTTCAGAACCAAAGCCTGCACTTACACAAAATAAAACAAACAAGCCAGAAGGGCCACCAGTGTAGCTATCTTCAGAGAATCCAKTTCATCCCACTGATGCTTTGTCAACAGCCTGTTTCAGTTTACAAAATATAGACCTAGTCTTTGAAATTTCTAATGGTGATCTGAAAACAGGCTACATATTAAAATTACACTCTTATGTATATTTGAAAATTAAGGTATGGAGTTAGGTCAGCATCATATACAAGAGCCTGAGATGCATTCACTATCCCAAAGATCTGATAACCCAAGTCCTGATCTTTCAAATCTTTGGCATCCCATGTGGTAGGAGGCTGCAGTGAATTTTAAAATTAATATTCACACTTAAGCCTGTACTTACTGTACAGGGTCCACACACCTGATGATTTGAAGTGTTTAAAGTCCAATTTAGAACTTTGCAACCTACTTCTGACTCTATAACAGACTGCAACAGCACTACAGGTAATAGTTCCCTTTGTTGGCATAAGTTCAAACCAGRATTTTAACTTTGTAAAGAAAGTCAATGTCTATTCCAGACAACAGCAAAGAAGACATTACAGTAGCTTTTCAAAACTCTACAGTGCAATAAGTCATGATATGTAGCTGCTTTGGCAAAATAGCAAACATTACAAATACATGGATATATGTATAGCCCAGCACACCCAGTGGACAAATAAATACCTAAATCTACGTGTTCTCATACCCTTGTGTTTATACATAGAGAAATATGGAGAAGGTATGCATAATTTTGTAATTTCTTAATATTGTCCCAGAAAGAGAAGGTAACTAGACTGATTCATTATCCTAGCAATTTTGCAGAACAACTTGACAAGCTTGTGGATTCTTTACAGTCAAAATGTCCCACAAAAAAAAAGAAAACAAAGCATATAGGACAGTCATATGTATTGAGTCAGTATTGCCAATGCTTTATTTCATGCAAGTCAAAAGCAATGACAGTGAGTTAGACTGTAAATCAAAATGCATACACACATTGCATCATAACTGACTGCTGTGGTCACTCACAGCGTAACTGAACTTGACTGCGATCAGTCTGATGACAAATGTAAATTTTTCTCTTGTGATTATAATAGCAGTGACCCATATTTTTAGGACATTTAAGTAACTATTTAACATCACTTTCAAGGCATTTATGGCTGCTATAAGAACAATTATTCTTAATTATTCCAACTGAAATAGCTTGTAGGAGTCCCAGTTCCTGGAAAGATTTGTGTGATAAAATTTCCCAGTTACAACAAAAGAAAGCTCACGTGTGCATTGGATATACAAGTTATTGTATTATATTCAGATTATCACTTCAATGAATCTTGAGGAACATTATGCAAGTTATACTTATCAAGGGTTCCTTTTAAAGTTGCCCTTTCTGAATATAAACAAACCTTGACAAAGTCTGCCCAATCTTTTTATTATGTCAAGTTTGACATCACTAGTACAGGAGGTGAACCCTCTTCAAGGAAGGGCAACTGTGCTGTAATGAAGATGTCACAATCTTGGCAAACATAAAAGAAAGATTTCATTTAAAATTTCAACAGCTGCAGGTCTGAATCCAAACTTTTTCAGGATACTTTCTCATGTGCTGCTTTGGTTCACCAACAACAAGCAAAATGAGGCTATGCTGAATAAACCTCCTCTGTCTTGAATTTATCAGGACGGCTGAAAGAGCTTAATGCCTCCCAATTAGCCCATAGTCAGAAAGAAGTACATTCCCACACAATGCAAAATATTGGCTTGAGATGGCTTGAGATCGCTTCTATCCCTGAATAAGTACACCCTGTTTATGAGTTCTAACTGTTCGTATTTCATTCGCTATTCATCTTTCAACAACGACATTTTTCTTGCAATGGAGCAAGGTAGGGAAGAATGACACCAAGTTAAATGTAAATCTTTTTGGATACTTCCCATATCATAGTATTGCTTAAATGTTACTGTTTGTTGAACTACACCCACATCGAGCACAACAGCATAAAGCATCTCCATTTCCCATCACATGCTCTTCCATTAGACAACAGGACATTTCAGAAGTTTGAGATGGTGCCTGCAGGAGCTCTGTTGTGACTGTAGAGATATTTTGTAGATTAAAACACTTTATTGGTATTAACTTGGTATTGGTATAAACAAATGGATCCATGTATTTAAAAAAGAGTAGTTTCACTAACCATTTTACTGATCAAATTTATTGATCACTTGCTAAGTGGTCAAACTTTAAGACTCTCATTGAGGACAAACTTTGAACACTTTAATGATGCTCTGGAAGAATTCCTTCCCTTGAACTATGGCTAAAAGACTTGTAAAAAATGTTTTTCAACACTGAAGCAGTTTAAGTGACTGACTGAAACCACAATGTATAAGAAGAATAACTCAAGCTTGGCAGATCAGAGCCAAATAAAAAGAGATGATAAGCGACATAGCTAACAATGTAGTCTCAGTGTCTTGTCATTAACACAATTATGTCAGTACAGTCAATCAGCACATTGCCTTGACTTTAAAGTAAGATTCTGAATACATGTTTCTAGATTTGGGGGGAGTGGGGCAGAGAAGAATCATTGAATTTAAAGCCACAGTTATTCATGGCTTTTTAGGAAAACAAGGTTATCCATTTGTTATCTGCTTTGTGCTGGAATAACACTACAATGATTCTTAGGAGTTCAAGACCATCTGTAACAGCCCTCTGGCTATTCAAAACAAAAGGACTCAAGATGAAGCATTCCTTTCACGAATGAGAAACTGATTTACTACCTGAAGTGATAATTAATGCCATTCAGTTTGGTTTTGAGTAGGGATGAATAGGATAAAATGACAATGCTTTCCTTATGAAAAAGGTTCTGTTCTGTGTGCTGTGAGGACTGACAAACATATGCCATCAGCAGTGGCAAGTGATGGCATCTGCCAGAATTAGCTATCCTAAGCAAATGGTTATGGAATGGATCACCTTTGTGGCTTAGTGACAAAGCCTGAATAGAGGCCCRGATAGGCAGAAGCACATTTACTACATTGAAGGAGAGATATAGAGCCTATGCTGTTGTAGTCCAAAACAGAAAGAATTTATTCAAGAATGTTCTTCAGGAATAATTTGCCTGCATGAAGACTTCCACAGAAGATCTGCCTGCTTCAAGACATCAGGTTATTTTTAGATAAATTATTAGAATAATGCTGAGGCCCTGGTCATAAGCTTCCAGATGTTGGGATGTTCAGAAGGTAAGCTGCCTAAAATCCTTAGGYTGTGCCTTACAAGAGCAGCCATCCTGACAAATCACTGCTGGATTCCAAAGCAGCAGCTAGGACAATATCCAACAAACCAAATCCTCACAGGATATAAATTAAGCAAGAGCCTTGGTTTTGCTAATGAATCAGATCTCCTTAAAGATGCTAATATTCTTGATAGTTTCACCCTCGGAGTTGCTCTGYAAGGGCTTCTGAACTAACTGCAGTATGTTGAACAATAGGCATCACTCTACCCCTCTGGCCACTCTGACCAAATCTCTGTAAGCTTTTCTGGCCCACTCCTGGCTTTCCTGATAGCTCTACATGTAATCCTTTTCTGATCCCCACTCAGCTCTCCTGATACCATGACTCCTGCTCCTATCCCTCATGCAACTCTAAAGTTTGCTCTAATAGTTCTTTCTCTGCTTCACTTTTACTTCCTTCTCCRTATACTTAGGATCCAAATACCACTTTCAATGCTTCTGATTTCCTGCTCCTCTGACCTTGTGTCAGCCAGGACAAAATTGGTCTGATCCTCTCTGATCACACATTTTCCTCTGAACAGTATTGTGTATAGCTACAATCCTCTCCTTTCCTTCTCCTCGGTATTTTGATCCTTTCTACCTCCATTTGTYTTGTTTTGATCCACTTTCAGCTTCCCCTGAGCCTCTCTATTCCTCTCTGAGCCTTCTCTTGCTACACTGGATTCCTTCTCCACTCTTCCTGTGTGGCTCCAATTACCCTTCAACATTTCTTTTTCTCTCAAAAACCCCTGAATCTCAGTTCTGTAACATGTAGTATATTCAATATGTGTACTGTGAAATCAGTGGGAATTTAACAGCAAAGAAATAGTCTGCCACTACTGCTGTAGAACACGATTGTGAAAAATAGAGAAACCAGTGTTTAGTATCCATTCCAAACCTTTCTTTTCCAATTTAAATATCTATTTTAATTGCATTTTGCCTACATTGTTAAGATACGGGCTCCTCATTCTAGTTTTAAATAGGCACTTCTAAATCCTGGCCCCTGTAAGCCTATTTTGCACAAGTCACATTCTAATCTCATCATCCCCGGTCTCTTTGCTCTCACTGGTGCATGGCACTAGCAATGGACAGGCACAAGAAGGAGCAGTGCAAGCTCCATCAGCTGCCATGCCCCAAGAGCCATCGCTGGGTGGCCTGGTGCCTGTGAGCTGTGTCCCTGCAGTGCCCTGCTCTGGTGGCACTTGGGTGCAGGGGCTGCTCAGGATGCCAGGGCGGGAGCTCAGCCCAGTGCATGTTCATTCAGACACTGGAAGCAGAATGATTTCTTCCTTTGCTGGTGGAGCACAAATGGCTCCCCMCTGAACACAGTCCCAACACTGCAGGCCCTGTACAGACCCATGTGCTGGACAAACCACAGACACAGGCAAGTTCCCATGCCACAGGGAGGATTGTGCTAATGAAGGCCCTTTGCTAAGTGCTCATACACAGGTATTTCACATCAATAAAGGGGACATTTCCAAACAGCTGATGGTTCAAGTACATGTTGAGTTAACATTTCTCTCCATTTAAGACTATACTGCATCAGCAAAAAAATCCGTAASGAACATTAATTATCAAATGTGCCAGTTTTGTGACTATTAAGTACCTCGTTAGATTTAGTTTTGGAAAACRCATTCATGAGCACTTTTATACAGGACAGAAAGGCATATTTGGCATTATTTAACCCTTCAACATGACCCAAAAGATTATGTTTCAAATTTATTAGGGATTTTTTGGATAATTTTCATTTTTGTTTTGAGGTTTTTCCTAACATACAAAATTTTAAATGCATTTTAGCTGTTCTAAAAAACTAGGAAAACTAAAGACATAAAAAAATTGCATTCCTTTATTCAGTTGGAATAAAATTTATCCCTAGAGCTGCTACTTGATTTTTATTCATACCTACAGCATTAAAAGCTGGTTAAAGATAAAAACACAGTCTACATATTGTATATAAACATATATTCATAAACACTAGTGGGTGACAACAATGCAATACTTTCTTTGTGTTTATATTAGCACATACAGAGTCAAATTTTTCAGCTACAATATATTTCCTTTAATCTGTCAGAAAGAAAACCTCATACTTCTACAAAGGCAAAAAAAAAAAAAAAAGAAAAATAAATTAAACCCATATTTAAAATATATCATCTAGCCTAACCTTTACTCCATTAGAGAAAATATGCCTGCAAAAAAGATTAAATACAAATTTGCTTTGCTTTTAAACCTACTTAAGAAGCACCTATCCTATCTGTTCATATAAATTCCAATGGAAAACACGATGACATGTAATTACTAATCTCAATGTACACAGCTATGCCTCAGGGACTTAGTGGCTCATATTTTACTGTTCTGTAATCAAATACAGAACTAATGAGTAAAAATATGCTTCCCCCAATAAATTCCCAGCACCTGGACAAGTGTCTGACAATGAAATGGAGGATGCTCACACAAAATTCATTCTGCAAAGCTATTAAAGTGTTATACTTGCCAACAAGTGTTCATTAAACAAGAATGAAGGATCTTTACGCCAGTTTCCTACCAAAGGCTTTTTAATATTTTAATGGAGAGTAAAGACTATTTATCTGAACTCTGATCAGTTAATGTTCGAATCTGTTATGAAAAAACAAGGACTCCTTTATAATACCTTTCATAAAAATCCACTTTGCAATGCTTCAAATAAAGACTAAGAACTGTAAAAGATTATGTTGCGTATAAACAAAATCAGTATCATTTTGAAATTATATGGTTATCCGTGGAGCTACTTGGCATATTAGAATCGTGTTGTATTTTTATTTAAAGAGTGGTTAGCAAAACCATGATACAAATGAAAAATAGGATTAGAGATGACATCACTTGTGCAAGAACATCTTCAGAATGCAGAGAAAGAAAACCAAATTTAATGGGACAGATGAAAGAAGTGGGAGACTAACAGATTATGCAAAGCTCGGCCATATACCTGTTGGGGAAACAAAAGCACTAAAAGAAACATGCTAGGAAGACTGGCTGGCACTCTGTTTATCAAAGGAATTGAAGCCTGAATCTAAACCAAACCCACATCAAATATAACCTACAAAAATAGAAGGACAGATCAGAAGTATCTCTTAGAAATAAAAATATGGATCAACGCAAGACTTCACCAATAGTTCCTTTTACAAGAAGACTGATGACTTTGGATTTAGGATTTTGGTTTAACCCTTAGAATAACATAGACCTGATATATCTCCCAGGTTGAAGAGTGAATAAAAAGTGTAATTTGTTTTTTCAATTGCAGGTTTTTACCCAAGGACAGAAGAATCACAGGCCAGGTCCTCTTTTACAAAATCCAGTCAGATGGGAAATGGGAAGATCCAGTTACTGGTGCTTTTCTTCTTGGGCCATCTCAAATTCCCAGCACTTGTGGCACTATATTAACTGATATGTAAAGATATTTTGGACATGGTTTTGCTCCAGTTTTCCAGCAGCTAGTATAGAAAACAGTGTAAAAGAAGAAATACAGAATGATGTGGAATTATAGACTGATCTTTTGGCTATTAATTTCTGATCCCTACTCCCAGGGTATTGACACATTTTGATTTAGAGACCCTGGCTAAAAGTAAGAGGAACACASAGAGCAGGAATGGGAGTCTGCTCCCAAGACCAACTTCCCACTCATTTTCCTTGAGSTGGCAGCTTTCAAACCCATGTTTCAAAACCTGATTTATATACATTTTTTTTTAATCTGAATTTGGTGAATTTGGTGGTATTTAACAGCAAATGCTTTGAGTTGTTCTCAAATATCTGCAGCATTTTGGAGAAGAGCTTTCTTCATCCTTGATTCCTGTCTCTTCTCATTAAGCATGATGTAGCTTCTGAAATTGATGAAAAAATGCCATGAGAACCAAAAGAGCTTGGATGTGCTTGTTGTACAGCTTCTAACTGTCCTCTGCAGTCCATTTTCAATGTAGTGTCACATATGTGGCAATTTCACATTTGACAAAAAAGAGAAAGCTTTCTTCATGCTGAAAGAAGGTAATGTGTAGCAGTGTGTAACACAAACATAGAGGCGAGTGCTTGAAAAGCTGTGAAGGTAGCAGTGTGCAAATACATATTTAAATTGCAAACCCAAACAATTACRTAGCAAGTACCCAGCCATGTGCACAGGTTTCAGCTATACAGGCACATGGGCATACTTTTAAAGGTTATAATTCTTTTATTGTTTTAAGACTCTGCTTTTGAATGTTTCTGAATTCTTTTTAGGGGGAAAGCCAAGATTTCTTAGACTAAGCAGGTCTCTTGTAGACTCTACCAACCGTGATACATATATTCATAAAGTACTGTATTGTGGAAAGAAGTATTTTTAAGGTGAAAGAAGTTACAGTTTAATARGGTGTGAAGTTTTCAGGGAAAGATTTGTGAGGTTGGGAGTTGATTTTAATGCCTGCTAATTAGAGTAGAATTGGCAGCTCTAGGCCTGAGGAGTGAAGTACCTCTGCCAATGGAATACATTAACTGGCACATAAACAATAGCAGTGCCCACTATCCTCTGATGTGCAGAAGGAAGAGGTGGCTAAACCAACAACACGAGCCTGGGCAGTGCCAAAGTCTGTGATCTTTCCAGCATGAAAACCAATGAATACACCCAGTGCTATCTCACAAAGCTCACTTACTCTTGACCACATATCCAGACAAGCCTCCCGACTTACTATTGAAAGACAAAATATTTACAGTAGCATGCAACCCAGCTCCAATTAAACTTTACTATTGATTGAACTAGGGAAAGGACCAGGACCCTCAGCTCAAACAACTCCTTGTTCTTTAATTGCTGCCCTTAACAATAGGTTTGTTTGATATTTAAATTATATTTAACTTATACTTATCCACAGAAAAGTTAAATAAATTTTAAAAGTCTGAGACAGATTTTTCTCCACCAATTTTCTAGTTCAAGTGCTCCTTCATGGWGAAGATTGACTATCAATAAGAACAATTTCAAGCAGATTCTTAACYGAGTTATATTATCACATACTATGATTACTACATTAATGAACATGTGGTTAGAGTCATTCCCATGTCAGCCTTGGAATACTGATGGAACACTGTAACAGCTCCATCAATGACCAGTCAGTCACATGAATGCCCCAGTGCATACGCCAACACTTCTGTGGAATAAGGCTCGGTAAATCTTATGTTATTTCATTCATCAGCTCCAAGTAGAACCTTCTGATTAAACTAACTTGGTAAAGTACCATGCACTATGATGGAGCATTGTAATCATCATATGTAATACATAATGATGATCAAATAATGTGTGAGGGAAATTTTGTCATGTTAAACTTAAGATTTAAACAGGTGAGACACAGTCCACTAAATTCTATGCAGGAGTTTACTACACTGAAAGCAGTTATTCTTCATCTGTTCTTCTACTAGTTGGAATCACATTCTGTTTTGGTGCTGAATTCTCAGTATTTCAGTCTCCCACCATACCCTTGCTGGGTTGAGCAGCTGTTTGGGTTCATGTATGTAATAGCTACAAGGTTTAAGAAAATCAGTGAAACGTAGGMGAGATCCATTGCATGAGTGGCATTGCTAGATATGACTGGCATATTTCCAATATTTCATGAATGTAGACTTTAATCAGTATGTACAATATCTCTTTCCTTAAAGCAAATCCATTCTGTACTCTTTTACATGTAACTCTATGTGTGTCTTTTGTCATTCTCTCCAGTGATGCTGATTCCTTATGTGTCRTTTCTTAATGCACCAAATAATGACATTTTGGTGATAATTATACTTCCTTCACATATTTCAGAATATAAATGTAAAAAGCAAGGCTTTCTAATGCTCAGGTAATAGTTCTGAAGTTCTAAAAAACAGTTCAGTTTTATCTATTCCTTGCATCCCTCACTCCCTCAGTAGGGCAGGAATAACTCTCCTTTTTTTTTTTTTTTAACAAATGGTCAAATCAGCTATACAAATCTGTGAGCACTGGTAAGACACTGAGCAATTTATTCATAGTAATATGGGTCCCAGCTACATGGTCCTTCTCATAAACTTAAAAATATATGTCAAGAGAGGACTGAAGGGTCATATTAATTTTATAAATATTTGGGTCAATATTTTGCTCTGAATCACAAGAGTTACATATAATCTAATGGGCATCTAAAAGATGCACCCATTTAAAAGAAGTTATTTACTTTATAGAGGGGAAGGACTGTTCAAACAAACTTTTATTTTTAAAGAAAGAATAATTTTTCTRGTCTACAACAAAACTGCTTTACATATGAGAATGTCGGCATGCTTGTTGGCTCAGGATAGCCAATGAATAAATACAAGATGACACATTTTACCAGGAAGAAGTGACGTACCATAATAAAGTTACAAGGTAARTAGTTATAATCAACTGCCATTTTGATATCCAGAGGGAAAGAGGATCACTCTCTTGTTTACACACAACTGTGTCAAGTAAAAATGAATAGTAATTTTTACCTCCCTAATTTCCAGGAAGTCCAATAGACTGCTTTCACACTAAAACCTGCAGCAAAGATGGTATTTGTCCATTGCATTACAATATCTTACCTTATAAGGAAGTATCTGACARCCTTAGATTAAACTCCTGAAAGCTAATGAAGATTCTTCCTTAATACACATTTCTTTTTTCCAGTTCRGGCTTGAAGTGACAACATTACAGAAATACCCTGAAGGTTTTTATTTAAATAGCATCCTATAAAACAATGCCCTCTTGTCAGTCAACACTAATTCAGCAGAAGTCAAGCTATAAATCTGTCCAAAGGCCAGCAAAGTGCTTAACTTGGCACATCCCTAATAAAATTAGGAATGTGAGTTTATTACATGAACCTTAAGTAGGTTTGGCCAAGATATTAAGATTTTTGCTCATGGCAACCATGGCTAATGTGGATTGGTATTTTCATTATAAYGCACCCCACAGCATTTCTCAGTAACGTCTCAGGTTTCCAAATTGGACAATAATTTTCTACACTATCTGACACATCACTAGGTGTTACAGATGAAACTCTGTCACTTAACTAAGTACACTTTAACTTAAAGATGGCAAAGACTTTTCAATAATGCTAATTCTACTGAAAAATGAGGCCAAATTAATTAATACTTCTATTAATGTAATGTGATTTCACTTTGTTCAAGTAAAGAAGCACTTACAGGCTTTTAACCCAAGYTYAGATGCATTGTTTCAGCTCAMGGCAATTGAGAAGTGATTTCTACTGTAATAAGCTGAAATGCACATTAAGAACAACAGTGAGAAGGTAGATTACRCTGTCTATATTTTAGTTGTTTTTAGGCAAATATGGTTCTCAATTATGTCACTGCAGAATGTCTCTTCAGAATATTCTGTAATGCAACTTCATGTTGTAACTCCCATCTTCCACACCAAATCTTTGTGTCACAGAAACATCTTTCCTTTGAGAGAAGAACCACACTCTGAGGTCCAGGAATGGAAATCATATCAGTCATGTTCTCACCTGGCTAAAGAAGAACATGCAATCCCTGGCTCTTACTGCCTGGTACCACATGTGCTCCAAGCCACACGCTGCACTGCAACCACTGCAACAAGAAAAGCTGCTTCTTAAGATGCTGCAGTCCCAAACAAATGAATGTGCAGAGYTGCTGAAGATCATTTCATGAAAATACAATACACTCTAGGAAGGAAATATGATTGATTTCCCTAGAGTAGACTGTTTATCAGACAAACACATTTTGCAAACTTTGACATAAATTGTTAGTTTTCTTATCGTACTGACAATATAAAGCCAGTACCTTTGTAGAAACTTCCTGAAAACCCTTTAATGACCTCTAAACAGTGTTATCTTATCATCATCTGACTTTCTACTTCAATAAATCATTTTAAAATAGGCAAAAAGAAAAATTGATATCAAAAATATGAATTTATTTCCCATAGCTTTAGTATTTAAGATGTGAGGAGTCTTCTCACAGAATAGTTACGCTGCTGATAAAGCACTCACATCTCTGTATTTGCAGTCATTTTGCAAGAAAAGAAAGAACAACTCTCACCAAAGAGCCTCAGGAGAAATGGAATGAAGATTTGCAGTTTCCAGGTCCTTGTATGTAAGGGTCTGACAGCATTGTTCACTTTGAAAGGCAATTGCATATGCAAATCCCTACTTGATGTCCATAATAGAAAGATGTAAAATGGTAACATTTTGTGGGTGCAGTCTGCTTGTGAACACATCTAGTGACCTGCATGCAGAGGAGGCCAGAGCCAGCACACACAGAGGTATCAACACTCCGGCTATCACACAATACATAACTGATATTTCAAAATCTTTAAAATAAATTTTAGATTCTAATAAATAATCTCTTTTTGTGMCTGCATTTGCAGCTGTTATTTTAGCTGTCCACCCAATCTATACGAGGAATGCATTGAGTGACAAATGTTCACCAAATTAGATAGAAAACATGCAAGGGACACTTCCCACCCAAAATAAAATAGTTACTCCAAGAACCAACCTTGCATAGCCAGGGACAGGAAAAATACAACATAATCTAAGGGACTAACAAAATGTGTATGTGCTTCTCAGAATCCGAAAAATCAGTCTTTTGAAAGAACTTGTGTAAAACCAAGAATATTTTCTTCGGATTATTCTCAGTGGAAATTCCAAACAATAAATATTTTCAAAGATGTTGCAGAGCTTTTGGACAATTCAAGAAGATATAAAACATGTTAGTTACTTGTGTGAATTATTTAGAGCCCTCTGCATGATACTAACATCACAAAACAGGCTATGTATCACTGCTTGTTAGTAGGAAAACACAAAGTGCCTGTAAACCAACACAGCACTAAAATCTTCCTGTTTTCTTCTGCTGTCTGGGAAGAGTCTGCTGGTAACATTGTAGTCCCAGGATGGCAGTCTTCACCTGTAGCACAAACACACTTGAAAGCACCACAGCAGCTTTTGAACTGACCAGGCATCCTGGTATCTGCATGCCTTTTGTTACTCTTTTTCCTTGCAAGGGGAAGGTACACGAAGGGTAAAGATTGGTGGGACGAGAAAGGCACATCCTGACCCCTGTGGAATGATCTGAATGAACTCCCATGTCTGGATATCTCAGAGCAGTGTGGACCTCAGTTCAGACCAGCACTCCACAGAGTAAGTCACATTTTCTTTTCARGGCTACAATTAAAGCATCTCTCCACTTCTGTAAGAGATTTTTGCGCAGCATTGCACTGGGTACTAAAAACCTGTCTCGATCCTTCTGATCCCCCTTGATATCTCATTAAATTGACAGACCAAAGCCTATTACCATACTTTTGCCAATTGCACAGTRGTTGCGTGATCTAGAGAAGAACTCATCTGACATCACCAACTAAACTAATATTCCCTACTGACCTTTATCCAATTTACAAATCCCGCTCTCTCCAGAGATGAAAGACCAGAGCATTACTCCATGCTCCCTCCCCAGCCAGTATCTCACATGAAAAAAAAAGAGGTAGAAAAACACTACAACTCTTGTCTTAGAGCTGAAAAACTCTTATTGAGCAAGATAGTTTATTTCAATTTAATATGAATAATCATATTCAAGTCTGGAGTTTTTATGTCTTACAGCTCTCCTTAATTCCACATCTCCTTATTGCAGACAGTGCAGGCATAAAATATTTCTTCATGGTCTTTAGTAACAGTGTTTTGAAAATCCCACCATTCTGCTGCACAGCAATTCCTATCCAAATTCCCATCTACATTAAACTATAGGTTTTTGGATGCTGGGATCAGAAAACAGCACTGACATGACTAACTGAGACTGAATTAAAATCTACACTGTACAAAGCGAGTAGAAGAAAAAGCAGTGTTGCCATTTTAAGGTATGATTTTAGAGAATAGGCATTATAGACAAAACAGAGACTCAATTAMGAATTATTTTAAAGCTGCCTTTAAAAAGATAATTGTTCCCAACCCTTTGCYTGAAAAAATAGTCAATTTTTCCTTCCAGTATTTACCATCTGAATTACACATGTAAAACATCATGTTAAACACACATACATATTGAAGAAAGTCCACAGTACAGTGTGTCATTAAATCACCTCAGTTATCAAAACTTAATGAACTCTGAAATAGATACAATCCCAATATTGCAGGTCATAAAAAGGATTTTACTTGTGACCTACATCATTCACATAGAAGAATTAACAAATTAGGACATCTTTCCACTTTTCATTCACTGTCAAAGTGCCTAYTCACAGAGCCTAACTCCTAAGGACAAGGAAAAGCACCAGATTCGGCAGGTTTTCCCTGTGCTATGAGACATCATTACACAGATCTGTCAAAGCTCTGCTCTGCTGACCACAGTCCTGCACCACAACAATTCCCACACACAGCACCAAGATGGGCAATGAGAGGCAAACTTCATTATGGCCATGGCAGGAAAAAACACAGTACACCTTTCATTATAAACATAGTGTGAGATAGAAGATCAAGTGGACATAATAGTCCTYCAAAAAGCAACATGTAGCTGCAATTTTAGCATTTTAGCCACAGGTTTAGCATTTACAGAAACATGGAGTTTCTGAGTACCTGATCAGCTTGGTAAAATTGCTGAATTGAAGCGTAACAGTGAATGAGACCAAGCCATGGGGTCACCTCAGACCCAGCTACACCAAGCGGGAGCCAGCTCAACTCCCCAGCCGGGTCTAAATGTTGGTGAAACACCTCAGGCCTCCAGCAKGCTGTGGAAACCAAGGCACTGAAGCTTTGTGCCCAGGGATTATAAGAATTAAACTCAAAGAATACAAAGAGTCAAGCAATAGGATTTTCTATTACAGAATGCTACCAATATAGATATTACAAAAAAAAAAAAAAAAAAAAAAAAAAAAAAAAAAAAAAAAAAAAAAAAACAAACCAAAACAAAACAACAAAACCCAAAGACTGTTATGCTTCTCAGTTTGCTGCATTGTGCCAGACTGCTGAAGTCAAGAGAATCCACCATCTACTTCCACCAAGATTTACTGTTAATTGGGGAAAGCCAAAAAAAACCCCAGCATCTGAGGCTGTCACAGGCACAAATAAGGAGACCACTGTTCTGAACARTCCTCAATCACTGACACAACCAGTTTCTGATTAGTAAAGGGATGGCCAGCATGAGCATTCCAATGCGCTTCATTTATTCTGTGTATGTACAGTGACAAAAYGTGAGTGCTGCACTTCTGACTAGGCTTTGATTCAATTAATTGTGGTGAGATTAAGGAGGAGAAAAAYGGAACAGAAACATGAAATCTGCCTGCCAGGTTGTTTATATTTCAGCAGGAAGTACTTAACAGTACTTCACTAATTCTCAGCTTCTAAATGATCAACCCTCACTGCTCCCCCATAGATATCCAGCATGGCATCTCTTCCACTGTAACCTCTTTCAGCTGGGTAATACAAATCTAAGCAGGACATCACTGGCACTCTACCCCAACCTCACCCATTTCTAATGGTCATCTGTTCCTGTCCTGTCTGATATAAAATTAAAATCATCACTTTTTCCTTGGAGAAATTTGYATTACATGCCCACAAGAAAAGGATATTATGTCCAATGTATGTACACATCATCACTTGATCATACTACTACAGCACATTTTAGAACAAATTGGTGAAAGCTACTCTGGATAAAAAATGAGAGCAAAATCACCTAAAGGGCCAAGAAAATAATTTTGGAAGTACTTGTTTCTTAGATTCCCYCAAATAAAAATAATAATTAAAAAATAAATTCCATATGCAAGCAGAAACACTGTTAAGCTACACAGCTCCATCTTGAATAAGCAAATATCASACCTCAGTCATACGTCAGCTTGAAAAGRTAATGTCATGCAGAAAATTAAGATCAGCTRATGAAATAATGTTATGAAAGGTAGTTTGTGAGGGCAGCTTCTTGAACATAAGTTTTACATATTTCCACACCAGAACACAGGTGTCCAGGCAAAAAAAGTACAAGACTTTAGTATCTTGATCACATCTTCCTTCATAGAGAAGCAACTGGGAAATTGGGATATTTTAAATYAAACCTTCAGAGATTGGTATTGAAAGGAACTAAATGTTTCATCASCTTATTAATTTAATGATATTAAATTAATTTCACATTAATGTGGGTACATATAGCTGCCTTTAATGTTAATTTCATAAAGCTAATATCCCACCCAGAAATCTTCAAAAAACACAAYTCAAACAACAGTGTTTGCAAGCTATCCATCCTCAGTGTTGTACACAAGGGCCTTGAGTAAGTTAGAATCCATTTCTGGCAGCCTGAGAGATGAGGCAGGTTTGTCTGGGATGAAAAAGTGGTACCACAAGGGAACAAAATTTAAGTCTGTTCTCATCTTATGACCCAGAACAGGAATTTGTGTCAGGACATTGAGTGTTGTAGATGTCAATTCTTTTTTTCCTCCCGTATTCTTCTCCCTATCTCCACTAAATCAAAAGACCTGATCAACATTTCCTCTTGCCTTCAGTTTCCATCCAGAAAACTGATGCTTAAAAAATGACAACAGCTTTAGCGTAGTCAAATTACTGCACTTCAGAACCTCCCTACAAACATCACACACCTCTGTGGACCTAAGAAGGGTCATGGTGAGCAAATGCAACAAACATGTTATGTTATCTCTTTTTCTTTTCAGGGGATTAGAAAAGGACCGTTGCAATTCAGCAAATCCCTCTTCATAGAGAATTTTTCAAAAGGGCTTCTTATCCATTTAGAAAGCTAAAACTGCAGCTCTATAGGGGAAAGCACTTACTAATAAAAGGAGTTGAAGAATGGGGCTGAAACTMTGAATCTCCTGACCACTAAGGAGCCAATTCCTGCTGCCTTGCATGAGGGGAGAGCAGTGAAATCTTAGCAGTGGTGCTGTGCCTGCTTAATGGGGTAGGGAGCTGACACGGGCCCTTTGCACAGTGGATTACAACAGGATGAATGACCTGTGCTGGATGAATTATTATCAGATAGTTCCTTGAAATATTATGTAAGTTACAACCTTGTTAAACCACATTCCTGGAGTCTTGTCCTTCTTCCATCAGGGTCTGGGACAAAGAAAAGGTGAAATGCAGGAGAAASTACAACTGCATTTCCTAAGTTGCTACAACAGTTGTTTTGATTTCTAAGGTTGTTTCTCCAGCAGGAGAAAAAGCCTGACAGGCATTTATTGGAACAGAAGTTATTGTGCTGGATTTATGGAAGGAATTCATTTTAGGAACATAGTTAGAGAAGAAAGAAAAACAAACTACATACAACTAGTCCACACAATCAAATGAGTTCTCCTGGTTTACTACCTTTACATGGCTTAAAGCTGTTTCATTCTTCCTTCCACCCAAAAGCCAGAAKTGTTTGCAATAGAGCAATGAAATAAAGTAAAGCATGAAATTAAAAATATTACAACTTCTACTTTGCCATGATTCAGCATTTTTCTCTTCCTTGTTTGCTTGTTTTGAGGGGTTTTTTTTTTGTGTACTTCAGAATGACACACATACAAGGTCAGATGATAACAATAAAGGCTCAGAGAATTAGTTTAASACTGGGAAAGGAAATTTAATTAATCAAAGTAACAGATTATTTCCTTAAATTTATTTGATCTGTTGTATCCTACTTCATTCCTTACCACTCCACCTTTTTCCATCTTGATTTCAAGCACTTTTAAGGATGCATCTTTACATTCTGCATTTTTCTCTTGTCCAAGGCAAGAGAAGGAATAAGAGGATGAACTTGCTCTRTAAGGTCACTCAGCAATTACTTTTTTGAAAACCCTGCACTTTCTCTGATACTGCCAACATAAAACTGAAAGCTGAACGGGTTGGGTCAGAGAACTTTTAGTCATCTTGRCAAATAATGACTTCTGTTGAGAAAGAGTCCACAGCTAATTCTAATGTACTGTGACACATGACAGCTCCTTGTGCCCACCTGGCTGAAGAGTTGTACATGGACACTCTCAATCACACTAATGGAYTTGGGAGGAATGTGGTGTAGATGACACTTACTTTACTGATTACACAACTTAATTCAGTTGTATGCTCTATGGAGCAGCTATAGAGAACATCCAGCTTGTAACTAGTAAGCATACTCCCAAGAAAATGTCACAATTTTAACCCTGGATTTTGCAGTCTCTTCCCTTGCTTGGGAGAACAGGCCTAACGAGTGCGAGCAGAGGAAATGAGGCTGTGCTGTACCTCCCAGGAACTCTACTGGCCCCACAAGCACGGTGACAGCAGTCCCAGCAGGTACAGGTTTGTCTAGCAAGCCAGAAGTAGTTAGGACTGAGCTGCATATCCTGAACCCAGTGCTCTGTGCCTTTTGCACAATGGGGACCCAGGGAAGCCCTCATTTATTGTTTTCCTGCAGTCACTTACAAGAAGGCATCGCAGCACTTTTACAAACTCAGACTTAGCGAGTTCACTGAAACCAACAAATCAAACTAAGAAAACTTCACTGTGTGGTACGAAGTATTTTGAAGAAAGTGTTAAAAGAAATAGACTTTCTTTTCTCAAGGCTTCCTCTTTCCTACCAGACAGCCCAGTTTCTTTTTGAGAATCCATGCCATCATTCAGCTGTTTCTTCTGACAAAGCCAGAATCCAGAACAGAATCTTCATGAAAGAGAAACCAATAAATTAGAGCATTTTTGTGAGGAATTTGCCATTCTGTTTCTCCCTGCCTATTAAGATTCTTTATTTGCTTTACCCTGAGATTTCTGCTGACAAGTCTATTCATTTACTACTAGCCTAGATAAAATGCTAATAAACAAAATGTCAAAAAATGTATTCACATGACTTTCCCCTTCACACTGGGCTTGTTTTTAAAGGGACCAWAGAACTAAACATTAACATCTGGTGAAATTAGGATGCTTGTTCCCCCTAAAGACTAAGTTCTATTTCAGGCTTAAAAGCAACTTGTGAAAGAACTATCTGAGGTTTCCTTATTCCTCTGTTCTGTCAGGCATGCACAGACAACTCTGCCAGCCACTAATTTCAGCAACTGTGCCACCTCCCATCAAAACCAAACAAGAATACCCATTTGGATATGTATTATACAATGCTACCCTTTCTACAGACTTTCTGTGGCATCCCACAGGTGATTTACAGTGGGATATAACATTTCATTAAGCTCCAGAGATAGGTTGCCATTACTTCTACAGAATCAAACAGAAAAACTCTCCAGAAAAAAAACCCAATCTTCTTTTGTCCCCATAACAGTTTATGTTTTGCTGATGCCTTACTCCCTTCCATTACGTCAAAATGCGTTCTCACTTTGCCATCAGGTATCCCCAAGGGAGTCCTCACTTGGGCACATTTGTGCCAGTGAAGTTCAAGTGTATGAATGGGTGGCATCCCAAAAGAACCACCCCTAAATAAAGACACATTGCTAAGTGCCACTACGAATTAAAGTCCAAGAGTGAAAGCTGCAGCAGCTGGCCACTGAGACTSAGACAAGCTGTCATTAGCTAGGCATAAAGCACACAGGTGGAGAGCCAAACTGAAAGGACTCCAYAGTAGACTCTTGTGCCTTTTCTCATTAATCTCGACCAGTCAGAACTTCTGAAGACTGTAATTTCTTTGTGTAAGATTGTTTGTTCAGCCTCTTTAAACAGACATGCGGGCAAGATGGGAAGCAGTGGTGAGACACTGGTAAGATATTCCTYCTTTCTTCACCCCCCAGCTCGTATTAACCTGGAGTATGATCCCYCAGCAATAGCTAGATGTTCTGTGGGATTAGCAGGACACATCTCTCCARCCAAGGCTGTCGCTTGTCCTAATCCAATTTGCTAGACATTTTCAGAATGAGATGGATGGGAAACRCAGCTTCACCTGCTTTAACATGGAAGTAGAGTTCTGCATTGAGAATTACTGTTACTTTCTTTTTAGAGCATATTTTGWGAACCATTCAGGTGAAAGGAAGAAAAAACAGCCATTGTTCAACATGAACATTTCCATCTTGCTTGGACTCTAAATGAGACACCYACAACAGCAAACAAAAAGGTACCCTCAGGACACTTTTATACATTTATTATAAAACAAAGATTAAAACAATTATATGGAAATTAAGGATAATGTGGGATAATATGGGTAATTTGTCTTCCTCTCAGTCAAATAGTAACACCACGGCCTAGTTCAACAAATAGCTTCACAGCTTGAGGCTCACTGCATGCAAAATGATAAAATGGCTCAGGCTGAGAGGACAGCCRAAATGTCTCAGCTCTGGTAGGTGTGTCCCAGGGAGATCTACGAAAGGTCAGATTTCACTGCACTATTAACCTTTGGCAGAAAAAAATAGCAAGTTTTTCACAAGTTTTCACAACATCACAGATGAAAATACAGACACTGGCCATATTCACCAGCTCAGAAACATAAAGCATCATGGCATTTCCCACTACATAAAAGTTAAACTTGGAAACAAGYTCAAAACTATGGGCCCTGGTTTCAGCTCAGAGAGGGTAAATTTCCTTCTTAGTTGCGGATACAGTGCTGTGATTCAAATTTAGCATGAAAATAATGGTGATAACACACTCATGTTTTTTAGTTATTGCTAAATCATGTTTACTCTAAATCAAGCATTTTTCACTGTCCCGTGCTCTGCCAAGAAGAATTGCACAAAAACCTSGATGAAAACACAGCCTGCACAGGTGACCTGAACTGGCAAGAGAGATATTCCACACCACAGAATAYCATACCCAGTATATAAACTGGGGGTGGTTGGCCAGGGGTTGCTGATCGCTGCTGGGGAGCAGGTTGGGCATCAGTCAGTGAGTGGTGAGCAATTGTATTGTGTGTCCGTGTGTCCATCCATCCATCCATCCATCCATCCATCCACCCATCCCTCCCTCCCTCCATCCATCTCTCCATCCATCCGTCCGTCCGTCCCTCCATCCATCCCTCCCTCCCTCCCTCCTTTCACTGTTCTTAAACTCAAGGATTACCTGTTTTTTGCCCCATTTCTCCTCCCCACAAGGTGGGAGGAGTGTGGAGTGAGTGAGTGGCTGTGTGGTGCATGGTTGCCAAATGGCATTAAACCATGCCAATATGCTGTTCTTGGTGAGACAGGCTCTCTCCAAGGAGATGAGGTTACAGGGAAGAAGAGAGCAATWATATAGAAGTGACAAGTTTAGGGCAGCCTTGATGTTCCAAACAGACAGCAATAGGGGTTGAGGGAGAGAGGGGAATGATCAGTGGCTAGAAGGAATCACTCAAACACCCTTAAATTTGATAAATATTCACCTAACCTGTTACTATCACTAGCTTTTCCTTTGGGAATGGTTTTCCACAGCTGGAGATTAAAACRTTGATTTAATTTTCATACTTTTAGGAATGTAGCTAGCTTTCTGCTTTTAGACACAAAAGCTTAGAGAACCTGTGAATWATTGAGTTACAGCACCCTTTGAGGTACATTAAAACACAAGGTTTTCATTACTGCCAAATACTACTTATCTCAAAGAAACTTATTGCTTAATTACACTTTTTAAATGTTGAAACAATAATGATTTTTATGATTATAAATAAAATTTTAAAGTTTATCCAAACAGTAGAGTAATTTGCCTTCACAAAAGCAACATAATGTTATCACTTTTTTTTTTTTTTTGCTTTGAATAATACTGTCACAGTCTTCTTGGTGTTAATGAATACACTTGGAGTATAGGATATTACCCAAGTAAGACTGCAGGACAGTTTGTCCCTTAGTGAGTTTAAACGTGACCTACCCTATTAAAGAATCACAGAGTCCTTTTCCATCCATTTTTACAAATGTTTTGAATATAAGAATTCATCAGGATTTAGGGGATTAAGAAATCACTGTCCACAAAAAAAGATCTGCAGAAATTTTCATTAGTTCTTTTATGAGTTGGCAGCAAATACTCTAGCTGTGAACTTTTATGAAGCTATAAATATAAAGGACCTTCTGATACTGCTATGATGATAATTCTAAATTTCCTTTTTGCAGCTGCAGTTGATCCCTTGTATTTGGTTAAAAAAAAAATCTCTCTTTTCGTAATTTAACAGAGAAAGTTGGCTCAACTACTGTATTGCCTTTGAGCACTCTGAGTGGAAGTTCATGAATTAAACCCACATGGCAACACAACCCCCATCCCCACCTTTCCCTTAAGGTGGCTATAAAATGTCAAAAGAAAGCCAAGATGTTTATTTTACTTAGCATTTGATTTTGTAAGTAAATGAGTTTCTAGTGGGGTGTATCTTTGTAACCAGCTCCCTTACATCACTAAACTTTTATTAAACTATGCAATAAATGCTAAATCAATCATTAAACGTTTAAATTCAATACTAAGGGTGATAAATAAGAATATGTAAGTAACAAAATTGTAGGCAACCTATTCCATAAAAGACTAGAATGTTTGATCTTGGGGGAGAAAAAACATTCTTTGCTACTGACAGGTTTTTATAAAACTTGATTTCCCAGGGGAATTATTTTTTGGGTATAAAATTTAGGAAGGGATTTTGTCTACATGTTCCATAATYTCAGTGGTGAACGGTATTCCTAAATTATTCTGACAGATTGGGGCTACTCTAGATTTGCTGGAATACTGTCAATGTTTCACTTAATTGTCCAATAAAGGAGGAAGACTCATTTTCCTTACAGTATCCTGGGGGAAGGACACAGTCTGAAACAGAARGGAACCATTCTCTTGGCTTCTGAGTCCCTAAACAAATACTGGAGCAGCGAAGGAATGGTCCAGAATAAAAACCATTCAGCAAGAGAAACAGATATGCTGGCCTACAATTACTGCAGCAGCAGCACAATACTTATTTCATCTTGCATGGTTTCCTAGGCTTCTCAGGAGCTTAACCTGAAAGGAGCAAAGGAATCMGGCTGCCCAGATGGACACCAAAACCCACAGTGAGATCAGTTACATTTGCTTGTATCTGTCCCAAGGCAAACTGAATATCAGCTTAACTAATGGAAAGTTATCCATCATGCAAAAGAAGAAAGCCCCAATTAGACACCCACTCTTGGTATCTGTAAATCTAAGAACCAAGATGTCATATCATTATTCACCAACTCTGYTTGGGATTATGGATAAGGTCAGCAAGCAAACTCTGCAGAGCACATACTTGCTGCACTGGACTAATGATGGCCTACACTCTAAATCTAAAGAGCTTGGCTGAGTCCTGCACTCAACATAAAACATATTTCAGACCAGAAACAGCTGCTGTGAGCACCTGTTATTCATGCCCACTAATGGGAAATACTGATGGAAGTCCTTTATGTCCTTTGCCTSCATATATGGTGCAGTTTCCTATGATGCAACTGAGTAATGCAGTGTGTYTGTTGATATAACTAAAAAATAAACGGTTATTAGTCTTATTTTTTCCAGCATTATTCTGTAATGATCTGGAAAGTTCAGCCTTGCAATTTAATACATAAAATAAGTTTAGAAAGAAGCTGTAAGTAGCTYCAGTGATGAGAACAGAGAGTCTCTGTCCCTCTTTCTATGGCTCTGTTTTACAAAGCAGACCACAAAAATGAAATATTGGAGATTCTTATTTGCTATCATTTTAATAACTGAGAAATGGATCTCAGCTCATGAATACAATTTTTCAAAGAATAAAAGAATCATTTAGGTTGGAAAAGGCCTGTGAGATCATCAAGTCCAAGCACTGACTGATCACCACCTTGTCAACAAGACCATGGCAATCAGCAGTGTGTCCAGTCAGTTCWTGAACACCTCCAGGTATGGTGATGCCACCACCTCCCTGGGCAGTCCATTCMAATGTTTAACAAGCCTTTCCATGAAAAATTCCTTCTGATGTCCAACCTGTACCTTCTCTGGTGCAGCTTGAGGCCATTTCYTCTTGTCTATCACTTGCTACCTGGGAGAAGAGGCCAAACCCCATCCAGCTCCATCCTCYTTCCATGGAGTAACAGAGGCTGATAAGGTCTCCCCTGAGCCTCCTTTTCTCCAGGCTGAGCCCCCCAGCTCCATCAGCTCCTTGTGCTCCAGACCCTTCTCCAGTTCTTTAGACCCACTCCAGCACCTCAATCTCTCTCTTGTCATGAGGAGYCCAGAACTGGACACAGCACTTGAGATGTGGCCTCAGAGTGCCAAGTACAGAGGGACAATCACTGCCCTGGACCTGCTGCTGCACTGCTCTTGATAAAGCCAGAATGCCATTGGCCTTCTTCAATTCAAGCTTCCTTTGGAAAAAAAAACCCCAGATCTAAGGTGCCTAAAAGCACATAATTACTGAACAGTGGTTTATTAGGTGCTCCCAATGGGTGACTGTAATTAAAAATAGGGTCACATCTAAGGGAAGTCATCCAGGTGAACAGGGGCCTCCATTTGTCTCCTTTAGGACTTAGCCATGTAAAGTTCAAGAAGTGCACAGATATAACTTAGAACCTAATTAGGCCATTAGAAGTAAACTGCATTAAAAACCACCCTTCAGCTTTAACGATAAACTGCAACCATTTCAAATTTAATACTGCACTAGCAAGTAATACTGCCATTGAATAATTCAGCATTCAGTAACATAAGGCAAGATGAGAGRAATGAGAAAGCACAATTGCTATTTTCATTATGATGTGCCTTTTTGGGAGGTATAGTATAAGCCTCATATCACTGACACTAATTATTTTGGCATCTTATTGGCAGTCAAAGTTAGACAAAATGCAGAAATTTCTAAGAGCAAAACAAGTTCTTGGCTAGATTTCTTCAGCCCAATATACTTCAGACTTTTATTTATGGCTAAATTGRAGCTGGATGTCAAATCTGGGTCCCTTAGAACAAAATCTTAATAATTAACTGGCAAAACTGAACATGATCGTTTCTGACACACCTACACTGGTAATTATTGCTTTGAGGCCATTTACTAATGAAATTAATGTATTCATTGCCCTAACAAATTAGCATAACTCATACATAATGCCCCACATTTCAAGACCTTCCTACAAAAACAACACTTAATACTGCAGAATGAAATGGCAAGGGCATTACATGGAGACAGTATTCACTGAATTACTTCATGTTAAAACCACAATGGCTAAGTGTTAGTTATAAAGTAAAATGTAAACACAATGTGGGTATTGAAACCATTAATAGTGTAGTCAAGAGTATACAATCGATGATTATCTTTGCACTTCAAATAAGCACATATTACAATAGCAGTAACCATGGAATGTAATTAACTGGCTACTTTTAGAGATATGAAGTATGAAAAGGAGGCAGTGYTGAAGCAATTTCTTCTTCCTTCTCAAATTCGTAATAAATACAGTGTGGCTATGTGCTTTTTCCCTGTTATTTCCATTCAGATTAATTCAGTGCCTGGAAGTAGCTACAGCAGCCATAGGGTCAAGCAACAGCAAAAGGCAGGATTAAAAGCATTACCTTTGGAAATGACTAAAACAYTAGCACCAACCTACTGCCATTTTTAATTGGTGAGATTCTCTCAGTTATTCCCCAAGTTTTCTATCTCACCATGCAGAGCAGAGGTCAGGGAAGCAAATCACCATGTGGCCAGTCACAGTTCCAGTTTTATGGAGGGSAGGGTGAGAAGCACATCTGCTTTGCTGGCTCACCTGGCAGGCTGGGGGCTGCACCAAGGCCCCCAGGACACAGACCTAACATGCASTGCCACTGACAGACCACTGGCATCCCGTGATCTGAAGAGCATTGGGATGAGGCAGATTATATATGAGGAACCATCTCTTTTCATCAGGAAGAACCTCTGTACATATTTCAAAYGATAAACTTAATTTGAAGGAGAAGATGGAGGCAGAAATGCAATGGGTTTGCAGAAAGCCATCTATACTCTGCATTGCTCAGAATTCACCCTGGCTSAATCGGTGGATGGAGGAACTGAGAGCTAAGGAAAATTTGACCAGGTCTTTCTTCTATACAACTGAGGAGCCAGCCCTAATGCCACTTACAGCAAGGTTACTTTGTGTTCCCTCCAACAGTTCACAAGTTATTTCCTTCTGAGAAGCACTGAATAGGAGGCATATTCTTGTGCCACCCTCTTCTCCCCTCCTACACAAGCATAAATGCAAAGAAACACAGAGTTTCTTAGCAGATCCTCAATTGCATCAGTACCTATTGCTACAAAGGAAAGCAAAAAAAAAGAAAAAAATCCAAGGGGAATATTGTGGAATAATCACCTCTAGCAAGAAATTTTCCTGGAACYCCATCCATATGTGTTTGGCTCCTGCCTACAAGCATAAAGTTTTACATCTTTATTAATGTTTTTATTCTAATCAAAGTAATTTAGATTCCCTCATTATCCATACAAATGCCTGATCTTTTTCAACCCTCTTAAGTTCTCTGCTCCCATGATATCTTATGCCAATGAGTTCTATATGCTAATTAAAAGTTGCATGAAATTTCATTTGACCAGTTCTCTATTTCTTGCTTTTCAAGTAATTTCCTTTCCTCTCCCAAAAAATCCTCTCCATTTGAGACTTCCTCATTTTGCAACTTCCCCCACTTTAAATTAAAAATCCAAGTCTCTCCTACAGTCGTCTTTCTTTGACTGTATCTAGTTTTCTTCTGGTTTAGCTACGTTTTTTCATTGTTTCTTTTTAAAATATAAAACAATCAGAATACAAGATAGTGTATGAGAGTTTTCTAGCCTGATGAATTTGCTTAAGACACTGCAAACATCCCAAAAGCACATTTTAGAATGTTTAAACAGTCCAGCAGTAGATTCCTAGTGTTGAATCACAAAGGTTACTGTGCTCTCTCTCATAAAGACATGAACTGTAATTATACTGGGACTATTACTAAGTATAGATAGATATCTTGAGGCAATTAATGTATGACTTAGAGCTCTCCATTTGTGCCTGTCTGAAGAAGTAGCTGATCTTTGGCCTAATCTTGTGAATTGTCAAGAAACTGCTTCTTTGAACTTTGGCCTGTTGACACACAAAGCCATTTTATAAATGGGTAAACGCTMCCTCATTAATACTCCTCACAACTGCACAGGCAGGGAACAAGTTTCTTTGACACTACCCCTTCTTTACACTCAAGCAGTCAGTCACTATGTACTTCTGTCTGTGTTATACAAAGCCAGAGTAACAGCAAGCAACACAAGTGTGGACAAGAATCATGTCTTCAATACCATTTAATGAAGCAGGCAACAAGTAGTGTAAGGCTGCCTTTCTTTTGGGGGGTGTTTTCTTCTGTTTTGAAAATAGCTCCACACCAAAAAACTTATACAAACTTCAGATATTCCCAAAATATTTAAAAATGTTGCACTGCAAGAACAGCAGTTCCCAGCCAAGTCATTGTATAYCTTTTCATTGAGAAATAGTAGCTGGTTGGACCACAGAAATCTACACCCCACCCTCATGGCTGGTCTGTCCTACGGCATTTATAGCCCTTGTCTGAAATACTCCCACATCTGATCTATTTTGTCCTGCTAATATGTACTGTATATATGTACTGCAATTTTGCATTAGTATCAATGTTTGAGTCACATTTGTGCTGTGAAGGTCAGTCCTCTTTCATGCCCAGGTGTCTAGTTCATCTGCTTTTCACTTTAGATCTCTCATTAGTACATAGTTTTTATTTTTGGCAGCGTGCCTACTTTTTAGCTAATTCCTTTGTCTAACATGTTGTTTCTTCCCTCAAATATGCCTCTGCAACCTTCCTTCCTCCAGGTCAGCTGTAATTTCTGTCCTATCATTTACTACTGGATACAGACCTTATATTGCTGACATTCCTAGCAGATGTCTTTGTCTGACCCAAGTGCTCCTCACCACCTGTCGCCTTGCTTCCAGGTTAGGCTATAAATAATCCTCCCCTTGCTGGTTTGACTGTAAATAATCCCCTCCCCACCCTGTTGGGTTTTGGAGTCAGCTGGTTCCAATTTAGGCAAGGTGGAGCTTCCCTTTCCTTTACAGATTTAGAGTTCCCTCTCTTCATTGTGTTACCCACACAGAAATCCAATCACTGCACAAACTCTTGAGCATAATAGAAATGTRTCAGTAGGTCCCTAAATCAAGTCTTTTGCCTGTTCATCTCCAATTTCATTCTAACACCTCTCACATCTCAAAGGTACAGCACCAGTATGTACAAGAGACACAGGGCTGTGCTTATGATCAAATTGACTTCTGCTTGCCTTCCTTCCCACGGGAGGGCCAACATGTCTACCTTGGGGACAAGTCCTACAGGGCACCCTCAGCTACTCACCTTGCACATATGAGTGTGCTTGTGGACCTGGGCAGGTCACAGGGCTGTGGATCTCACCAGCCCCCGTCTGTTCTAGCCCACAGAGCCTCTGTAYGTGCCACAGTCAGCATGTGGACATGAAGGCAGATGGAGTCCTCAGAAAGGACCCCACTGTCACTTTCCAGAGACTGCCTGAAGCAGGTTATGTTGAGGATGTCTAAACAATGTAGACAGGTATCCATGATCTTGTGAGCTCTTGTGACTGCAGGTTTCTCTTGGCATAGGTGRTTTACAGTTTTACTCAATGAGCTGCAATGAGATCCTGACAAACACTTGAGGWGTCCAGACATTGCTCCCCTAAAGCTCATGGATCTGGTGCTCAAGGAARCTTGTTTCTCTTCAGCACTTCTCATATAAGACTTGGCATTTTAATAGACATTTTGCACATTCCAGAAGAAAATAAAYGCATTAAACTCGCCTGGTTGTGAACTGTACTGAGGAACACCGTGCCTTGGTGTACATTCACGCATTTGCCTTTTAAAAAAAAGAGAAGATGGAGGAATGCTTTAATCAGACTACAGTGCCTAAAGTAAAGAGGGAATCAGTTGAAATAGCAGCAGCCAGGATTTAAGGGGCTGTCTAACAGTTCTTATAGAAAAAAAGAGAGGGGGAAACCAAACAAGAAACATTCATCCCCACCCCCACCAAAAAAAAAAAGGCACCTAGGAAAAGTTAAATCCCATTGAAAGAGGTACATGTTTTTTTTTTTTGGTTTTTTTTTTAATGGAATGTCTTCCATAATTTTGGCACACCACTTCTCTGTGTGTTTCACATTCCTCTTCTCAGCAAGTAGCTAGACCAAGTAATACATACTGCTTCTCAAGGTTTTGGGTCAAGACTGTCCTACAGAGATGGCAGCACCAGAATTTGACTTGAGAAAATATTTTATGGTTATGGTATCCTCGGGAAAAGCAATGGCTGCAGCAGTAGTAGTAGTAGTAGGCCACCTGCAGCAAGATAAGCAGTAAGTAAGAACTAAAGTGGAAAGAAAATGCTGACTGATTTTCTCTAAGACATTAAAGACTTGATTGGAGTCAGAAAAAAAAAGTGATGGGTTTGCTGGGGTGTCTTTCACACATCTTCAGTAAAAATTTAGAGTAAAAGCAGAGATTAAGGAGTGACTGAGACTGTGGAAAAGAGCTGGTGAGAGAAAACACAGTAAAATCTTGAGAAGATACAGATGTCTGTATTCATTTAATGGCATGATGCCATTTTACATGCAGTGGAGACCCGTACTTAGTGCCATGTATTATCCAGCACTGTGTGATAGGGGTTAACGGGGAGAGTGCCAAATTGGGCACTGATGGCTCTACGTGCAACTGGAGGCACTAATGCAGCATAGCTGGAGGAACTCTGTGTGACCTGAAAGGCTGTACATACAAGCCTTGCCTGCAAAACCCGTGAGAACTTTCCCTGCTATGATTATAAACTTTMCTAAGTTAGACTCTCACAGAGTTATATAACCCTATGTGGTAGTTAATGAAGTGCTGGATGTAAGAAAAATAACTGCAATGTTATTTTGCCCCTGGTATGTTTTGCCTTATAAGGATTAAACCTAGAGCTAATTCACTTGTGTTTTGTGATCTCTATCATGCTGCAATAATAATACTTACCACTTTATAGCACTTTTCACTTATAAAAAGTGCTTTATAAACATTATCTAATTATTAATCTTCACAACAGTCCTGTGATACAGGTACACAGGTCAATTTAATGTTCTCTTTTAATAAACTACTAGTACTTAAGTAAATTGAAAAGTATAGAACACATTAAATTCACTTAAGAGAAACAAGTTAGTGAATGAATTCTCCCTACAAGATTCTAGGTGGGCAATGCACCATGGCAAACTGTCAGTGATCACCATCTCAGCGGTCCACGGAGAACAGTWCGTATAGCAATACTTCAATTACCTAGTTGAGTCTCATTGTTTTTCCAGTGATAACATGAGTRACACCAATGCAGACTCTACCTAAACAAGTGAAGTTCTTTGATCAAGACCTTACTGCACTACGTGGTATATAAACAAGTAAAACATAATAGTTTCTACCTTACAATGCTGGAGATGTAGGTATTGTACTGAGGGGTAAGAGATGGGGAATGGGAGGAAATCAGTGCAGTTAAGCAGCAATCATCCCTGCTCATACTGGATCTGCCCACAGAAACATACACAGAGCCATTTTACACCAGTATGCTCATTATCTCATTAGTACTCTGTAGTTCTCTCTGGTGATACACCTCAAACTTCAGCCTTTGTGATCAAAGACAGGACAGGAGTTTGGCATTTGGTTAAACACATCATGCAACTATTYCCATACTAGCTACTGTGAAGAAAATTAACTCTACCCCAGCTGAAACCAGTACATTTACACAGTCACAAACTGAGTTTTCCACAAGGTTGCTGTTTTGTCCAATGTGTTGCATGGACTTATCTGTGGGATGAATCTTTGGGCAGAAGGCTGCTGCCCAAGGATGAGGGGCTGCCCCATGCRTTGCTGACATTCAGAGTTATGTCCCAAATAGCTTGGAGTCTACATCCACTTTTTTTCATTAGACAGTCTATGAGATACAGGATAAGTTTCCTAAAGCCAAGTTTTTCACACCGAGTCCAACTTGAAACCTGGGGTCTGCCTTGCTCRAAATGCTGATCACTCATGAATGCAGCTGAAATTAAATGGAGCTGTGCTTTCACCTTTCTGCCCAATGTTAAATATTGTGAAAAAAGACAGAAGCATGATGTCTCAAACTGGATTCCCAAATTAGTAGGTGCTTTCAACCTTGATTTACTCTGTCCCAGTCTCCATCTGTCAAATGAGGACAATAATTCCTCCTCAGTTCATGGGGGTGTTATGAAAATAACTTCATTAATGCTTTGTGAAGCACTATAATGTTGAGGGCTATGCAGAAACCTAGGAGGAAATTAATAGTTCTGTCTCTGGAGCAAGTTTTGAAAAGCATGCAATAAAAAGGGCCTGAAGGCACACACTTAACTGAAAGGAGAAAAAAAATTGGATTTTATATACTTGAACAAAATATTTGAACTGCTCAGTGAGTGCTGTACTTGCATTATCCATCAGATTTCATCCTGACTTTAAACTCTCAACTCATAATCTCAGCTTTTATTTGTAAATTACCATGTTTCTAAAACTTCAGATCTATCCAGCTCTCCACAAATACCATAGCAGGGAATCCTGCTGATAAGCCTGTGACTCAAGAGCATCACTAGGAATATTTAGAGTCACTGTACAGACCTCAATAATTTCAGCTCATGAAATAAGGCAACAATAGCATTTGGATGGTATACTGAAGTAACAAAAGAAASATGCATTTCAGAGGAGAAAAAGTGCTCAAAATTTTACACAGAACAATATATATTCACTTCCTTTCCAGAAACAACCGTTTTGATCATAGTCTTTCCAAATATTTTGCCCCAGGAGGAAGTGGAAATTATCAACACAAACAGTTAAAGTTTGTGAAGAAATTAATTTTAAAAATCCTGTTTACAATAAGTTATAAGTGAGGATTTTCAGGCAATCTCAAGTCAATATTCTCTGCCCTGCCTCATGCTTACACTGTTCAACACAGTGTTTTACTTGCTGTGCATCTTATTTTAATTCTCTCCCAGCACATCTTCTTCAGTGCTGAGGGGGTTTTATTATTTATTTATTTTTGTTATACACCCCCTAGCTGTTTCTAGGGAAGAATATTCTTCTAGGGAAGAATACTACTCCTTAGCCTCCTTTAAATAATATACAGATGACTAATCACTGTGGCACCCAGGAATGATATGTCAGGTAAAGTAAACATTCTGAAAAGAATGAACCCTTGAGCTATCCCTGCCAAATACTCTTACCTGGAACTGTCACAATGATTGTGGTGCAACCAAAGAAGGAGCCTTTGATGACTGAGGAGTTATCTGAATTMAACTGCTTGCTGAATAGAAAAAAGCCTACTGCCAGTTAGTCTAAAGCAGTGCCATTTAATAGAAATGATAGAACCAGAGGGCTCCTGTTCTTGACTATAACACTGAGGTTATCATATGCATTTCTAAAACTGTGAGTAAGAGACTGCTACTGTCTGCTTTACCTTCCACTTTTCAATTTGCTTAAAAAGTACAAGTGCAAAGGCTGGTTTTTGGCTGAACAGCATTGTGCTAGTGTGGTTTATAAGGGGCTGGAGCTAAAAATAGAACTGCAGCTCCCCCAACACCAACATAGAAAAAAGGACATCCAGTGCCCCACATCCCTTCTAAATCCAGACTTTATAAAAATCAAGTGTGCAGAGCAATGTTTTATGTTTAAGATTATCAGGGGTAAAAAAATCCTGAATGTTATGATGTTACACTCAGTATGAAGGAGGATGCAACCTTTTTCAGGTGTGTTGAAACAATCTGATTTATGTGTGCCATGGCACAAACTACTCATTTTAAGTTTTTAAGAACTGTTTTATATGCATATCAAGTCCAACTTTTAAAATCTCCTTCCTACCTTAGTGTTGGCTACTTAATCCAGAAAGCAATTTTCCCCTAATTTTATTACATATTATTATTATTTTATTTATATTATTTACATGTTTGTGATGTCCTCTACATACTTTCACCTTTTGTCCTTAGATTCTTACTTTATGTGCTTCATCTGTATTTTATACCAAATCATCTAAGTAACAATTCAGATGCCCTGCAACCTGTCATGCAATGCAATGTGAGGATCAAAAGAGAACCTTGTCTGAATTAATGGAAGTGTGGAGCCTCACAGATCAGACATAGCTGGCATGCAGCCAGTCACAGTATTTAGGAGGCCAACACCCATTCTTCTCCAGAGACCTCACATATTTGGGGAACTCACACTACATATGCAGCCCAGAGGCAGAATGTAGAGAGCACCAAGTCAGTTTTAGGGACAGCAAATGTCCACAGATCTCCTGACTGACAAACAGTCTCCCATCCTGAACTTCTGTCAAAACTGAACTCCATCCTGTCACCAACAGATCACTGGTTGAGAACGAAAGAACTCTAAGAAAAATATGTGGGGTAGAAGAGAATTTGCTAACATGGTTACAAAACTGAATTCACAGCTTTGAGCCCCCTCACAACCTGTCCACAATGCTAAARTACAATATTAAATACAGCACCTCAGACAAGAAGAAACTGATATCCCAGCAGTAGACTTAAAACTCCTACTTTGTTAGGGCAAAGTAAAAAAAAMCACAAACCAACAAACAATAAAAGGCAACTTAAAATGGACAGATTCTTTCTCCTCTTACCACAATTCCTTACAATAGCTCTTCATCCATAGTGAGCTCCTTGTTATCAGGCAGCTGATATTCCTCTTTTCCAGATGTATTCTCATATACTTTGTGGTATAGACAGTAATGCTTTGTTTGGTCCTCACAGGTATCTTGAATACAGGCCTGAGGAACACAGCTGGGAGCTGCATATGCACAGCTCCTGGGCTGGAGCTGAAAAGAGCAAATCCACTTCAAAGGAGCAATGTAAAGAGTCAGAAATTGGTTGGAAAAGAAGGATGATGTGAGGAAAGTATAACGGGAGCTGTGGTTTGAATTTGACACTTATGAGAGGATTAATGCAAATAATTAWGGCCAGCTAGCATCTCACCAATGTTAATAAAAGCTCTTGGAGTACAGAGTCCAGTATGGATTTTCATAATTCACTCTGATATGAAAATATTCCTAATTTGATAATATGCTATTGTCAAGAATCAGTGAGAGGACAATATSTCAGGCCACATTGCTCTATCAACTCACTTTTGTTGTTTCATATAAACTCACATTTATGATCAGATACTTATTTCTTCACAGAGCCACCTCTGAAGTACAACAATTCTGTAACATACTGCAGAAAAATAGCTTCCATTACACAATAAACAGAAATATAAGCTCTTTACTTTTCAAGCAATTTGTCTCATYACTACTAAATTAGAGTAACAACCCATAAAAAATTACAGAATAAATCCACCCTTGGTTTGTTCTAAAGGCAGAGAAAGAAAACATCTTATAGACTTCTCTAGGGCAGGAGACAGCTGACTKGAGATTGCAGGGATGTAGATATCCACAGAAGAGTGAAGAGAATTCACACACAAAACTGTGGTTGAGGAAACAACAGCTTGAACTCCATCTGGCATGTGAGTATGACTTACAGACCTGGAAGCTTGTGTTTCAATGAAGAGATTCAAGAGAGAGCTGATATGGAAAAAGGACTCATTTCTCCAATAGACTTTTATGCCTTGAAAGTGGTCTGTCAACATTAGACTGACTTACAGCTATGTGCTGTATTCTCCAACTCTGTAYTTCTCTTTTTCCTAGTACTTCTAGAGCACTACCTACACCTTGCTTTCCTCATGTGCAGACTGCCAATTTCACATCAATAAATAACATAAAAAATTGCATATAATMAGTTGTGCCACTTACCTATGCCATAAATTTGCTTTGTGTCAGATTATYTCCTGTCCAAGAACACTAGAAAAAGAATCCACACAAACACAACAGATAGTTAGTAATTAAACTTATTTAAACCATATCTTTTCCAGCCAAGTACACATAAAACCCCCTAGTATCATCCGGCTGGCAGGATTCAAGAATGGCAAGGACAAATCTGTAATGAAAAGTGAATGTCTGAGCGCGTTGAAATCTATTTCATATTTGATAATTTCTTCCAATTTAGAGTTTTCATATTATGCAAATACTTATATACTGTGAGTCAATGAAGTATAGAAAGATAAGCTTCAAGTACGTTATGGACAATGAGCATAAACTAGAGTTCAGGATCCCTGGGCCTCCCTGAGCCTCTGGAAACAATTGAGGTTCATGRTGTTCAGCCATTGCCTCAAGGGAAATACACACAGTTTCAGTGCAGTAACGCACTCAAAGTGACGTGAGTTTTTGTAGTAAAAGAATGACCTGCAAAGGCCTGTCCTTCATAAACCAGCTTTCARTAATATGGTTATCAAATCCAAATTATACACTTTACAGACCCCAAAAGTGCCCACATTTCAGACCTTGAAAGAGAAAACCTGATTCTTACACAAGAATATAAGCATTTGTTTATCAATCAAGTTTAAATGAGTTTCAATGAAGGTCCAACTACAAAAAGTAGAACACTATTTCTTGAAAATTCTGAAGCTCCACAAGACAGAGAAGGTTCAGCAAAAAAAAAGGGCAACTTTAGTTGGTCTCAAACACAGTCTAAAGGGGGGAGAGGCAGGGAGAGAGAAAGTCAGTTTCCTCTAAAGACGTGCACTAGTGACAGGATGGGAAATAATGGATAYTAAGTTGCAACAAGGAATATTGCAATTAAATATTGTCAAAAGGGGAAAAAAATCGTCATTAGGACAGTAAAATACTAGCATGTAGGGCAGAGAGATTGTGCAATTCCTGCAACTGGGAGATGCTCAAAACTTAACAGGACCAGCCCTGAGGAACCTGATCCAAGCTGGCCTTGCTTTGACATGAGAGTCTCAATTCTTGCTGACTCTCCTGGGGCCTCACAGACTTCACCTGACTCCCAAGGTGGAGTGGGCAGAAGAGACTGAAATCTTCTCTACTGTGAAGCAAGTGCAAATTTTAACCTGGAAGAACCCTGACCCTTTGTTTTGCGTATCAAAATCACTTCTGGCAGGCAAACATCCCCACCATTAACAGCACCTTCCACCTGAGCAAGATTGTGAAACAAGCATACCATGTGCTATTTTACTGATGTTTTAAACTATTTAATGTAGTGAAAAGTGAGATAAGGTATAGAATAGAGACAAACACCCCGCTGTGCCTATCTGGTTTCCCAAMAAAAGCCCACACAGTGGAGAAGGAGGGACGCAGTTTAAGTTCATGATAAGTGTAGCTCTCCACTGCAGAAATTCTGGAAACATCACATCATCTCAAATTCATTAAATCAATTTTCAGCTCCTRAAAATTCAAGACAGATTGCCATACAGGTGGCTTAGATTACCCATTCTTTGTAAGAAAGGGAAAGCCGAGCTAATACTTCCCCAGAAAATCTAAGGGCACCCTTTGTGAAACATTTTGTGTTTCTCAAGAAGGAAAAGAACACAACTTTTGAAGAAATGTAACACCGAGGCACACACTGTTCACCGAAAGTGATTTGTCTGTGGTGGTTTGGGCTGAAATGAGAGCCAGGTCATACTTCAACTGTGATGTCAGAGAACTGGGTCCCAGTAGGAATCCAGTCAACATAATAACACTGAGGAGAATATGTTGTCTTATATGGGTTTTATATTTGCTTCTACAAACTGCTCCAGAGACTGTTAAACACAGAAATCAAACTAAAATGATCAGAATAGAGTGAACTTAACAGYAGATTGAAATTCGTAAGAAATTTTTGAATACAAGATTATGGTGAATAAAGCACTGGATTGGATTGCTGGAGAGACAACATAGGAATGAAATGAAGCCACTAAAGGTTTATGAAGCATCTCTGTTTCTCATTGTTCATTTCTTTTGCTATCTGACCTTCACGTTGCAGAGTTTCAAAAAACAGCATTTCACACTATCCATATTTAAAAGTAACCCCTACACAATATTCTCAGTTTAAATAAGAGTTTTTGTTTTCTTGGTTTGTTTTGGTTTTTTTTTTTTCAGTTGTGTCTTCTGTGAAGTGCCCACCAAGGCACTAGAKGAACTGTGCCAATCTTGGTTTTCAGTACCTCTCCTTCCTTCACCTTCAATGAGTCTTATATAAATTTTCCTGGCTGGAACTACAGGTAGCCTACATCATGGGAAATATTTTTCCCTTACATCTTAGAATCCTATAATTTATAACATGAAATTTAAACCAACATAAATTAGAAATTCAATCCCTATATTCCAATTTAATGAACTAGAGGTTTCATTACTTTATTGTTTTGTGCCAGTGGACCAATCATTTGGTTTACAGATGGAATGTAGTTCTTTGTTAATAAATAAATGCATTAAAAAAAAAGGTATCCTCAATGCAATTATGCTGATATCCCTCAGGAACCAGAATGCAATTATTTAAAATATTATTTTCTTATATTACTCTCAAGAAAATAAGGAAAGAAATATGAAATTTGTGTCCTTTTAACTTAAACTCATTTTAAGAGCATCAACAGTGATGCAGATAGTCCCCAGTGGCAACTGAGAAGCACTTAGCCAGAAAATTGTTATTGGATTACAGTTCTGGCTTCATAAAACATGGCTAAAGATCATTTTAGACATCCATGGAATGACCCATTGTCATAACTGGTATGACAAACAAGTGACAAAGTTATTCTATTCAGCCATTTTGAGGTTTTTTTGGATCACAACAGTAACTTGGGGCTGTATCAGCCTACACAGTTTTGATTCAATTATAAAAATAACTCACAATACGAGTAATTCTAGCATAAATAATTGAATCTCTCCTGAGGAAAAGAAAAATCCCCACAAACATGTGCATATACTTTCAAGTGTTCCTGATGTATAAAGAATTGTGAAGTGATAGGGCGATCAGAAGTCAATTCCAATAGAGAACTACCTTTCAAACTAACTGGTCTTCTTTATTAAAACAAACAAGACGAAAAGGGCACCAAAGGACACTRCACGATTTTTAACAATGCGCAAACTGAAACCACTTAGATCCCGCCAAGGTTCATACGATCCTTTTCATTTCACTTCACAGTCTTTTACAAACAGATTATTTCCTGGAAGAGAATCCTGCCTCCCAATCTGCTGATAAAACCCCCCAACTAATGTGAATATATAGCAGATGCACATGTGCATACTTAAATGCAAACAAGAAATAAAACTCTTCACCTTTACAGCTGAGGTCACCAGTGACCACTGGCAGCACAGCAAAAACCAGAACCTTAATCAAAAACCTAACATGGGATTTAATTTCYTCATGTAAGGTCTATGTCATTTTTCTTCTCTGCCCATTACACGGTATGTCTTTGCTTATATAATTACATAATTAACATCCTCAACACCTATTTCATCCCTTGTTAATTTTGCTAAATGTAAAAACAGACATGCTCAAGGAAACAAACTTGGCAAGTGAAGAAGCATAAACAATTTAAAAGGAAAAAAATAAATCTATTCACATCCTGATAATTGGTATGTATTACTGAGAATTACTAGATGCTTGTAATCCACACGGTGGCCTTCTGACGAGAAGTGCCCGTACAAGAACGGCTTTTGCTGGGCTGACAGAGATCAGAAGAGAGGAAATAGCAGAAAGTCTACAGTAAACAAAGAACTGGTAAATTTCCCAAAGTTTTAATCAATTCACCCTTRGCAATCAAATTGGCAGCTTTATTTCTTCCTCCACAGTGTCCAAAAAGTAATTCTGTTCATCCTTGTGAAAAAAGGAAAATTTGAGATGGTTTCCATTTAGTGGGGTCACAGAGACAAGATCTTTATTCATCCTAACATCTGAAATCAGATTTCAYATGAATCATTAAAATATGATTTAAAAACTCTTACTCACAACAAAAATTACTTTTTTTTCCCTGAATGATACCAATARGTCATGGAGGATGGTGTTATTTAATGAAAGGAAGAGGATCACTAACTATTGTTTGAATCACAAACATACTTTAAACTTTCTGCTTCCACAGAAGATACTGTCTCTCTGTAGATGCATAATGTCCTTTGATAAAGCAGCTTGCAAATAGAACTCAAAAGTCCTTCTCATTAAGAGTTAGCATTGAACTTGTTTTGTTGCATTCACTAGCCAGTCCAATCTTAAATTATACCAAGCTTGGTCCCCCATCAYACTGCGCTGACCTCTTATCTCTAGAATTCTGTTTAATTATCCAAAAGTGCACAAAAGAAGCAGAGAGTCCAGTTTGAACACCCCGATGATGTCTCAGCAATTTCTGCTCCCAGCATATATTATTTCAACAGCCAGTGATCACTGGAGTTAAAGTGCACACAAGCAGCTGAATAGGATGCAATTCTCATTCTTATGATGAATATCAGGGTCAGAGGTGAGTGCCAGATAACACACAGCAGATGTGGAGGGAGTAGAAGGAATTCTGTTTACTTTGGGTGACCACCTAYATTTCAAGGGGGATGGGGGGAAGCTAAAACTGCAAGATAAAGACTGTTTAAAGGACAGCATTGTACAATATTTTGCAGGACAAATGTATATACTCRCACATCTGCACAAACTAGTGTTGGAATATAAGATACAGTATARCCCAAATTAACCACTCATGGAATTGACTCATCATGAAACAAATAAGAAAATTCTTTTAAAAACCTATCTCATACCCTATGATCACTTCAGCTGATATAGAAATGTTCCATTTCTTTTTGTTGTCTGTATTTCTTTCCATGTCAGACTTTTCTTCAGGTATTAGAAGCAATGCAGCCTTACAGATGGGAAATGGAGGAAGTTTGATCTCAACCTGAGGGTGGCTCTACATAGCCACTGAGAAGACTCTACAATATGCAGATGACAGTACATTTACAATCTCTCATTATGGGACCAGAAAGTACTGGGAGTTATTGCGAGCTGCTTGGGCTTAGATCACCACTCCAGATTGTGCAGAAGGGACATGAAACTGCTCCAAACAGACAGGAGTTGATTCTTACAAAGACGATACATGAAGTTGGTAAAACTATCAGCAGCCATTTAGCTGCTCAGCTCTTCACAGCCCATGACAAGGGATGAGGAGCCCTCCTCAGCAGCATGAGCTGTTAACTCCTAAGCAGCAAAGAGGCAGCTACCGTGAGAGACGGGTGAGAAGACAGATCAGTTACACCAATGAGTTTACTGTACGACAAACGACCTTTGTGTCCCCTGCTCCCTCTTCCTCTCCCAAAGAAATCATTAAAGTCATTAAGCATCTTGATGTTTTTCATATGGATGTTTCTACAAGTTATAAGGTCCAAGTGGACCAGTTAGGAGAACTTAAAATTGACAGAGAAGACTGAAAAGAAGAAAGGGGGCAGGGAAAGCAGCATTTTCAGAAGAAAAAAAAAACAACAAAAAAAACCCAACCAAAACCTCACCCGCAAGCTAAACTMTCCGGGGACAAGCTGCATATTCCAATATTCTACAGACATCCATTTCCAGGACTACTGAGAGCCTTCATGAAGGCTGTCTCGATAAAGTCTCAGCAAACAAATGGATAGATTTTGTKGAAAATTTTGCCCCAATCGTTACTGCATATGTTTTTTAAAATAGGCCTAGYGGTTACCTTCGCATAATACAATCCAGTCGTTTCTCAAAATGGAATTAATGGGACTGTCATTGTAATTTTTAACTAGTACTTAYAGAATAACTAATAGAGACTAGTCATCTGTGGAGAACAGATTCCAGAAACAAGTTCAATCCAAGGAGGAAATAACAAACCAAAGTAATCCCACCACATAGCTGTCCACCAGTTAACCTGCTAACTTTCTAAATTAGTTGTTTCATTAGTAGTTACAGTTATTTCTTTATAAGCTTTGGTCTGGATGTTGAGTATTCAATCTTTTTTTTATGGTTGAAGAGCACAGCAAGGAAGTAAGTTTGGCTAAGGGCCTCTGAGYTACTCTGGACTCTGAAGATACAGTAGTACAACATTTTTAAAGATATATACTTCCTTGTGTAGAAGATCGATTGAAGAGGAGGATGGAGGGCAATTTAAGTAGAAAATCCAATAGTTYTCAGTTTTTTAGTCTTCTATGCAATGTATGTCTCTTCTCAGATAATATTAAAGATAATTTTAAAAGATCCCAAATCTKTAAAGCTGAAATGTATTTGCAGCATGAAGCAGTCATTCTTTTTCAAAATCAAAACAATCTGCAGAAACAATTGTGATATTGCTGAAGTTTAGCTGAAACAAATGAGCAAAATGATAATTATTTCTCAGAAAGTGGAAGGGAATGTATCCCCACCCCTCCATATTAAGTTTTTGTCTGCTGCCACACTTCCCCTTCAGTCAACCAAAGGAATGCTGTGGGCACGGTACAAAGGCATGTGTGGCAGCCTAAGGGTTAAAGTAGGCATTCCTTATCTTTGACAGATGGTTAATTCATGATCATTATTATTAAATTCAATTGCTCAATAATTTAGATATGACAAACGTGTGTAGGAATATATGCCAGGGCACCCTTCTAGGAATCCCAAAATGTAATATTTCCTCCGTGCTTTCACCATACATCCTCATGCTGAGTATGACAGATTGAAACAAATGCAGGCTTTCTGAGCACTTCAACTCTCTCCTGCCACTTTTGCTACATTAGAGAGGGATTCTAGAGAGTCACTGTGTCTCCAGACACAGGAAGGATTAACGGGCTTGGATAAAACAACTATTTTGTCAATATGTGTAAAGCAAGCCTAATTTTTTTTTGCAGTTCTGTGCTGCAAGTATCACCACTTAAGCAACCACAGRGAACTAATTTGAAGACAAGGTCAAAGTTTGAATGGCACTAAGTGCTAGTAAGTCTATTTAAAAGATGTCTGGAATGGCTTTAAAGAAGACCATATCTAACTTAACGTTTATGTAAATGGTGAGCTGCACATCCAGTTCTACCACACAAATAAGGATTCACAAAGYTGAGGCCCCTCAACAAACTGCCATTCTCTCTCCATTACCATCACCTATTCAAAACCCAGTCCATTTGCTTATGTGGTGACTGGCACAAACATATTCTGGCAAATGTTTCTTAAAAAAAAGAAAATTCCTTGAGCTGATACAGGAAACTGAACTTCTCCCCTTCTCTGTTCCCACTGACATTTCCAAATTGGCTGGCACAAGAAAGCACCTCAAAACACCTCCGCAGTTCACTCACTGAAGTTGAAAGTCTTCCACAGACTTCAAAGGCATTTGGATTGGGCCCAAAGTCAGCATCCTGACATGTGAGCACAGACTACCAAGCCACAACACTGGCTGCAATCCGTGTTATTTATGTACTATTGCTAAAACAGTGCAGGAAGATTACGAAACTTCAGGTCTGTAAGCATGTGCTGCTCTTTCCTTGCTAGTTGCAGAACATTTTGTGAAACGTCACAAATTCCTGCATTGACTTAGGTTATTTTACAGGTTTCTTACCTGAACCACAAAGTACAGGTATCACAGACTGTCTTTGACTTTGGCATCCTATATGCACAAGATTTCTGTTCCCTCCCTGTCCAGAAATTTCATTGTCTTCATGCCTCTCTCCAAGTCCTGAGATGTCCTATTCTTAGTTAGAGTGAACCTTCTAGAGCAGAGACCTTGCATTTACTTTTTAGKAACTCACTTGGTGCACTATTAGCATTACATAATATAAAAGAATTGGAACAGCAGTAAGTAGGATAAGCCTCTGTGCTGCTTTTCCACCAGCCATTAATCTTAGAGTGCTTGCATGGCAAAAAACTCCAGGCAAATATGTGCAACCTAAACTTTACCTGTAAGTTTACAAAGTATGTCAAGCCAGAGAGCTGAATCTAGCCTTCTGTATATTCAAGGCAAGTGAATCCTCTAGACCAGTTCAGGTCAAATACTCACAGCATCTCTTTCAAAGACCTATATGAGCACCTGAATCAGTGTCATCCTGTTCGTGTGTCTTTCACATCATTCTAAACTGCAGCTGCTTCAAACCACAGCCACAGTGGACCTACGAGATGCTAAGAAGTCTCAGCTCCTAAAGCTAAGGAGAGTTAAAGAACAGGACATCTCATAGGTCTTTCTCAACATCTCATACAACCTACCCAGTGGCAATCAACTGCTCTGACATATGGTGATGTTAAACTGTAATTTTCTTGCTCTGTAATTGAGTTTGTAAACTCTGCTTATAAGAAGTTTCTAGAACTGAAGTAAAACTAACAGAGGAGTTCCATAATCTCAACAGTATGGTGCCATATGGGGAACCACACAGCACTGAACGTAASCAAATTGGAAGAGAAAATGTGCAAATACCTCTTGCCTTTTGCATCCAGGCAAAAAACTTCTGGTAAGCAAATTATTTCAAGTTACAAAAGTGCAACAGAACATCACATCTCTTCTTCTCAAAAGATAAAGCTTTCTTTTGTCTCCAATTAAAAAGATTAATAAAGTAAGAGAACACATCAGGTTTTCATCAATCATTGCCCATGTGGTTCTTATTACTGTAATTAAAAGTTATCTGTTCAAAATTGTTGGATGAAAGTGCCATGATCTGCAATTGAAAACACATTGAAGGGAGTTATCCACCTTATTTGACTATTTCAAGACAGTCAAATTTAAGAACACTGTGAARGTAATATATTCAAAAGAGTTCTTAAAGGCAATTTGTTAGTAAAAGTGTCCTATGAACCCTCTGTTGAAGAATGTGAATAGTGCTATGGCCTTCCTTAAAAAAAATCAATTGAAAGAATAAAGATTTTTCTAAAAGAAGTTATTTAAAACTTAGACACTGAAATTCAAGTTTTWGTCTTCAGGGCTCTTCAGGTCCTGYACATATTAGGCRTGCTCACTTCCCTTASGGTTGAATCTTTTAATGTGTTTAGATTTTCACCATGAATGGGCCAAATTTCAAATAATCCTGAACAAAACTGATTCCTTTGGTGACATGTCACCCCATAACTCACATAAAGTAATGCTCAGTTTTGACATCYACACAATATATGGGATTTGGAAAATGAGTGATCTAAACAGAGATTTTTTTGCATATGCAGGACTGTAAATTCACCAATCTGTGAAGTAGAAATGCACTGCAAATAGAATGTATAATTTAATTAYAGTACCTTTCATTCACACATTAGTGTACCCTAGTTTTAACATCAAGCTAATTRCATCAAAGCTAGTAGAACGCTTAAAACCAATGCTTTTTAAAGCTTTCTTTGTGTAATGTACTTAAAAGGGTTTTTCCCCCCACTCTCTTCTTTATCTTCACTGAATGCAAGCTTTACATTTTGGCATAGCTGCCAGTGACTTCATGGAGTTCTGTTCAAAACTGTTCAGGGTGTAAAACCACTCACTACCTTTGAGAAAGGTTTACTGGATACCATTAAAAAACTATTTCATGGGCAGAAAGCTATCTCCTGTAACATAAAGAAGAAGTCTTTTATTTAACAAATCACAGGAAAACATCAAACATGTCAAAGAAGGACTTGCTTGAGTTTTGTTGTGAAAGAGAAAAGAACATTTTCCTGCCATCTTTATTTACATTTGAACTCTGCTACCAGTTTCCTTCTGTAGCTTGTGTATTCCAGTAGTCTCCTGCATCTTCTTTCCAGTTACCAACAGACACCTTGATCCACGCACACTGGATTTATATGACAGTGCATTTACATGACGAGAGAATAACAGTCAGTCTCTACAAGCTATTTATGAAAATAAAAGAGACTGTGCAATTTGTCCAACAATTCTCAGCTATGAAAACTAACTTTAATTTAAATTTTTGCTCAGATGGGATTATCCAACCCTTTAAAAAAAAACTCCAAAAAACACAAAATGAGAGAAGCACAGAATTCTGAAGACTATGGAAGGAAAGTGGCATAACATATTCACTGTGTATCTCTAAAATTTCCTCCAGAAAAATTACCCTGTATCAAAGAAAGTGTGGAGAAAAGACAAACAGTGATGCTGAATATGACAAAAAGCTTGTTTATGTTTAATACATAGGAGAAATTGTTCAAGGACAGTTAAATGTGACCCATTTAATACACCAAGGTCTCACATACCCATGGTACGCTGCTGAGTAAGTGCTGATCATGCAAATTAAGGCTGCCTGGGGATACACAGTGCTTTTCAGTTGCAGTTTCAATTTTCCAAGTTCTCAAAAAACTTTTAGAGATGTGGATACATGTTACTGGGTCAGTAGGGCTACCTCCATTTCTTCAGTTGTTGTCTCATTTCAAAAATTCATTTATCTGACATTTTTGGGTCTTCTGGCACACATCCATTTTCAGGAATGAAAAAATCTAATTATTGCTACTAGCTATGTAATTTAAGGTGCAGATAGGCRAGTCAATATGAAAAGATGTCCCAAGACAAATATTTGAGCTTCAAGAGAAAAGAGGAATAAAAATCTAGTGRTCATTGTGGCTCTAATTAACTCAAAAGTTCRGCARTTTAGGAGTCATCGAAGTTTGAGTSTGCCCTCAGTATTCACTGCATGCAAGGTGTGATACCTTCTGCACCGCCTTACACTTATGGGTTTAGATTCTTTCCCAGTTTGCAATATGCTTACAAATCCCACTAGCCATAATTTGGGTTCATTATGTCTGAGCAAATGCAAAGAAACCCAAACTACACATCACCTCTGAAACTGGCATCAAACACCCAATCAAAATTTTACAAGGTAGGTAAAAATTAGTGTATGAAATGAAAGAGCTAAGAAAAATATACAAGTTAGAAACAGCAGTGTCCACTTAACACTTTGGATAGGATACAATGTGCCTACTGTTTGAACACAAAAGAGCACAAAGGCAGACAATCCTTTTTCATAATTTGACTGTAATTACGTAAGTTCTATCCTTTAGGGAAATARTGCTCTAAAACAAGTTGCCCTAAACCCTGTTCCCCAAACATTCCTTTAAAAGATTAAACTGTACTTTTCCTATGGCTATTTTTAGTAATGGCATCAGTAATTAAACATTCCATGGTCTGGGGCCCCAAAGAAAACATCACTCTGGGTTCTGGATGTGTTCCATGATATCTTGAAACAATCTTAAAAAATGCATGCAGCCAGTGTTGYGATCCCCACTGGATCTGCAGGGACCCATTAGGATCATCAGGGGAAGCATGTGSTTGTGACAATGCAAGCAATTTAGCATTACTCACTGGAACTGAAGCAYGACACAGTCTGAAGCCGCTATTGTTCTCCTTGGTTTTTCTGAAGACACTCAAGTTCAAGCCTACTCACAGCCTAATTCACAGCTGAAATCAGAACCAGAGCCTGAAGCCTCTCAAGGAGGAGATTAACRGGGGAATAAAGCTGGGGGTTCCCCCTCCCCAAAATGACCATGAATATTAAAGATTGCTAGAAGCTCTTTCATCACAAATCTCTTTTGAACTGTTTGTGTAACTGAAAAAAAAGATTCTCTAATATTATCTTTGTGTTTACAAAAATACAAGCTGCCRTGTACTAACAGAAAAGCACATGCATGCCTCTTCTATAGCTCACTTAGTATGATCTCCCTCCCCTTGCAGAAACCAATCTGCTTATAAGGTAATTGTTGCAAAACAACTTTAAGTGTCTGTCTGGAAAACCACCTCAGCTCTTCAGGCCACAGCACTAGCACAGTCAYTGAATGCAATGGAGTTCAGGCTAGACACTGGAACAGCTAACACAGTGGGACATAACACTTCCCTGCAAAAATGTAATTTCATTAGTTACCAAGTGAAAAAGGAATGTGAGTACAGACTAACTGTGTGTGCATGTGTRTATATACCCGGTACTTTGTGCGAGTAAGCACATTCATCATCAGAGGATACTCTACTACACAGGGCACTGAGATAGTCCCTGCTAGCGATACTCTCTTTATGTTTGTGTACTTATAAAAATGGTCCAAGATATAATAGTTCAGAGTGACAAACTGAAAATAAAAAAAGAAGATCAAACACACTAAGAGACAGTACACTTAAACCCCCACTTATTAGTATTAACAGTTATGGTGTGAGAATGACAGAAAGTCAGCCTCGGTTAGTTAGTGGTTTTAAGCCACAAAGTGGGTTTCCTACAGACACTATAAAAAACTGCACTGTGGAAGCATTTATGGGATACAACTTTCAAAGTGCACAGTGAGGTTTTATGRCTATCTCAGACCTCCTGGGCTAAATCCTGAGCTACTGAAATCAGCTCCACAGTTCCACTTAGTCTGGCAGCACTACACCAATTTACATCATCCGAGGATCTTGCCCAAAAAGTGTAAAGGGACTCCTGTGGCCTCAGCTTTCACAGAAAAATCTTATACTATATAACATAATCTGACAAACCCACGAAATTTGAAATTAAGACTTCTGCTCTCCCCATATTTCATCCACTTGTGTTTGAGAGCATTGCTGCAGAGGCCTTGATATTACAGTCAGTGCACCAAAACAGAGCCACAAGAAAAATATTATTGACTTCTATGTGACTTATATTTATTTCAGTGAGATCTTATTTAAGCAAAGAGTGAGTCTGAGCTAGGTTGAGTGACCACTGTGATATTAAAATGTAATAGGCTTTTCACAGTCCRGTTTCAGATGATGCATTCCTCTGTGTTATGGCCCTGGAGTAGGTGCCAAGCTTTGTTTCCTTTGGTTTTCAAATGTAAACATTTAGATCTGGTTATCAACTTCCTCTTATATTGTAAATGATGCYCTCAAAATTCAGAACCAGTATGTTCTGACCAAAAACCAAATAGAGGGATACTCTACAATTAGTAGCARTTTTGGAAGAATCCAACTATCCAAGAACATTTTACCAGCTGACACTAATATTTCTGCATTTGCTTCAGTGAGTCTAAAAATCTCACCTGAGTWGAAGGATTGACCCTTATATATCTACAATCTCTGTTAAATTACTTGGTATCAGTGACATGAAGTACTGGGTTCTGGCTGAAATTTCATGAAAGATGGATTAAAGGCCATCACTGGACAGGGACCATAGAGCAAAAACATATTTCAGAAAAGAAAATTTCATGTTTCAAGCTCTCTTCACAATGAAAGGTGACCTTTGGTATCATTCTTGCCTTGCTCTTTGTATAAATTCCTTTTGCTTTCAGCACAACTSGGATCAGCACTGTCTTCATTCTTTCCTTAGCATCCCCATTTCAATATTCCACACTCAACCATCATTTACCCCAGCAGTCCCCTACTGTGCATCTGTCCCTCAAATCTTAAATACCTGTCCTCCCAATCTGTTCTGAGGCCAAGTCCAAATGAGTTTTGTGCGTGTAAATTCTATTATCTTCAAGCATAAATGACAGAATCTACTGCCTATGCATGCAAATGTTAGCTATTTAGACCAATCAACGTGCCATTGTGTATTAAGGGGCAAACTTTTTTTTTGTACAGAAAAAGAAGTTTACTAAGTGTACCTCTTAAACTGTGGCCCTAATATTATGAGCAAGAAAAAGAAGCACCCCTGCCTGTAAAGAGTAGGTATTTCCAACAGGTATAATTTTCATGTAGCTTAAATCTCTGGATAACCTTCAGAGGTTGAGTTACCCTTGCTCACAGCTCTTCAGGATTCACCTGGCCTATGGTAACACTAGAATGCATGTGCAATCTGTCCAGTTAAAGTGTTCAGAGAAAAAAAAACCACCATCCCACTAATATAGATTATCTGCAGCATACAAAAGATTTGTGGTCATTAAAACATACAAGGAAGTTTAACAACTAGTTCACCAGGAAGACACTGTGAYAGGTAAGAGAGAACTCGAAAAGAAAGATGACATTTCTGATTTGGGGTTGTTTTTATTTTTAACTAAGGCACATTTTATTTTAAATGCTGCAAACATCAAAATTTTTCTGTCTATTCACCCACAGACAAGTAAAATTGGGTAATAGATCCCTTTTTTTTTTCTTCTTCTTCTTTTTTAAATCCAGAAACATTAATTCCAGGACTGAGAACTTCTAACACACTATGTTTTGCCTTAGGCCAACTTACCAACYATCACAATACCCTCCTGAAGAGGTCTGAAAATGGAATATCTTATTTACCCTTCATTAAGGAAGCACATAGTTCATCCTCCACATTTTCTGTATCTGTATATGAAGTCAGGGTTTGGATTCTAACATAAGCTGTAATGAARAACTGAATTCAGTTCAGCCTTTGTGCTATCCACACATTTATATACACCATTATACAGACTCCAGTTATCACTCAGYGTATGAATCAATCCCTTAGCAATTTATGATTTATGCAGCCTGCTAGAAGAGAAGTAGGCCATGCCAGCCTTGAAAGCACTTTAGCTTAGTTGTTTTTACTCATGAAGGACATGTTGTCCTGTAATTATTCTGTCATTTCTTAAAAGGTGAAATCCTTAACAGGTTCATGCTTTCTGTGCTGCTATGTGTATGTGTGAGTTTATGTCTGAGCACGTCTCACCAAGTAGGAATCATCATTCCAAATTACTTTACAAGGAGCTACATAGAGCTGGACAGCTTAAAACATGTTAAATATCCTTAGAGTTTATATGGATGGTTGCAGGGGGAGCAGGGGTGGAGCAGGATAAGGGGGAGTCAAAGAAACCATTAATATGTTCCAATTACTGCYCTGATTCACAAAATACACAACTGCATAAAAGTGTCACTTTCTGTTTTGATCCTGTCAGTAATGTAATGTAATGCTGTGTTTTCTTGTATCATTTAGTACAGGCAGTATCAGCCAAATGTGCAACTTTAAACAATTATGCAAATTTTAAAGTAATGTGTTCAGAAAAAAACTGAAAGGAGATTCTGACATTAATCAAAGATTGCAAGCTCTACTTGCAAGAGTTCTGTAAAATAYGGGCTAACCTTAATGTTAGTGGCTGAAAAGCAAAGGTTTTTGCTGCCACAAATTAAGTGTATTTTTAGTTTATTTGGAAAAGAAGCACCAAGAATACTAACTTCCCTTTTCTACACAAAAATCTGCCATTCAGCTTCAAAAAATAGCACTAAGACATAACACCTCCCCTTCCTTAGATATTTAGAATATTTGGAAAATTTTAATAAACTTCTAGAATGATGTATGAATTACATGAATCATGGGAGCTCTACAATAGATTCTCYGTAAGAAGTCCTGCTGTACCTAACTAAATGCTTGTCTGATACACTGGCAACATGAAGCTGATGAAGTGTGTAAACCCAGCATACTGAACCGTTTTCAGTGGAAAAGAGGTCAAATTGGACCTCAAATGAAAACAGGGGAGAATTCTGATTCTTCTGATACTTCTGGCTAGATGAGGTCTCTTTCAAGTAGAGATTGGAGAGAAATCAAGCCTGGGATTAGAATCCTTCAGACTTCAGATTAAAATTTCAGATCTTTATGTGTTGGAAACTGCTTGTGTGCTACTCAGCCCTTGCTGTTAACCAGGGAATGAAGCATAAATTGGCCAGAGAAAAGTCATGTTCAGCATGAGCACGAAAAGGAAATGCCATATCTCTCATGAGAAAGAACGGTCTTGAAAGACATCTMTCCTGCTCTCCCAACTACTGGGGCTCAGGCAATATCCAGACTCTTAAGATTATTATCTGAACTGCTCTCTGAACCTCTGCTTCCGCACTGTCAGCTGCAATACATGAGGGCAGTTTACAACAGAGTGTTAGTTATTCACTTTGAATTTCCCAGCTTTAGTTGGTTTAAGTGAGACCCTTAATGTCACTTAAACATAGTGTTTTTGTGTTATATTTTAATTTTGAAAGGATTATCAAGAAAATCTACCCTTTCCGTTAACTTTCTTTGAAAAATTATTAGGAGTTTTAGAAAGGATCTCCAAATATCCTCACCATGCCTGATAAGTTATCCAGAATAAAACATGTAKTACAGATGAGAATTAAGAAAATGCAGAGGCAAAATATAAAGTTCTCAATTTGAAACTACAAATAGCAGTGTGTTACTTGGGAATGAAACATGAGCAAACATTTTAAATCRTACTGAAATTTTCTTTATGTTGGTATTTGGCTCTGTATAGCTTTATTGCTAAAACAAGCAATTTATTTTTCTTTTTATGAGGCTAACAATTACACACCAYTCAAAAGAATTTGATTGCTATTAGCTGACTACAGCACTTGCAAGTAAAAAATCCTGTTGTTTCATACAAATGCTACCAGCCAGATTCCACCTAAGAAAGGCTTTGGAGAACTGCTAATGAGTCTTCTTTAGYTACTACTTCCTAAAATACCACATTTTGTAATCTTGAGTTGCAGCTAATTTTCCTGGTATTGCATGTGGAAGTCACTGTGAAAACTAAACAGAAAAAGGATGTAACRAAAACCTCGCCTGTAAATATGGTTCCTCAAACATAAAAATCTGGCAAAGCTCAAAGTGCAGAGCAGGAGGTAAGACAGCTTTCATATGCTGCTGTCTTTAGTGCTTTTAATGTACATTGGATAATTATGTACCTCATTTCTTTCAAACTGAGTGAGTTATTTTGGTTTAAATGTATTTGTAGAGTATCTGGCTATGTGACTCTCCTAATTTAATATAGTATTCTTTGGTCTAAAGCAAGAGGTYCCAAATTAAATAAACCAGCATACCTATGACACAAAGCAAGTGCCTGCATTCCAGTGCAGCCCCTTTGAAAGCTATGTCAAATCTCTGCTGACTCAGGGAGGAAAGCACCTCATTCCCTTTGCATTAGTCACCCTACTAGAGATTAATCCTAATGAGCTTTTTTTTCTACAGGCTTGGCTGGCACACCCAGGATTTGCATAACATACCTGTGATTTCTCAATATTTAGCCCAAAATGTGTTCGTTCAAATGCAGATAGATATCAGCTTTTCCAGAAACCATTAACTACAGCATTACTGAAGAGCTTATCGAGCCTAGAGTGAGGCCAGCCACAGGGTGCTTCCACAGCTTTGGGAAGCAGCCATCACACAACTAAGTACTGCAAAATCAGCATGGGCCAACACTCACACAAACACCCGTGTAAACGACACATCTCAYAAAAGGTCACAGCACTAAAGAACAACAGTGTTCTCTTTTTCTTTATTTCATTATCCTCATTATCTCCCTCATTATCTCCCTATTTCACTGATTTTTGGCAAACAGTGGGCATCTATTTGATGTGACTAGATTGTTTGCAGACTCTGTGATGGAGTTTCAAGCTTCCTCCCAGCTGTATCCTGCCCTCATTAGGCAAACAACCATCCCTTGGCCTTTTCCACCCACCAGCATCAGAAAAGACTAACAAAATTTCAGTTCACAGAGAAAACAGGAGTTGCACACCTTTGAACACTCTTAAGTTATTTTACTCTATAAATACAATGCCCAAGCAATTTTAACTGAGGGGACAATACTAAACTAGTGATCAATATCTACTATATTGTTAAACCACCGGAAAAAAAATCAGTCATGCAAAAAAATGCTTGCATGCAACTTGGCTCAGTTCTTTTGAAAATGAAATGACCACTCTTAGATGCTAAAGCAAGAAGCCTGGTCTATTCTGGACCAGGGGCTGGAAAATAATGTTCAGATCTGAAGAATTTTAAAAGACAATAACAAGATMTTTCCCAGTTAAATGAGGGTACTGCTAGCTTGGTTACTGCAGCCAACCTAAATCACTGCAGCACCCCATGGAGTGAAGCTGTGTCTTTAGGGTATCCAAGGACCAAACTGCATCCAGTTTCAGAGTTAGAAACACCACTCAAGCTTTCTTCAGAAGTAAAAAAAAAAAAAAATAAAGAAAGAAAAGAAAAAAAGACACATCTCACAGTCTAATAGACTCCACAAAGGACACAGTCTGAAAACAGTCAGTTTACTGAGCACTAGTTCACAGTTCCAAGTCTGGCAATAGCAGCATAAGAACACAATATACAGCTCAGTCTCTATTAGCAAGAAATAAGCAGCACAGCTGTGTTTTCTCATGACCACAGTCACAATGATCATTCACTGTCACTCCCTAAAGTACTGGCCTAGCAGCCAATATTCAGATTTCTACTGCCCTTAAGGACTCCTGRGGTATGTGCCATCCTGGTAGCTAAGGGATGAAGTACTACAAGTTGTACATTGGTACACCTGRCTTTTGGAGATCCAGCCACTGAAGTGGTTCACCACAGAATTTGTGTGCCCAAGTTTCCAGACTAAAGAATGAGAACTTCAGAAGTGCTGGCAGTAACAGCTTGGCATGGGGCTCTCAGAAGGAGTCATCAGATCTAGCCAGGAAGATGCATGAACACTGGCTGGACCAAAATCTCTACCTCCCTGAATGAGAGATGCTCAGGCATCTGAAKAGACCAAGAAGAAGGTGTCTCCAGCTATCCTGGAGATAATCACAAAATCGTCCGCACCACAAGTATTTCAATGAAAACAGCGGGCCTACTCTTTTATTTTAAATGGAGTTTTATAGCACTGCCCTTTCTTTTTAAATCTAACAAGACTGGATTTGAAATGTTSCTACAAATGCCCAAATTAGTATCTGCTGTGCATGCTTCCTAACCACCAGGCCATCAAACAGTCAGCATGAGTGGGACTCACCATCTCTCTTGACAGTCCATCAGCAGCTCTGTGCAATTCATGAATGTTGTGAATAGTGCTCAGGGCCTGGGGACCTCAACCAGGGCAGAAGTCTGCAGAAAAAATGTAGCCTAAAATCCTTTAGGACTTTTCCAGTCTCTGGACACCTAAGACACTCTCTGGAAACTGAAATGTGGTATTGTTCTGTTGCTGCATACCTATGATGATCTTTTCATGAAGGAGAGCTAAACCAATTCTGCTGGTTCCATGAAGCAGGAATTCCCTTTGTCCCGTGTCCCATGGGCAGGCCCTGACAGAGACATTGCCAGCTGTCTCTGTTCACACAGGCACCACTGTGAAAAAGCCAAAAAACAACATGACTTTCATGCTGCACCATTTAGCTGTGGCTGAAAGTGTAATCGTGTGTCTGTGGTTTTCCTGTTTGGGTGCCTAATTTAATTGGCTGAGTCCACTCCTTCATGTGTGGAATGGACTCTGAGGGTATGAGGAATTAGTGTGTTTCTGCCAGAGACATTCCACCCGGATCCTGTGTTTGTTTAACATGTACAAACAGCTAAAATAAAATACTTGTTGGCCTTGGTAATAAACAGAATATAAAATAGTGTGAAATTAAGCAAGACCAGCTGGGCTTCAGTAGAATGAAAGGAACAGTTAACTTACAGTACACAACGATCTGGAATGCAGACACACTAAGATGGACTGCTATTGATGTCTGGTTTTGATGCATTTTATATACAAAGTGCTGATTAGATCTAGCTACCAAATTATACCCTTTCATATCCATATGTCAGTAATAAACAAAATTTAGAGGAACAAAACAATTACTCTGCAAGCCAAGTTTACAATGTTGCATCATTGGCTGTAGAAGTGTGAAGTCATCACAGCAGTGATAATGATTGCATTTTTCCAGAGGCGAAGAAAAGGGAAAAAAAAAAAAACCATTAAGAATTCTTCTGATCTAAGACAAGATTTGTCCAGCCCTCAGGGAGTAAGGAGAATTTCAGGATATGCGTCTGTATAGAATTTGTGTAGGAGCATTTGGCCCTCCATGCATGTACTGAAACCATAAACCAAGCAATTGCTTAGCAGAGTTCTTCTGAGAACTTCAGAAAGTTGCTCCCTACAACACAGGATAGGATGGAGGTTCTCCCTCCGATGGGATCTTTTCCTCCTCAATTGAGAAGCACAGTCGGGGACTCTTATGATACAGAGGGCATAATTCTATTGCATTGCATTATGCAATTTTGAACAAATAATTTGAGAAAAAAATTGACTTAAGTTATAATTCTTGTGAAGGATGCTCTGCTACACTGCTCAGATCACCCTTGTGTCTTTCTCTGGCTAGTCACTGTGTTACAAACCTTTCCCACTTACCTTCCCTTAGGATTATACAGTGGCATTATGGCTAATTGCCCTTTGAGCAAGCTTTTCTGGGCTACTGGACATTTTGGATCTTTCCAATTTGTTACCAACAATGTAGCAAATGTATTTATGTTTCCAATATCTCTTTTATAAAAAAGAGGCTAAGTGAGGAAATAAAGTACAGCCCTTGGAAAAGCTGCATGGGAAATAAAGGTTTGTCAGGGCTAAATCACTGACAAAATAAAATGGGGGAATGGATTTAGAAGTCTGTCAGACAAATTACTACTTTTATTTAATTTCATTGGCAGCTGGACTGTTTTGATCTTTCATTTTCTTTTAAAAAGAATAATAAAAAGATATAGTTCTTCCTCCCCAATGTGAACTCACTGAAGTGAAACAGATGGATTTTCTCTCAGTCACAGTGTAGGTACCTCTTTCTTACCACCTAAGGGTAAGATTCGCCAAATCATCCACAGTGAAGCCTAAGCTCAAAGACACAGCTTCCTGTGRAAGATCCTGTCTGTGCAGTCCAGTGCCACTATACCCCTGAAGACCCTGGAACATCAGGTAGATCACAGAAAACTTTAATTTTAGTCTGGTGATAATTTAAAAGCACCACTTCCATCCATAGCTTATTCTCCCACAGTTCTTCTGTCATAACAGAAAAGATCAAGATGACTTTCTCGCCAGATAAGCCAACATGGGAGGGAATTGAAAGAGTAAAGAAATCGAAAGAGTAAAGAATTTACAGCGCCACCTGTATCAATGGCAGAACAGCATCAGCGGTCTGAATACCTGAACCATTAGCTGTGATCTGAAGGAGAAATTACTGTCACTGGAAGAAATTACTGTTTTTCTTTATCTACAAACACTTGAAGTAAAGCMAAATAAATTGAATTTTCATTCTCACCCTAGAAAAACTATTTTGGGACTTTACGGCCATCYTGGAAGTCCATTCTTCTGGGGATGCAGTGCAGGCCCACACTGCTCTCTCTCTCTCAAGACTTGAGCCTGATGGACACATGAAGGAATGCTCCAGGGGCCAATAACATACAGCCAATTCTGTCTTATGGCCTAAAGAGCAGGTAATGCTCTGGAATACAGAGCTTTATATWTTGCCTTTGGAAAGGTTTGAGTATGAACTGCTAATGGGGATTGGTCACATTGTCATGGTAGAATGGATAAATCACTAAATCATTCATTTATAAGGTACAATACAGTTACAGTAATAATACTGTACATATGGTGAGGGGCCCAAGAGGGGAAAAATATTCTTCGGCATCCTACACATTCAAGAGCCCTGTTTTAACTACTTCTATCACTTACTAAAGCTGCACAGTACATAAGTACATCAGCTTTCCACCTTCAGAAACCTGACTCCAACACCTTCTTTTCACCCTGCTGCCTGGATCTTATGCTTTCAGCATCAGTTAGCATCATCCAGCAGGAGCTTTTAGGAAGTCTGCCTTTAAAGGGGCTCCAGAAGTAAGGCTGGGGATTAAGATACTTCATTGAGAGACCGGAATTAACTGGACTAAAGGTAGCAAAGACATAGGCTGCCTATGAAGAAATGCAAAAGGATTTTATGAGATGAATCACTGGCTGACAAATTGATCAATGAAATTAATGTATGCAAATGTAACGGGAATCATATGGAATCAACAATTTTGACTTTACATATAAAATTATGGTCTCCAAGCTCATTACTGCACCAAGAGGAAGATCTGGATAGGACAAYGTAGGTAACAAAATAGCCAGATAAGTAACACAGACAAAATAACAGATAATGAAAGCCCCAGCTCMAAGAACAATTGTCAGAAGAAAACGGCAAATTAAATGTTAGAAATTACTGTGAAAGGAGAGAGCATGAATGCATCAGTGCATAAATTCAAAGAGCCCTGATACCTGGCTCTGATCCCACTTCCCAAATGGATATACAAATAGAAAAGGTATGGAGAAGAGTGGCAAGGATAATAAAAGCCGCAGGATGACCACTGGACAGGAAACAATCAAATGTGCTGGGGTGGTCCAGCCTTGAAGACATGCCACAGGGAGGATATGATCAACACCTATCAAACTGGAAGTAGCATGGCAACAGTAACAGGAGATCCATTCATTGCTTCTTCCCACACAAGATCTCAGAAACATCAAATAACATGAATAGATCCCACACTCAAACCGTAATGTAATAGATCCCACACTCAAACTGTAATGTACAGTCAAGCTGTGGAACAACCTGAAGAAAGACGCCACTGTGGATGCAAAGGTTTAAACAAGTTCTGTGACTTGATTCTTGAGGAAAAAAAAGTGAAGCTCTCTTTAGGCTCAGATCAGTCTGTGTCCAGAATATTCAGAGGGGAATTGCTACATTCTTCAACTTCTAATGACAACTGAGACAAGGATAGGGCTAGATGAACTTTTGGGTCTAATATGGCTCATGTCCTTTCTCAATCACCTGCCTTTTAGTGTGGACCAAGTAAATTGTGTACACAGATCCTCTCCTCACATCTCTGCAGGCTGAAAAGGCTTCTCTCCTCAGCACTTGTCATTGCCTCACTGCTGGGGGTCATATCAAATCTGTTTACTAGGGCTGCTTCTTTATGCCCCCACTGTTTTGGTGAAAATGAACCCTACTTACGCTGACAGTATTATTTAAATCAATTAGGACAGTCCAGTTCACTCTTTGAGGAATACAGGTTAATGTTCTTATATGAACAGCTCAGTCACCATACTGAAGTAGGGAGGCAACCACCATCTGGAAAGGCAGAACAAACTACAGACCTGGCCTTCCACTCCACATTCCCTCTCCCAGCAATGAGGAGTATCAAATCTCTCTGGCTCAGGAACTCACTGTTTGTGAATGAAGATGGTTGACAATTTTTCAAGTTGTTCTTTTTATGTTCCTGTTGGTGTACAAAGAACCGTTTTCACTGTTTCTTTGTCAGACCCTTTTTCTCCACAGGAAGTTCAGGTTTGCAAAAAACCTAAACAATATCTCCACATTCAATGTGAGATATCTGCCAGTCTGTGATTCATTTAAACACTTTACTGAAAATATTATCAAAAGGGTTCTAACAATTGACTATGTCTTAAAAGAGTGAACTCTTTCCAATAATATTTTTAGTACCTCAAATTTATTTCAGAGTGTGCACTATTATTCAAAAAGAGAAGCTGTTCTATATGCTTCAAAATGAACAATTTAAAGTTAAGAATTTTCCCTGAAATCCTACTTACTCTTAGTCAATTCAGTGCCAGTAAGGATCTGGCTGCAAAATCATTGTCTGTAATTTTTTTTAAGATGTGGGTAGTACTATCAGTGAAATATTAGAAGCAAGTGATGATGCTTCCCATATTTATTTTGATTTATTTTTTTTTATTTTTTTTATAGGGAAGGTTTTTTTCAGAAGCCTTCCTTGGTAGTTTCATGTTTAACTATCTGCATGAAATTGCAACAGTTCTTACCTAGTCTATTCTGAAAAGAATTTCTGCCTTTCAGAGTTCAACAAAGGAGTCACCACCTTACAGCTTCTGTCTGCCTCTGTGGAGGGAAGCAGCACGGCCCTCAACAAACACCCTTGGGGATAAATTTAAAAAAGGAAACTATGTGATTGCCTTTATACCCCATTTAATCAATCCACACCCTTCTTCATCAATCCAGCTGGCATCAATAAGAAACTGAGGATGAAGATCAGGGCTGTGTGCTAATGACCAAAGCTGAAAATATATCCCAGCTCATTAAACATTTTCACTGTTTCTGCCTTCAGAGTTGATAATATGTTTTCATAAGCAGGCAGGTTATTAAAACCCAAACTTCCTGGTGAGAGCTGGGACATTATCCATTAACTTGTTTCTGAAGAGAACTGTCCACAGACAGTGGATGGAAAGGAGAATCTTTACCCCAYTAACTGCTCATAAAAAAGGTAAAAAGTGCTCCTCAAAAGACAGACCTTCACAAAACCACTGATGTTTCAATTTAAATCTTGATGAAATCACAAATAAGTAAGAACAAGGCCAATAGGTCAATTACATGCAAAGGTAGCATATACCACACATCTTTGTTGCACTATATGACAATGGAAGAGAACAAGCACTTTAAAGAAACAAGGGAAAAAAATGAAAATTGTATTTGAGACTTCTGTGAGAATGTTCTTCTCTCAGGGTCTGAATGTGTAAAATAAGGAAAACCTTCCAGGGGAAAAAAAGAAAGAAAAGAAAAAAGAAGACTCTTTGACAGAAGTACTGTTCCCAGTGATTCATTTGAAAGTGCTGAACTCATATTCAGAGSCTGAAATCTAAGAATCACCAGCTGGGCTGGGATTCAAAATTACCTGGAAGGAGTTTGTTTTTGAGTTGTGATGCATTAAGTAGTGGAGGCAATTGCTTTTCTCACCTATTCCACAAGGAAACTAGGAAGAGAAACATACAAGAATTAAGAAAAGAAGACTTAGTATTATTGGACTACAGCATCTTRCACTGCTGAACCAGAGTTTGCTTTAAAAAGGAACTTCACAAATTTAAATAACTCTTTTACAGTGAATCATTTCAAGATGGAGCTGGAGGAAAGACAAAACAAATAAGATAAAACTGTGCATAGTGAATTAGTTAAAAAAGAATCTGTTTACGTACTGGGACTTCACTCATAATAAGAGGGGCAAGAAAAGCTCCTGCCAAGTATCAGCACTACAGCCAAGGGAAGGAGGAGGGAATCCATGGAATAAATATATGAGGGAATATCTATAGGTCATATATAAGAAGCATGAAGAAAGCCTGCAACCAAAGAAACTACACAGACACATACTCTTGTACGCTGCTTAAGGAATGCAGAGGGTCACAGACTTCTTCTATTTCAGTTTAGGAATGATTAAAAAATGTTGTAAGCTATTCACACCCAGCTGGGGAGGTGCCTGGTGGGCTGTATTTTCTCAAAGTCCATGTAGTATCACTGGTCTATGCAATATACATGAATTTATCCCACWCTGCAGAATGTGCTACCTAAAATGAACCCAACCAAACCCAGGGGTGACAAACCAGGTGGTTCCCAGGAGTCACCCCTGCCATGGRCCAGCAGCTGCAGCCAGCACGCAGGATGACGAGGAACATGGCTCTTAGGGGTGGAAGTGGAAAACAAATGTGTGAAAGTCAGCAACCCAACAACAYAAATGGACTTCAGGATCAGGCAGAACTTTGAGCAGAACAGACAACAGGAGTGTGTAAAACAAAACAGGCCTGATCTGCTTTAACTCAGCCTTCACCCTTCTCAGCAGACACAGACACGAATGAGCATCCCTCCTGGAGCCAATGACAGCATAGGGTGCATTCACTGCAGAGTAAATTACTCCCTTTCTTTGCCTAATTTACACTAGTCTACCTCTTACAGTCACAAATTATAGCAACTTGCATCTTACAGGTATTTACAACCATGAAGTACTGAAGTTGGGTGAGAGAATTGTGATGAAAAGAGGAAAAGCTACAGAAAGCTCAAACAAAAGATCAAAAGGGCTCTGTCAAGGTAATAAGTGTAACAGTAAACACTCTAATTTCTTCACTGTATTACTGGAAGTGTTGTTGCTATGGTAAACAAATTAATATTTTTAATTCAATTTACTTAGAACTACCTATGACCTCCATTTACTTTTGCTGTTTCTCCCAGTTTGAACAATGAAAAGCAATAAAGCAAGTTTCACTTTTGCTTCCAGCCAGTTTCCCTTTCTGAAAAGACTATTTGTTAAAAAAACACCCCACAGGTCGATTTCATTGGAATCAAAAGCTGCACACATTACGGTTGACCTCTGATTCAATAAAAGCTTTTATGGAACACTTAGGTCTAGGTTAAATTAAACTGACAGTTTTGATAACAAATATTCAATTGATCTACAGAGAAATTAATTTAGTCGAAAGTGTTAGTACAGCTATTTGCTAAAATTGCAAATTATAGAATTTCACAGAATCACAAAATTATTGAGGCTGGAAGGCACCTTTGGAGACTACTCAGTTCAACCCCCTGTTCAAAGTAGGGTCAAGAGGAACAGGTTGCACATGGCTGTGTCTAGTCCAGTTTTGAATGTCTGCAAGGACAGACTCCACAACATTTCACGGCAACCTGTTTCAGCGTTCATTCACCCTTCCCATTTACAACATTTTTTTTTTACGTATACGTGGAATTTTCTGTATCTGATTTTGTACCTTTTGTCGTTATTTTGCCTGGGTGCTTCTGAGAAGAGCCTGGCTCTGTGTCCTTCATACCCTCCTGAGCAGTGGGCACACATTTTCCTCTGCCATCTTCGTGTTGACAGTGTACCTGCTGGAGCCTTTCTTGCCACCCCTTTACCAGGTCAAATTCCCTAAAGGCTTTAGCTTTCCTCACTCCATCCTTATGCATTCATACAGTATCTCTGAAGTCCTCCTAGGTGGTTCCTTTCACCTCTTGAATGTTTCTTTACTTCTTTTTTGTTCAACAGGAATTTAATGTACACAGAAAGCTATGCCAGCATCCGATTTTGTAATTTTGAGTGGACAGCCCCCTTAATGCAATTGCTTTTCTAGTGCAGTGCAATGGGAATATCAAAATCCTGTTYATATGCTTCGAAGACTTTTAAATAAAGAAAAAAATCCAGCCAACCAACCAAAAAGCAGAATAAGTGTCTCTTGACGTCTCTTCCTCAGAAGGACTGTCTTGTCCTTATAGTCTCTCCCCTAGCATCCTGCCATACACCATGAGCTCCAAGTGCAGGAGGAAGGCCATGCTCTTCTACTGCCATCAAGTCATGGCTTGTAAACTCTGAACAAAGATTGAGCAGTRAGGAACTGCATGTGTAATCCATACAATCTTCATAAAATCAATTAATGAACAAATAAATATTCCCTGATGGATGAGCCAGACAGCAAATATCCCACAAGTTCCTCCCCAGCCCTATTCTCACAGGTAGGCTAAGGACTCTAGCTGCATTCCCACAAACACTTATGGAAGGTCTTGGGCCCAYTGCTCCTTAGCTCTGCTGCCTTTTGCAGCTGTAAAGGGCAAATGAAATGTGAAAATAAAAGCCTGTTCTCAGGTGCTTTAGATCACTGAACATCTCCAGAGACCAGGACACTGGCATTGTTTCTGCTCCCCTCACTGCCCAAGTGTGTTGCTTGTACAGCTGTAGTTCAGCAAAAATATCAGAAAGAACTTTAAATCTTCCTCCAGAGATAGCTACACCTTCTTTGTTACATGTAGCTTAGCTTTTCTCTCACAGAGTTTCACAGAACACCCAACTCTTGACAAGATCTATAGTTCTTAAATTACTCTAAGAATGAAGACCAATAGTTTCTAGCATCTGAAAATACGGGATAATTCTGGTGGTGATTTTTTGGGTATCACTTTCAAAATTTGGTCAAAGTTCTCAGCCATGGTAGCCACTGTAGTGAGGTCTACAGTTCCTCCTTCCTTCTCATGTTCTTCCACCATCCATACACAGATAAGCTTTAAATCTCATGTAATTTACTTCCATGAGCCTTTAAAAAAATTCAGCTTGTTTATCATTGATTGGCATTTTCTAGCTTGATGGCAAAACTACCATCAGTTACTGCTTTTAAGAGGCATAAAAGGGCCATTTGTTTCAACATGTGCTCCTTAGCACTCTGTCTCCTCTCTGCTAAACCTGGGTCCAAATTCTATGCTGTGCTGCTTTTGCAACAAATACAATTAGATTCAATAGCAAGGTGAAATATTTGCTTTTACTCTTAAAATGCAAAAAAAKGTTGGAATTTTGCATGATTGTTTATTCACCAGCAAATCTGGCTGGTGAAATAGTACTCAAGGAAAGGTAAGAGCCTTGAGTGGTGCAAGACAACAGAGCTTACTTGCACCATTCAGACAACATTTATGCCACCTGAGAATATGGGATAGCTACTTTAACAGTAATTTTCTTTTATTACAAGTCCTGCTGTGTTTAGACACTGGGGGAAATACCAGCCTAATATACAAACCTCTGTTTTGTTTGATTTCTTCCCTTCCCATCTCTGGAGAAGAACTAATTCTGACAGGCAAGAGGATCCAGTCCATTYTGACTTTTATAAGTAAGCTTTCCCACTTCTATAGTTTCTACATCATATTCCTGGACCTAAYGYCTCAAGCTCACYTCAGAGTGCCACAAAATTCCCATACCTGGCTAGAATCAAACACACATGCTTACCCTTCTGTATTGCTGCCTTTCAGGACATGGGCTGATATTCCTGTTTCTCTGAGGGATCTTTTGGCRGGACAAATGTAAAGATACATGCAGGCCACTAAACCCATGAGCCAACAGCCTAATAACTCTTTCATCAAATGTTTGTGAAGCTGTAACTTTCTTTCAGATCTTGATTATTTTTCAGAAAAGAAACGCATCACACACATGCATACACACACAGCTTGAAAAATCACAGAAATGGCAAAGTTGTTTTCTATTTCCCATTACCCTTCCTACCTTAACTTCTTACACAAATACAGGTTTAAAGTAAGCTCCTTCACTAGGATGAACAAACAGATGAATGAATACAAGGGGCAGATTCTAGAAAGATTTTTAAGAATTCTGAGTTGTTGTCACTCATCTAGTTCTTTGACCATTTGAAAATATCTTTGTAGATGTAGAGGAAATTCTGTGATTACAACCATCCCCCCCATATATGTCCTTGAAAATTGAACAAATCTTATTTTTATTGTGTTTTCTTCCAGATTTTACCACAGCAATCTGGGCACCTGCCCAAAATGTATAAATGAAAATCTCATGSAGCACAGCATCAGCAACACAAAGAAGCAGCTAAACTATTTTCTCTTTGTCTCTGTCCTGAATCCAAACTTTGGCACACCCCATGTCACACATCTGCTTCCTGCACGCTGCTGCAGCAGAGGTGGTTTTGTTTGTGCAGGAAGTCAGAGCGCTCGCACCAATGAGCACTCGCACAGCTGCCTTGGCCCCAGGAAGGGAACGCTCTCCCTTGGAAGAAGAACTGAAACTATGCCTAGGGAAGCCTGCTTTGCYTCTGACCAAACTAGCTGTCTTAAGGAAATGCCAGACCTTGCTGCACCGGGGTCAAATGTGGAATTATGTGGCAGTTTGATAAGCTACAGTACACTAATTTATTGGCTATTTTAAAAAATGTAGAGGAAATTTTATTACGGATTACTTTGCTTTCCTGAAAACTTTTTATAATTAAAAACATCTGGAAGACATTTCAATATATCATAAACAAGAGGAAATCCAAAGCACGTGACTTCTAAGAAAATGATGCAAATACCCTTCTGTGCCAAAATTTACAGTAATCTGTTTTTCTTATTTTGCAACAGGGGGGAGGGAGAATGAACAGAGGACGAGTCAACAAGGAGAAAATTACTAGTGCAAAGAAATATTAGGTACCACTGTTTCATGAAACATACTATTATTTATAAAACCCAAAATTGCTAAAATAAATTTGGCTTTTTGTTGCCACTCTCCTCCTCCCACCAATTAGTTTCAAGGGAATACAGCATTCCAGAGTGGATAAATGATGACATCAATCCTCACAATATTAGGAGGCTATGAGTGAGAAAGGAGGAAAGGAATATGTTTTGGATCACTGTAGGCAAAGAAAACTACTGGTTTGATCTGATGAGYACTATGCTTCTTAATTAATATCACTAAATATCTACAACTTTTATGACAGTTTTCAAGAAATAAAATAAAACACCAACACAGTTCAAAATATTACTAAATATCTTCATCTGAGTAATCTGTTGTCATGTAMAACAAGTAGGATTTATGGGCTCTAAAAACAAACACAGCCAAAAAGCTTCATAAGAAACCTCCAACACATTTTGTAAAACCCCCAACAATTAATTATTAAGTACAGAGAAAATTAAATAATGAACAAGAACAATAGTAAAAATGTTTATAACCAAATCTAAAATTCATGAGAAACTTAAACTAGTGTTGGGYTCACTGAAAAGACAGAAAAACTGAGCTGAACTGTCTCAGACTTCTAGGTGGTTCATATTTAGAATTTCAGTTGAATGCATGGGAAACTATCATCAAGGCCCCTAGCTGCAACTTCACCCCAAATCACTATTTGACTGCATAGCTTTYACTCAGTCCTAGGTTTGGGATTGTCCAGATCTGTTGCTCTTGAGAATGAAGTTGGAGTGATGTGGAAAATATTTTCTTTTCACATTGTAGAGCAGAATATGAGAGAATTTGTTTGGTGCCTCTTTCCTGCAAACTGAGAGAAGAGTGTCTATGGAAAATCTGGCTGGGAGCAATGACAGCTCCACGGTCAGCCATGACCTGTGAGTGTGCTGGAGCTGTGCTGGGTGTGATCAGCAGCTCTCTGTCCCAGAACAGGCTGCAGAGCAGGATGGAATGAGTGCAGTGATTGCTTTCTGCTGGTCCTGCCCACCTTCCTCCTATGACAGCTCATGGCTGTTCAGTCAGAGGAGCACCACAGCATCCTTAACTGGCCCCCAATATGGACCAGAGCGGGGTGAAGCCACAYCCCTGCTCTGTGTGGAGGGGAGCTCCATGGCTAAATCCTACAACTTGGGGTAAGCCACCGGCCTGACACTGAAATCAGATTTTATTACTAAAACCACCTTGTGTAAAGCACTGATATTTTACTGTCCCTTTCTTTTCTAATCAGTTTGACAGTAACAAAATCATTACAAAATCTGTCATTTAAATTTTTTAGATCATTATCATGGGGCACTGAACTAATCTTACATGTTAGAATGGATTTTGCAAATCTACCTTTCAATGGTAGTATTTCAGGCTCTTTACAGACTGAGGTATAACTTACTGCATTGGCAACACTCATATCACATTTAAGAAGTTTTTTCCCCAGTACTTAGAACTTCCTTTCAAAAACAAAGTAAAAGTATCTTTGAAAAATGTGATGAGAATTTTGGAAAAAACAACAGCAATTCCTCCAGCCTAAATGAAGCACTAATTATGAAATTATAATATGTCAAATTTTAATAGAGAATGCAGCACTTGCTGGTGAACTGTACTATMTAATTTAGGGAAGAGTTGATGAACTATGTTCTCACAATTTCAAAGGCATTTATTTTGTTGAAATAACTTTAGGTTATGTACTTTGTGAAATTAGTATCTTTTACCAGCACATGTACCAAGAAGGCCCAGTTCTGCCTGAGTACCCTGATACTACTGAAGTGCCATTGCATCAAACTTGTAATTTGAAAAGAAAAMATTTTAGAGTGAGAAAAAAAATATGCTCTTAAACAATACATGGTGTTTAATTAATTGCAGGGAAGAAACTGTGATAATGTTTGGGATTTTTTTTCYCTTTAACGAATATTTGTGGGTGAAATCAGAGTTCTGGCAATATATTTAATAATCATATTTATCAATGCAAACAGGCATTGATACTTTCTGTGGATCAATAATACCTAAACTATGCTTTGCATAATATCAAGGATGTTTGCATTTTTTTATGAACAATTTTGATCTTAAAGGTTGCTTGTAAAGCAAAACATTTATTATTAGCAATGAAGATTGTGGCGGTCATTTAATGACCTGATGCTGTCTCTGTTCTTTGTTTTTGAATGAAGTGATAATTTTTTAGGGAACCAGCCAACCTTTACCTAAACAAAAGCTGTTCATGTAAATGTTGGCAAATAGTACAATGGGATATGAATTTTCTTGAACCAAGCTCAATTCTGACAAATGCTCAAAAACATTGTTTGGGCACTATTCAACCAACTCTTGTACATGGTATTTTTAGTGTAATGGAAAAGACTCATTAACATTTTCCTATGAGAAATCTGAGTTTGTAAGGAAATTATATTTCCATGGCATTATCACAAATTGAATCCCTTTATCCAAAATAAATTAAACATTTGTTTCCTGGAGTACAATACTGGAATGAAAGAACAAGTCAAATGGCTTAATCAATAACTTTTTAATTTTAGGACTTGTCAACTTTCCCTCTCTATTTCAGGTTTTTCCCTTCTAGCATCAATGATGACAGATTGAAGGGATATGTAAATGGGTGAAATGCCTCAAACTTGCAATACAGTTGGAAAATTCAATTTCGTTTGGGAAATCTCACCTCTGCAGAAAAGTGTAGAAAAGTTCCAAGGTATAATTGCAACAGGTGAAACAATCCCCTGTCCTAATAGCACCTGTCAAGGACATTCTTGCACTGGCATTTTGTTCGTACTGGCACAGAAACAATCCCTGATGAAAGGAGGGGAGAGCTGATGCTATAGCAGCAGCAAGGTCTGCCACTTCCAACCCACACAGATCCCTCTGACAAGGCARGGCTGGCCATGGCGGGGTTTTTATGGAAATGATTGACTATTTTCAATGACAGCCACTGCCTCTGGGCAACACTAACATGATTCTTCCCATAGAGAGCAACACTGGTGGGTACTAACAAGAGGGACCTGCAACATTTTATACTACTCTGGCTAATTCTGAAAGAGATCACTTCCCGTCTGTAATCCCTCATTGACATCTGGACGCTTCTGAGGCAGCAAACATAGTTTTTTGCACATGTTGCTATTTCTAATGGGCACTTTTTCCTTTTTTTGGGGCAAGGAGTGAAGTTGCATCAGAAGAGAGAACCTGAACAAGTGCTTCCCTGAGCTGGATCTTGGGTGTCCAGACAATACAGTGAATTGATTGAGGTTTTGATCAGTAACAAGTGCATATATGAAAAGACTCCATATGATTACAGAAAAAAATAGCATGGTTGTTTCTAACACTGAAATGACAGATGATCTATAGGAAGCATATTTAGAAATCGAGCGCTAAAAATAACGGTGCAGTGCTGTGCAGTAAGAAGAAAATAGTTACTCTTCTCCCTTAATCACAGAAGAGCAACATTCCTGCCTAGGGAGGTTGGACTAGAATCGAATCACCCCCCTCTTGTGTGGTTTCCTGACAGATGATCAGTTCATTTTTAACTCTTCAGGAGTGCAGTCAGGTTACGGTACTTTAACATCCTGTCTTCTGTTTATTTCTTTCACCSTGTTTTCTGTACTCCCACTGTGCTGTGTCTCATCTGCCCTCACCATACTGCCTCTTCATTTAATCACGCATCAGAAGTCTCCTTCTACCCTCCCATCTCACTACTGAGTCTAATTTTCTCATTCACAGAGGAGGCTGTCCTCTCCTCCCTGCTTTAATTATGACTCTGCATTAAAAATAAAAATAATAAAAGCTCATTTTTCTGAGACATAAGTTATTGATGCTCTGGCCCTGGAGAAATATACACACTTTTATTTGAAGTAATTTTAAACATTTTGTTTTTACCAAAAATATGTATTTAAGAAAATGAGAGCTGGGAACGTACCTTCTTTTTTGGCTGCCTGGCCCCCTTGGAGCTTTGCCTTGGGTGTGTAACTGAGAGACGGCCACTCATGCATGAAGAATAGAGGCTTAATTAATTGGATTGGAATTGTAAAATGGTGTACTTGATGTGGGTAAGGCACATTCCACACTTTTCCCCCATAAAGATTGTGACATTTTTGTGGAAGTGTTGAAGAGTGGGTCCAGGAGCCATCAGATGGATGAGACTTCATTAAATAGGTACAGCAGGGAACCCCTAGTCCTGTATCTCACACAGATTTTTCTTCATGCATTCATTTAATTAACTTTCAGTCTGTATCTATGGTTCCAGAACAATTCTATTTAATTTTTATGTTACATGTTATATGTAATTTATAGTACATAATAAATAGTTTGTGAGAGGTGGAGCCATGAATGGTTTGAAACATGTTTTCCTGTCCAAATGAAGCTGCCACAGAAATAATTTTTCATTTCTGCCAAAATTAGGGTTCCATTTTTTTTTTCTTTTCAGCCTTGAAGAAATGTTGTTAAAAAATCCCARATCATCCAGGAAAGTTTATCAGGTTTCAATAAAATAGTGACTTCATTGTTAGCAACAGCTTATTTCAATCGTTCGTGAAATGGCTCCTTTCTACAATATAAGCATTGCATACAAAATAAAAATATATGGCTTCAAAATTTTGTTTAATGATATTTGTTATAAAAATAAATTAAAAGGCATTCTGGGCCCTCTTTCATTTCCTCATAAAGTGCACTTTGCCTCTTTTTAAAATATACTAGTGCTGTGGGGGGGAAATCAGTCTCAGAAATTTCTCTTGTACTCTTTTACATTTTAGAATGCTAAGGAATAAATTCTTAGAGGTATCTTCATCCACTAGGAATGAGAAAGCACATTGTTTTGTGGTCAGTGAGTATTTGGGAAAACAATGGTCATTGTTTTTTTCTTAAAAAAAAATGTATCCTGTAAAATCACTGATTGTTTTKATTTGGTTTTTCAAGACCTATATCTTTCAAAGTTTCATGAAGCACCCTGTCATATGTGGCAGTCCCTAAGTTTGTTCCATGTTGCGGTATTTTAAGATTGCAGTAGATGTTGTAGCTCTTGGAGTGTATGACCCACATCAGTGAGTTTTTTTCAATGACCTTTCATGCAAGATCAAAATGTAAACAACATGCTTATCACACCTATCTCCTGGTGGACAGTGGCCATGGCAAAATGCTTTTTTCCCCTCTCAAGATATTTCAGTGTGGAGACCTTAAGCACTGGTATTCTTTTCCTTTGAAACTACTGAGCTTTACAAAGTTGTTCCTCATGTTCAGAACAGTTTGAATTAGAAAAACAAAAGGACATATGATAAGCCACAAACGGTTAACAGCAGAGGAACTTTCAGTAGCATTCAKCAAGGTCTCCTTTTTCTGTCACTGATACAGTTTATCCACTAGTGGAACCGGAATTCCACCATTCCTTATGAAGGTGAGGGGTAGGTTTTCATTCCTGCATCACATCTATGCATGTCATATGAGTTACTCAAACACCCTGATGCGAATACTTGAGTACTTCCTGAAGCTAACCATTGTGAGCTGTTTTGAAACCCTGAATTGCTGCCACCTAGACATGTTAAGTTGTAATAATTATGATATGCAGTGACACTTGTGCTCTGAAACAAAGACTGGTTTGAACCCTGTAAAAGGGCAGTAAAAACATAACCCCCTTCTCACAGTTATGTGGCACCAAGGATTTTATCATCATTCAGTAAGGGTCTGAAGCCCAAATATGCTGAGTAACTTTGAAAATTTAGCTATTATTGTAGCTAACCACCTAACATACATATAGCCCCATCTTATATAAATCATGTAAACATCTTGGTTCTACAAGTTTAAGCGGGAATTCTGTAAGCTGTCTCATGAGACTTTCAGTTGATGATTGACCTGGAAAAGTATTGTGATGCCTAGGCTTTCTTGTGGTAGTTTGGCATTTCACATTCAGGCCTGGGCAAGACTGGGATGAACATACATTTGCAAAAAATTAGAAAAAGAAAGAATAAAAACCAATTCCTCTGCAAATTTTGCAGACATCAAGGAAATGTTCAGGTATGAGGCACTGTAAATGGTTTATTCTTTCATTATCTGCCAAATCTTAGAAAGAAAACATCCAAGCCTTCTTTGSCTGCTTCTTAAAGATGCCTTGTACAAAAAAAGCTATCTCTAACATATGAGTTCTACGCATTCACATATAAGTTGAATGTAGCAAGTTCAGCTACAATTAGTGCCATTGGATCCTCACTGCTAGCAGGCACACTCTCACCGACCAATAACCTCAAGTTAACATTGTACTACTTTCCATCAGAAGAGACAACATGGAGAAAAACGTACAATTTATTAATTTTTATTCTAAAGCTACTTTAATTCAAAGTTCCATGGCTCCACAAGTGTCCTACCTTTTTATGGATTGGGAACAGGCCACATTCTTATTTCTCTTAATAATGTGAGGTAAGAAAAAGCCACCAAAGAAACAGTGTTTATAACAAATTAGAGTAAAAGGAGATTGATATGCTTCCAAGATGGTGATATAGCAGTCCATGCTGAGTTTACAGTGCTTGTGGTTTATAGCTTGTGCCATAATTACTTCAGCTTAGAGCTGAATTGACTTTGAAAATCCAGAAAGAGTTACTGAGGCTATAAAAAGTGATACTTTGGCTTTAGTGAACTTTTTCCAAGAGGGAGAAGTTGAATTTAAAAATGGAATTTCAACTTGTATGCTGCTTTCTGAGGCAKGTCCAGGAAAAATGTTGCTTTGGTTCGGCCACCTATTTCAATGTATCTTAGCTCAGAAACCATGTAAAGAGAAAGTTATGGTGCACAGAAAAGACAGACATGAGCAGCTTCCATAATGAATTGAGAAGGCATTTTCTATCGAAAAAGATGATTTAAGCAATTAGTTGTTGAGTTACTGGGCCTTTATGTAAGGACAGTGTTACAAGACAAAGAAGTCTGCTAAGCCCACTTGAAGTACAAACATAGAGCCAGTTGTGGCAGCTGTGTAGAAACAATGGGACAACCTTACCAAGGAGGGTTGGGAAAAGGGGATGAGGATATCCAAATATTTCCAAGCTCAACCCCTTTCAGTTAAAAACAAAATAACACCAAAATAAAACAGAGTAGAATCACAAGATTCCCCAAACAAGCTTTTTTTCCTAGAGCAAGATGACACCATTTATTTTTGGAACACTCAACTTTGTTGAGCAATACTGCTTTCTTTTTTCTGTTAAGGGCAACATATCCAAGAAGAAACTATATCTTTTACTCTGAAATTCTTTCATATGAATAATGTAATTGCAGAATGGGAGATAATTTATATAAAATTTATAACAAAAATATATTTTTTCTATAAAAATGTATTTTTAGTTTGCACAAAGTTCTATACTTTATTAATCCACTTGTATCTCTATATTCTAACAAAAAACCTTTCATAGCACACTGTATACATATTTGTGGAAATTCAGATTTATTTACATGAAATCACAAGTATATTATTCTTACTAACTTAAACTGAAAGAAAGCCTTCATTTAAGTGACTTAATCATACCCAGAAAGCATGTAATAAAATAATGACCTCTATTACAGATCATAAGYAGCAATCAAATCTCTACAAAATAATGATCAAACCAGATAATAGGTCTGATTACWTTCAAAATCCTGTGCTTCTACTCTGTTTTATTTCCAGAGTGTGAAAAAGAAATTGACTTAAAAGAAGATGCTGGGCCAACAGCCGAGGGGACTCAAGGTAAATTGAAGAATGCCAATTAAGTCTGGAGAAGTCTAAACTGGGCTAGCATAGCTCTTCTTCCACACCCCTCACTGCGCATATCACACCACTTTAAACTCCCTTTAGACTCAGGTTCACTGAGATTTAGTTACTTAGGTGAACTAAGTAATGCACAACTTSCATATTGCCTCTAAATATGATGCAATATCCAAATTAATGTAGCTCATATCCCAAAAGTTTGRAATAGTAAATAAAGAAAAAGTAAACTAAATAAAGAAAAGCAACTAACTGGAAAGAGAAAAACTACAGCAAAAAGCCACCTCTCCAGTGATTTTTTTATGGTTTGGCAGATTGGGAGACWTGTCACTATAGCCAGCAGAGATTAACAGATTTGTTTCAAAAGCTGGTTCCATCAGGGCCTCTTAACCCTGTGTCAMCCAAGCCTTTGAGAAAAACTCTTTGACCTGCCATCATATATCTGACAAATCTGCGTGTTGGGATCTTCTTTTAGTTATGGTTTTGTTCCTTCCGCTTTTCTTTTCTGACGAAGCATGAAGTAATGACATGCTAATCTCTATCAGCCTTCCACAAGTGAAATACAAGATTAATTCCTCCATATTTCTGCAGTTACCAATCAACAATTCTGATTTCATAATTTATATGTCAAAGTCTTTACATTTTCAGGGCAACTTACTATCTCAATTGCAAAAGTCAATTCTCCCTTGAAGTATTAAATCCTATAGATACTAATGATAAAAAGCCTATCCATATGACAAAGAAGAYAGAGATGCAAGCTTCTCTTTTTGCTCCAATCTGGCTGAAACCAGCTAGGTCTGGGGCAGAAGATGTAATGTAAAACTACAATAACTGCTACTTAAGCATATTGTATCAGGGTGTATGAAGACCTCTTCCCAGAAGATTCTCAGTAAGATCCAAACACCCAACATTTGCAAATAGTATAGGATGTAATTTCTACCCAGCCCCCCCCCCCCCCTTTTTTTTTTTTTCATTTAGGACAACTAATAGCGCCCTACTCAGGTTCTCTCCCAACTCCCTCAGGAGGTGGGGAGATTGCCTCGTACTCATCTTTCCTGTAACCACCACACCACAATTTATGCTGAAGGGGAGGAAACTCCCTTTGTTCTGGAATCTCTTCTAATGGAGTCTACTCTGCAAAGCCTGATCAGCAGGACAGGGAACAGAGCAAGCATGACTACAGCCTAGTTGGACAGGGACTGTGTRCATAATTTTAAGAGATACACTTCTATCCACAGAATCTGAGAGACCTCCCATACTGCTCTAAAATACTGTGACTATGTCTGGGAACAGTCACCCATTGACAGTATTATCAACGGCTTTTGCAAACTTTCCATTTCACTATCTTCATTCAGTATAAAAAGCCTGAGTTTGTTCGTTCAGTAGCTGTCCAGATCCTATAGTAACAACAACCAAAACATACCTTACACACTGCATTGGTGATTCATGATGATGCAAACAGGTTGTTCTAAATTCCTAACCTGTTAAAGGAAAATTAAGAGCTTCTCATTTTGCTAACAGAACATTTTGYTTGCTCATTAGCTTCACCCCAGTACAGTCTCAAAGACTAGCCTGAAGCCATTCAAAAAGCCCTCAACAAACCTGAATATCTGTTTTGATCCYCACATTTGCAAACTAGAAATCTAACTGAAAGTCAAGTGCTGWTTAATGCTGACATCAAAGCCCAGGCTTTAAGAATATGTTTCATCAGTAGAATGAGGTTTRTGTGGGCTAGACACCTAATTGCAATCCATTGCTATAATACATAAAGCTACAGAAATTACTAAGGTTTGCAGGTTACAAAGARCCAAGAGAGCATGTACAGAAAGACAGAGAGAGCACAGAAAGCCAACACATGCTAAGTTAATGGAAGCAGCTTTAMGAACTTATTGACAGCATTGTTGAAAATGTAATAGGAGAGAATTTTCTTTATAAATATGTCRGACAACTGCTGCATCTGCAATCCACCATCTAGGCAGAGAACAACAAAACCTGGTGAGACTCAAAGTCAAAGAGAGGAAAAAGGTAAAGCATCTTTTCTATCCACTTACCATCAGCTTAAATAGCATCATATTTGCTGGATATATATATAAACATCACATATCACAGCATGTGTAGGCCAAACCAGCTCAAATTCAACAGTTTTCTCCATAGGACCCCGGCCTACCAGGCCGGGGTCAAGAGAGCTTTCTTGAGTGCAGGTTTGGTTGYACCTTGCTCCAACTTGAGGCAGCAACTCCTCTTGCCCTCTGTCAGAAAGCAATCTGCTGTCTGTAACAGTGGGCACAGAAGCAGTTTTCAAAGTCAAAATGGTGTTGTGGCATGCTGTCAACTCCACTCCGAGCACTGTRGACACGTTGACATCAATATGCCACTATGCTAATGTCTGCACCATAAACACAGCCCCTTTCTGGGTAAAGGGCCAGAAAACCCACTAAGAGTGAGCTTTGAAAATCCCTTTTTGGGAAAGCTCAAAATTCCAGAAGCACATCCCAAACATCATAATAATGCTTTGGGAAGGTGTTATTGTCTAGAAAGGGCTCTGGGCAATGAGACCTTGTGTGCTACACACAGTGAATCCACAGATACTCAGGTAGTCAGCTGGTTGTGGGGAGAGCTGACATGAGCTAATTTTCTGAAAAGAGTTTAAGGATAACTATGAGGAACCATAATTGCACATTGCTCCTATCTAATCCAGAATTTTAGTTCTCAAGTTCCAATTGTAAATGATAATTGAGAGTTGTTTAATAATTGAATAAATACCAAATAATAATTKAATAATAGCATACTTTGTTTACAAATATCTGTACACAATACGCTCTTTTAACACCATAAACAGCATATATTTGCTCATCAATACTGTTCTTTAGGAAAGTCAKGTGACAATGCATTTTCTGCTAGAAAGCAGTCAAAGCCTTATGAACTCAGCCTGAAACATACCACTATACATATTGATTCTGAGTACAAATATTGTCGTGTAGCATAATTTTATCAATTTAATTCCTAAAACTTTGTCAAAATAAATTTGGCATTTGAAGTTTAAAAAAATGATCTAGATGCCTTATTAACTACATATGTTTTTATGTAAAATGAAAAACCCAGATTCCTCACATTCTACAGTAACTGWTTCTGTATTACACTGCCAGTGTCTCATGGCAGAGATTGTCTTATGTTACATACATGCAACACAATATATATACTTATACCTCATAAGCATTCATAATAGATTAGTAACAGAAACAGAAAACCCTAATACGAGCTCAGTAAAATAATCTAGAAGAAGAAAAAGGCAGATTAATCAGATGTCAGAGTTYTTTATGAGTCAAGCACTGGCTCAAGGTTGAGCAATGATTTCTCCCACACCTGTAAGATATGGGGTTGAAGGGCATTRTCCTTCCCTCTGTGAATAAGATGCAAATATTAGGCATCATAGCAAAAACCCTGCAGAAATGGTTCACACTCCTGAGCATTTTTTCAAAACCTCTTTCCCATACAGAGTGGATCTGTTTTTCCTCATACTTTGAGGCATGGGAAAGCATGGGGCATGCTTATCCTCAGAGAGCTGGCCCTCTCCCCAACTATGCAGAGTTAACATGATGATCTCTGTAGAGCTATGAGGGTGAAAGCTCCTCTCTGCTTTCCCTCTAGCCTTTGTAAGTCAACACAGTAAATCGAGCATACCTTCTAATGGCTTTGATGTGCACATAGAAACCGAGCCAGTGGGGAATCAGTCCATAAGCATACACTACAGACAACAAACAGGGGCAGGAAACTCAGCTTGGTACACCACCTAGCAACACACTTGAGGAATGCCCTGAAATTGGGGCAGTTATTGAAAGCTACCACTGGGTGAGTTAATAGAGAAGGGCTAAAAATAAATTTATTTTATTTTATTATATTAGTCTGCAAAAATGCAGAATGCAGAGAGACAGCTGATAAAATTTATCTGCAAGTCTCTGCCCAGACAGTAGAGGGCTGCAAAATATCTCCAGCATGGGAAAGTTTTAATGGGACAGAAAGTACAACTGAGCCTGTGCCTGATCTTGGGGAGGAGTGTATCTTAGCCCCAGGCTAGAAAACAGCACATTTCAGATACAATAGGGCAGCAATAGYCAAGCAGGAGCCAGTGCACAGGAAATGAGTGATGTGGAGAGGCCTTGAGCACATCAAATGAGTGACTGAACCTTGGTGCTTGCAGGACAGGTCTGGCTTGCCCAATGCCCTTTGCTTTGAACAAATACAGGGCAGGGAAACTGGAGCCAACTTCACACCTTCAGGCCTCAGCTAGGTTAGATCTGCTTTACAATTGAGAATATGACTGATTAAAATGACTGCAACACGTTACTGATTCCCTGTTTTCTACAGCGTCCCCTCATCACTACTCTTGGCAGAAACTCTGCTTGCTTCGCTGCCTTCACGATGAGGGCTCACAGCTTTCCTGAGTGCTGGAAACATCAAACCCAAACCACAGGCTAGCATATGGCCACCTTTGGACCTCTTCAATGCATGAGTCACTATTTTTTGCCATTTTGCTTTCAAGTAAGAGATGGTAGGAGAAATCAGGGTYCTCAAGCCAATTCTCCCTCCCCAGAGTCACTCCAAAGCAGCTCCTGYGTGTTTGAGGCAGCCTCATTTTCATGGGCTTTACTCCCAACAGCAGCAGTAATTAGTCCCTACCTTACAGCAACTTTGGTCTTGTTTGGGTTCCACATTTGTCATTTATCTGTCTCTGAGTGATTTAGCTCCTGCATTACAAGGGGAGGGACAATGATAGTGCTTGCTCTGAAGGTATAGCACAGACTCTGCTCTATCAAATGCCTGAGCACTGATATACTACCGAGCTCACAGCAATCCCTGGCAGTGGGATCATTCACTAAAAAYATTCAACAGAGAAATGCTTGGAGAATGGTGATACTGAGATATTGAAGGATGATAGTTCTGGAGAAACAAATTACCCCCCAAAGCCTGTGTGATTTCCTGCCTCATATACTGCAGCATCAAGACACAGAATAGCCTTACTAATTGTKAGGGAGATTTGGGGTTTTTGGGTTTATTTTGCTTAGAGACACCAAGTGTCTTGAGAGAGATAATACACTTTTATCAGGCCATACAAGAGAACTGGAAAAAGCAGATACATTTTCCAGAACACGGGATCTGTATGAGGTCATTTAGAGTTTTGATCCTTTGAACATCATCAYTCTTGGCTCAGTTTGAGCACTGCATGTTTCCAAAGGCACTAATTGATTTGGCTCTGTATAAGATGAATAAGAATATGGCAACTGAAAATTTATTCTTGACTAGAATGCTGAGGAATGAGTAATAGACCTCTTTTCCACTAATTCCTACAACAGGTTCTAATTAAATATGGCACAGAAAAAGAGAGGTAGGTTGCCTTATTGAGGAACAAGTAGATCATCCAAGCATCAAATTTGTGGTATAGCTGTTTGGCATTCACCTCTAGCCCAGAAATTTGTACCGATTAYCTTACCATTACTGGAACATGGTGCATCACAGATTGCTTACTTCAGGCATATAATTTCAAGGGCAGGAAAGGCATATCAAAAACATCATTTTCTAATTCTGTAGATGAGGGTTTGTTTACACAATCTTATACCATTTCAGATGATTGGAGGCAAGATCAGTAGAAAAAATTAGCTTTACTATAGATAATGTGAGCCTCGCCAGGCCTATTTCTTAAGGCTTATATTAATGTCAATACAAGTTTCAAGGGACTACCCATAGGATATTCTTGAAAATAAGATGTCACATTTCAATGAATTTAACCCAAGGCACAATTTTTTAAGTGCACACTGTAAATATTAAACAAATTTGTCTACTCCCTTCTAGCTGCTGCTTATTGTTTGAGAAATATTTCAACTTAAAAACTAAAAACTGTGAAAATTTTGTCATGTGCCAAAAGAATTTTAGAATTTTGACATAAACTGTGATCTAATTAAACAATAAGACCTGACAAAACAGTCACCACTGTCTGATAATGACCTCCTGGGGCAGTTAAACATACCAAAGCAAAGCAGAACAGACTGAGAAGGTCAGCAGCAGCACTAAGAAACCTTTTACAAGACATCTAATCATTATAGCTCTCACTTTCTTTGTTTTATATTTCTTGTATTTAAAAAAATAAAACACACACATGGAAATATAGAAAAGACATTGTTCTGATTTATTTGCTTATACAAAAACCCTAAACTATAACTATGTGGTCTGTGTAAATAATCCTAGTCTGACGGCGTATTATTTTGCAAACTTTATTAAAACRTAATTATTGTTCTCATGTAGCACAATGAATACCAACATGCTGGGACTAAAAAGAACGTGAAGGAGACAGACTATACACGGTACTTGCAATTCTGCTGGCATACATGTCCATCTAAAATGGAGGCTAGAATATGTAGAGTTCTGCATCCTCTGCCACATATAAGAAAATGGTTCAAGTTCACAGCCTGGACAGAGTCTCTTGACATGGGTTGCCCTGAGCTAAGCTATTCACCCACAATGTAGGATTTTCCAAGGCATCTTACTAATATGGAGTGAGAGCACCTAATTTCAGTGAGTTAAGCTGTGACCCTATTATAACTCAAAATGATGGATGCATTCACAAGTCAGTTTAAGGTTCTTGTGTGCTATACCTGAGTTTACACTKCAAAACTTCCATGGGCAGCTTCCTTTTCATCTATGACAAGAAAGAGCAGTGTTTAAGACACAGAACTAATCTGTGGAGATGTTTATATAGCTTTTTTTAWAATGCAGTTAAGTAACTGGAAACACAGCACATGTGTCTTCTCATAGCTGAGAGAACTCCAGCATGTCTCTTTACTGACCATCCCTTTGTTACTTGCTGGTTCTTTGAAAGATGACTGCTATAGAAGTGCTACATACAATATACCTCAACAGATTACACTATAAATTTGATTTCTGAAGCCAATTAAAAGTTTACACATAATACCAAGGAGTAATTCCTTGCAGAAATGTAGGAATCRTGTCCTGGTATAAAGTCTCCTGCTAATTTGGAGAAAAAGTCTGCATAAATACATGTATGTGCATATACTGGAACTACATGTAACTTGCTGCTCYGTAATGCCCTAGCAGCATGTCAATTATTACAGTAACCTTATTACATTTACTCCAAGGATAGGATTTCATAGATTCCAGAAAATTAATCCCAATATGTTAATTTTTTTCTAATTAAGAATATCAGAGTACATAATATGCAAAACTTGATCCTATTTGCTTTTGTATACATAAAAAGGATTCAGTCACCCCACCCTTGTCCTCTAAAACATTTTGGTTTGTTTTTCAGTTCTTAAGAGCTGATGCTGTGCTTACCTGCTGACTTCCATTGGAGTTTCTGCATGGTTTAGTCTAAATACTCTTGATGCTGGACCTCTCATGCTATGAGCTRCTTCAAAGGAGAGAACTAGAAAAGGGATTGCTTTTCTAAAAAGCAAAATATCAAGGAGAAAAGATAGCATTTTGAACTCATGATATCATGGAAAAATCATAGAGAAAATCTATTAGGATGATAGATGGCATAAATTTCAATATAAAACACCAGCAGAGGTGCATTTTTCCCCTGAAGTAGCTTTGAAATTGAACAGTCTCTGTTTTGTCCAAATTTATTGCYAAAGCCTCTAGTTGAAAAGTCACCAATGAACAGAATCAAAGTAATCAGATTTTTACATTACAAGAACTAGTAAAATCTTGGTTCACAGCTATGGTTTCCTAACGAAGCACCAACACTTATAAATGAACATCATTTCCTGCCTCAAGGCTCCCCAGTGTTTTAAGTATAGTCCCCTTTTATCCATCAGCATTGACCAGATACTGTTGGATTATGATCTGCCCTTTAGAAGCAACATAAAGCAGGTCCATTTTTGTAAGGTTTAATGTAGCATGTAGTTTATTATAGTTTTTCTGGTCAAAGGAATTTTTCCATAAATATTCCAATATAAGCCAATCAAAACACAACTTTGATTTCTAGAGCAGATTTTTTTTCCTGATCTACAATTGGTTGATTGTATTATTAGTTCAAACAAATAAATGTGTTCAAGCAGTGTTTTGATTAGAAGACTGACAGTCGGTCACTTACTAGTACWGATCAGAGGTAACAAATTCAGCTTTAAGCTAAAATTCCAGAACAAATTCAAACCAAAATTATGTCAGCTTCTACCAATCTATGCCAAAGCCCAGTGCCCTGTCCAGTGGTGGCAGCAGAGGAATGAAGGTACCACAGCTGCCCAGAATGTGTGCTAGACACAGCCAAGCTGCAAATGGCCAGAGTAACAGAGGAATGCACCGATTCAGCRGCCTCTAACAGCAAGGCTCATATGAAATCCCAACCACAAATTAAATTAATCTCCTTCCATCACCAGAAAACACCAAAGGAAGGCAGAGTGCAAYGAGCCATGCTGAAACAAGAAAGTGTTATTTATATCTTCCAGACCCAGCACTGGTGAATTTGGCCCCTCATCTATAAATTACCCATTTATGCCTTTTGTAGGTATTTCAGGACCAATGATTTGTAAGACAAAAAAGAGAGACTCATGCAATGGCTCAGTGCAGTTATGTGTCAACCAAAAKGTTCAGCCTTTGTCCTAAATTTTCTGGGCCAAATTACAGCATTAATCAGAATGCAGTTCATCAAGTTGCATGGAAATATTTGAAGGCTGAAGTTAGTTCTCTGTTTCGTGGGTTTCAGTATCTCCAACAGCACAATATGTTACCAAGTAATATTTCTATGCATTTGTCAAGATTTGAGGATTTCTGGAAAGAAATGTTTGCTTGGGGCCATTTTGTAGTTTATTATATCCCAGCATCTGAGGTGTTAACTTGTTTCACTGTTGTTTTGAGTGGAATTCTGGCAAACAATGAGATTTTTAAATGCTCAAATAAAAATAATAAAAAGCTTTCTTACATTGTAAACCATTCTTAARCATGCATTTTTGGCATTTTATAAATGTAAAAATACCTGGATTAAAAAAAAAAGTTTATAATTATATGGGTAAATTCATCTTACAGAGCAGGTTCTCTGTCTAAATTACAACTGCTAATAAACACAGAATTATAATAAAACTAATGAAAAATGTTAACCACAGAGGTATCAGCAGGCACCATGATAATTATTACTGTGATTTGCTTATTGACAGCTGTAACAAATTCTAGTAGACAGAAACTGGAATCTAAAGAATAGCAATTGGACTACATTTAAGTATTATGAGATACTAACCAGTAAGAACTGTTAGGCTGCCCTTAATTCAAAACCTAGGAAAAACATCCCCAGAAGGAAGACTTTTTTTAGCCCATCCCATTTCTTTTTTTCTTGTGAGCTTAAGAGGCTGCAAATATTTTCTGAGAAGCAGAGAAGCAGTCATTAGGGTGATATAAAGGGCTGCAGCCTGCTCTCTGCTGCTGTGTTCAGAGAGAACCAGCTTACAAACAAGTTACCACAGGGTAACACAGGGTGTGAACCTACAGTGCATCAGCTGCTCTCTCGTAATTGTGTGTGTTTTTATCATGTGGTTACTTCAATACTTGTTTATCCTTTTTTTTCATAGAGAGGTAAACTACCTTGAATTATCTGATTAGCTGAGGGCAAAGAGGGTGCAGATGGGTCAATCCTGTGAGCAGCTGATGTGCTGGGGGTCCACACWCTCCCTGACTCCAAAAGAATGGGCTCTAAGGTCTTCCAGCACAAGTGACCTAACTCCAGCTGAGTGCAGGGACACAGGATTTGCATTGCCGGAGCTGGGAGCAAACCTGAGCCCTTACTCTTCATCACGTAGGGCCATACCATATCATCAATTTTTAAGTCTAAGTCCCCATTGGAATCAGTTAAGAGATCAGCCTAAAAATCAATGACACAATATGGCCCAGAGATAGCAGCAATCCTTCCTGTAGATCTCACTTCTTTACTTTTAAATCTCCTCTCTTGGACAGACCTAGCTTGTTTTGTTGTGCTCCTACTATACCTGAGTAAAATCAGAGATGGGTGCAGAGTAAAACATGGCATCTGAATTCCAGCTGCCTGGATATGTCTGAAATTTGAACTCAGGCCCTGACTCTAATTTTGACATGGCCCTAACATCACACAGATGTCTGAACCCTGTGCTTGTTGATCCTCCTGAGAGCAGAATACAAACTCTCTACTAACGATGGCCAAGAGCAATGGGAATAATTTTCAAGAGATTTTCACTGCTTTGCAAGATCAAGTATTATCACTAGGAAATAAAGACACAATGACAATTCTTAAGATAGGAAGGGTCACTCTGACCTTCTACCTTCAGCCCTCACAGAGCTTGAGAGCAACTGAAGAACCTTCTGGATGGGACTTTCATTTTGGTTTCACACACACAAATGGGCAGCGTTCAGCTCTGCATCTGTCTCTGCAGCTGGAAAGAACATCTCATCAACAGCAGCCTCTCTGAGTGCATCTTCCTGAATGAAAGACTCGTGGATATCTTTCAGCAGTGCAAAGAGTTTACAAGTTCTTCCTGTTCAGTTCCCCATGGTCATTTGCTGCTGCTCAGGGAAGCTGGTGTGTGGATATTTCATTTGAACACAGTCAAGCTGGCTGACAGGTGGAAACTCACAAATGCAGTGAGAAGTACTAAAGCAATACAGCTTTCTTCAACTAAGTGCATTTGACTACTTTTTAAAATAGCAATACATTTTGAAGACAAAAATACCACTGTCAAGGCCAGCTATAAGTTCTGTGAGGTGAATAAGATTAAAAAGATTTTTGGCATTCCTGCCATGGGGACCCCACCCCACRAGCATACCACAGCAATCTCCACCTGCAGCGGCGCAAGGCAGACTGTGTGTGTCTGTGCATGGAGGTGTACACATGCCCACGTGTGGTTTCTCAGCCAAAGTGGATTTAGAATCCCATGGCTAAATTCTGTGCTCATTTACACCCCCTCTAATCCCGGTAAAATTAGTGGGATAGCAAGCATGYGAGGCAGCACAGTGCTGGCCTCCAGACTGTGTGATTCCTTTCAATAAACACACTGAGGCACTTGTGCTGAATGAATGCTTTTACCTTCTCCCTTTAAACCTGATATTTTAGATATTAAGAGAAAATAATTACATCCTCCTCCTGGGAGGTTTATTTCAAATCCTTGCTAGGGCCCCACTGTGGCCAGTRCTTACATTTTTCAAAATTGATTTTAGGCAGTATAAATAGTCTGAAGCTGCACGTGACATTTTCTCACCCGAACAATGACACACTATTGCGGAAACATTTCCCAATGCAACATGTGGGTTTGTTTTTTGGCATCACTTATTCATTAACCCTTTTGTCCTCTGCCAACAGGAGATACCTCTACCACGTGAACAAACTTATTACTGTTGGCAATTAGAAGAGGGCCTCAGATTAATATCTTAGTCTGGAGGCTCACTCTTAGAAGGGATTGCTCTCCTATAAGTTCACAAGTTACGACTTGTCAGCTGAACAATAGAAACAGATCATGCATGTGCCTTCAGCCAGTCCTAAAGATAGACTAAAATACATTAGCTTAAATTACCTTCCTGGTGTTGCTTGCTCCTCTTGAGCTGCATTCACAAACACACAATTCAGAAGCAAATCAAATTATTTTAACCTTTATTTCAAATGAAAACTGTTCATTGCAATTCCTTGTTAAGGTGTCAGAAGAACATTTTAATTTTAAGTTTACTTAATGATTTCTATTTCTGACTCTGTTCCTGGGTAGCTAATCTGGGGAAAAATAATAAAAGAAAAAGACAACTSGTTTCTCATGAAATAGGCTTTGAATACTAGAGTTTATGTTTCATCTCAAAATAAAAATCAATATAAGTCTTTATTTCTAGGTTGGCACTCTAAGCCCATAAATGCAGGGTAAAAGACCTGTATATGAAGAGAAACCTATTTAGTAACTTTAATGACTGAGGTGTGTGGATCAAAGGCATTCAGCACGTTGTAACTTCTGGAGGTAAATGSTCCAAGTTATAATTTTTATGCTTGATATTTACACAGACCTTTTTTTGCTGCAGGTCACAGAGATTCTGTCCATCCTTTCAGCTTTTACCTTTTTCTCCTGTTTCTATATATGTATTTTTAAATCCCGCATGTTATGAGGTGACAAAATGCTTACGGTGATTGATGTAAATTCTTGAAATRTGAAAACAAATAACTGCTATCCCAGCTGAACACCATGACCACTAATAGCTTGCCTAAAATCAACTTCTGAAGATGTGAGGCACTGATGAAACAGTACAAACTGTTTCATCATTCCACATCTTAAAGTCTAAGTCCAGTAGAAACATCTTAACTAACCTGGCAGAATCTGCAGGGCTCTTGAGGAACTCTAATATTAGCAGCCCTCTTGCTTCCACCACATGCAGATCTGGCTCACTACTTCAATTAAAATGTAATCTTAAAGGCAAATCCCCAAAGGCCAATTTCAGTAGAAAAACACTTCCACAGATTTTTATTGGCTCTAGACATGGCCACTGATACTCCTAGCCATGTCTTGATATGATTTTGGTCTGAAGAAGTCTGAATGCTTTAAATCCCTGAGCTTAAAACTCCTTCCTATGAACTGAATTTAAWGCACATTGGCATGACTGTGCTATGCACACAAACACACATCAGTGAGAACAGCAGCCACTGCCCTTCGCTAAAACATTTGTCTATTGATTTTGTTACAGTATTAGTTACAGCCGTATCTCGAGTCAGTGCTGTAAATCTGTTGCTGTTTAAACGTTTAAATGATAGTATAAAACTCAGATCATATTGATGTTGTGGGTAAATGATGTTTTAGCTCAGTGAGTTGCTGGAACAGTGCTTAGCCAACTCTTTGAATTACTGCGCTTGCTAGACATTTTGTACTTCTGGAATATGAGTGGAGTTTCAGCCTCTGGTTTTCTAACATTACRGTTTGAAACTTTACAGTAGCAGCTTAGGAAGAGCTCCCAGCTTCCACCGAAAACCCTTCCAATGAGTATTTCAGTTTGTTTGCTGTATTTCATTAACACTTGTATGCACATACACACACATGCATGCACACATTCCATTGCTTATTTATAAAGCACGGGGTGAGAATATGATCGTACTGTATCAAAAAGAATCCAGGGGAAAGAGCAGTAAAGTATGCAGCCTGAAAACCTTCCATCAAACATCTTGAAGTTGCTTTGTTTGTTACACTGACCTACATGAGTTGTTATTGCCATTTGGCTCTGAATTATTAACAATCAGTAGAAAGATTTAGCACCCTTTCAACTCCAGCATTGTCCACGTACTCTAAGATAAAAACAGYTTATGCTAGTTGGAAAACATCTGTGAGCACCCCAGCACTCAGCTTCTAGTGGTAACCTTGTTAGTGCTCCACATAACTGCATGTAACCACTCAGCATGACAACCTTTTGCATTTCTCTTTATGAATAATTTTGCTCTACCACATCCATTTTTGTGTGTTCTTTATTACAGCACGCGACTACATTTATTAGAGTCCCCACCAGAGAATTCTTCTTCTTGTTATCCTTAATGGTGCTATGTTCTGCCCTGTCTGTACTGTAAGCTCTGCACTTTTCAAATCCCATTCACGAGGGTTTTTTTCCCTTTATTTTCTTTAAAATTCCAGCAAATAATTTCAGGGATGACATAATAAATATATGACACATATATCAGAAACAAATTTACCGGACAAATGGAAGAATTTCAGAGATAAAAATGGAACTAAAGCTGAAATTTTGATAAAAAATTTTATGTGAAATTTGTGATTTTTCAACCAAAATTTTAGTTTTCTGTTGAATGACAACTGACAACAAAAATGGGACCTATCAAAAAAATTTTATTTGGCCCAGYTGCCAATTTAATTACCATGTAAATTGGAAAATTGAGAAAAGGGTAAGAAAAAACACCTCAACATACTGCTCTACTTTCACTGAACTGACAAAAAGGACCAGAATTTGTGGGGAAAARTATTGCTACTTGTGGTGGATTGTCATATCTCTAAATTTGGTTTTATTAGAAAATATCATGACCTTCAGGGCATGCTTTAAAACCTAATGTTCCCAGGCATGTCACAGAGATTTGTAGGTGGGGACCATGATCCAAGATCCTTCCTCTTTGCTAAGCTAATAAAGATGATATACTTTGGGAAATTGAGGTGTCGGGGAAAAGGTTCTTCGGCAAACTCATAATTATAAAAACAATGAGTCATCTGGCACAGATGATGACATTACACCAAAAGTTCAGAAGTTCTTAAGTGTAAATTGGCTGAGCTGCTGGCAAAAGACAAGCTCTTACTTGAGAAAGGTACTGCTCCAAAGGAGTCAGGCCATGGGAATATTGTCCGTTCAGTGCCTGTGTGACATCTCAGAATGCTCAAGGAATTAGAGTATTGTATCATCCACCACATATCTGACCAGGTGAATTTGGAAAACTGATTCAAACAGGAAACCAAGTCTCAATCCCTTGAGATTCATCACATCTCTGTCAGTACCACAGCAAGGCAAGRAGAGTTGCTTCACACAAGGTAACTGCAGGCAGAAAGAGCCTGTGACAAGCTTCTTCATGAGAAGCTGCCAGAGAAGCCAAGTGGTTAGGAAGACATACTGCTGGGGTAAAAATTAGTGTAGCAGAAAGCCTAGTATGGCATTCAGGTCAATTTTCTCTATAGCTAAAGGCTAACTATTGAAGGCTTCTTYTATTTCATGGCCTGTTAATGCTCTGGGAGGTCCAGGAGCAGTGAGATGGCAGCATCTGCTGGGTATGGAAGGATTTTTATCTCAGGTCAAAGGAGGACAATGATGATATGCTGAGACATCACAAGCAGCTATGCAAAGGGACACAAAATTGAATGTTGACAATGGTAATGTACATCAACATAGAAAATGTGAACCTTTTAAATCAAGCGCAAGACCTTAAAAAAGCAAATGAAATCCCAGTAAAATCTACAGCTGCTAGAAGAAAGAAAAAAGTGTTGGGTGACTAATGAGATATAATGAATAACAATCACACTRTTTGAATGCTCTGATAAGACTAAGATTATTTACTCTGGAAGGGACATGAACACGACAAGAACATATTGGAAGCATGCTAATGAATGGCACCAAGAAAGCAAATAATGTTTTTTTCTGTCATGATCAAGAGCCATAAAATCCTTAATCAACTTAAAAGTTGGGGAATTCAAAATATTTGGTAACACTTTTAGYGACTAGAAGTAAATGGCACACAAAGCTTCCCAAGATATAAAACTTGTGCAACTTCTACAGAAACAAACAAAAAAAGCCAATTATCAGAATTGAGTTTTTAAAAACGCTGTTAAAGGAATAATAAAGTCCTTTCTTCCAAATTTRAACCAATCTCAGAACATTATGTATTATCAAGGCATTGAATACTGTAAGGGAGAAAAATCATCCCACACCTTCCTAATGTAGGACAAATGAAGACACTTGTTATCTCAAGTGTCTGCTATGGATCACCGTCAGAGACAAATCTAAAGTCCTTTCCAGAGTGCAGACAGCTCCATTTCTTTGTTTTGATTGGGCTTTTTTTTCAATTCTCCAAGGAGGMAGATCAACACAGCAGAATCAGTAACCAGCTAATAGCAGGTGGATGCTAAACTATCTGCTGTCACTAAATAATTATATATTCACGACATTCACAATGGAGAAGGTGGTTATTTTGCTATGTGGACTGTAATTCAGACCYTCCCTTGTACTTTTCTGGCTTTGAGGAACAGTCCACTTCTCCAAATGCTGACRATGCTGATACTTCAGCCCTTCACAGATACTTTCTCACACACGTGAAAACTTGCTTAGCTACATCTCACAGAAGATCTCCGTGTTTGCACTGCACTACCGACTTGATTTGATCTGGTAYGAAAACTACTAGCCACCTTAAGACCTTGACTTCGAGAATATAAAAATGAGTGCTACAATTTTTGAAACTCATTTTTCACTATAAATTCCCAAATAATATGTTTTGATATTCATAAGAGAGAATAGTTGCCAGAATAGAAATATTTTCTATAAAATTACTATAGAAGTTCCATATGGTTTAATGTCAGGTTTTGTATAGGAGAATCTAAAATCTGCTACAGTCCATGTAGAGGGGACATCTGGGCCTTTCGATCACACACCAGAGCCACACATTCATTAAAAATAGTTTGTAGAATTTCAAAGAAAAGAAAATCATTATACAAAACTTGTAAAACAAATGTAGATAGAGTTGCTTGAGATTGAAAGGAGCATGAAAAAAAGGACCCAAAATATAAACTATCCTGGACATCTCAAAATGGACAAATTCTGAAACTGAAAATTATATATCCAAGTTAGCATCTGTAACTAATTCACTAGAATATATAGCAAAGGAGAGGAACATTATTAACTAAAATCTACAGGGGATTTCCCAGACTACAACATTCCTCCCTGGAAGAACATGTGTGAAAGCCTGGCCATACAGGATACGGAAGGTTAAGACAGGTACATCATAATCAACACACTGAGGATGGGTTGTGGGGATTCAAACTTTGAGCAGTTTATGTAATGCAGTTGTAAGAGCCACTCAGAGTCYGTTTCCACAGCAGCTGACAATTAGACAAAGTTTAGCACTACAGACAAGTTTAAATAATATCAGCTAGTTTCATGACCCAAAGGCAGTGGCTGTCACCAAGTATTCTACACAGCCATCATTGTGAACAAGTAAGAAAGRGTTATAATGAATTTTGGAAAATTCATGAATAGGTTGCTTAAATCATTGCTTCCCTAGTACAGCAGAATTCAACTTCTCWATAAAAGTTTAAATAAAGTTGAAAGCTGGTCATCCCTAAGGCGAAAAACTGTTCTATTGCTATCAGCAAAAGAAGGAAAAATTGGAAGTCCRTCAAGAACATCACACTGCCTCTGGAAGATTATCTGTGGAAGGTTTACAGATTGTTTGCAAAGGACTTTATTACATAACAGGCTACAATCAAAGTCAGATGACTCAGCTCCTACCTTAGTCTTTATACAGACTGTTAAAATTAAGTTTTAAACTATTTTACTGTGAAAACTTCCATAAGAAGGGGTTAAGACTTAAGTATCCTGTGGTGGGAATTCTTACTGACTTACTGTCATATGTTTTGCTAAAAAGATACCAAGAGGTGCTTGGATTAAAAGCTCTATCTATGCATATCATATAATTGTATGCTAACAGCAATAAAAACCTGTTTGTGTRAAATAATTTTTCTTGTTTGCATCTTTAATTATGAGAACTGCAGGACTGGTGTACAGTAATATACAAAAACTCAGGTATTTTTAAGTTTTAAATATATTAGTCAAGGTACAAACAGAAGTATTCTCCTTCTTTCAAATGTACTGGAATATATCCCATTCATAAACAAACTGTTCAAAGATTGCACTGGGGCTCAGATGTCACACCAGTCACCATCTCTGCAAGACAACTGGCCTACTTGGCATCCCCAGTGCTCTGTGAATGGTTCAAATACCTCTAGAAAAATAAAAGAGAAGCATCTGAGAACATTGGGGAATAATGAGTAGCGATCTCCTTGTTATGAGATGTATTAATCATACAGCTTGGAGGAGAGGTAACAGATGACTTCATTTAACTACATGGTTACAGTGACTCACTGCCAGGAATGGAAAGAGGTCGCTGACCAAGCTGATCACCTGACTTTCCATTCCAACTTTCCTTACCCTATCAGAGTGCCTTGGCATCTTTGCCAGCCTAGGCCATGTGYAACCTCTGCACTCCAAACGCTTTTTGCTCACCTTTTCCCCAGTGTACTAAAAGCAAAAAGCTCAGTATTTCCTCTTGACCACAACCCTTGACCTAAACCATGATAGGACAGAAGACACAAGAAGGTGGTGCCGACCAGTCCATCTTAAAGCTTTGATTTGTTTTGTCCACGATGCTTCCTATTGCTGACACAGGCAGGAGCTGACAAGAGTTGGAGAAAACAGTATTCCAAAGCAAACGGATCTATTCGTTGGCCTCTCAGGAGGAGTTGGCTATATATCCTGGAATGTCTAATGTTCAGAAAATTTATCTTGGTAAAGGCTCAGGAAAATGTATGTTTTTATTTTACCCAAAGTAAAAATACTGGTCAATGTGAAATTAAAAAGTGAAAATAATACTCCCCCTTGTAAAAAAATTCCAGCCTCCTACGCTGACTGTATCTTGTAGACGTCTAAAACAAATAACATGCATTTTATGTGGTTTTTTTTCTACTAACATTTTATTGGTATTTATAATATAGTACAGAGAGACTTTTAAGAGGGAAAAAGGCAAGTTACAGTAACACACCAAAGCATTTAGAAAAGGCTGTGGTTGCAGAGGACACAGACCATGCTACCTTCCTCTTTCTTTCAAGGTGAGTAACAGAAAACAGCCGGCAAGTAATCTAAATCCTTTCTGTTGCCACTGAGGYACACAGTGGCATAGAAATAACTTATTTCAGACGGTCACTTTTTCACACCTAATATTTTGATTCCAGCCAAAGAACTAGGTCTACAGACCCACAGAAGTAGTATGTATAGATCATCATTAATACAATGGTAGGAAACAATTTTAAAAGCCCCAAAACACAGAAGGCTATGTTCAGCTCAAAAAGTAACAATATGTAGGAGAAGGGTGAGCAGCCCGTGTGATAGTCCTGCAATTTAACAGAGTTCTGAGTACATTTTCCTCCTAAGTGCTTGAGCCAAGTGTCAGTAACTACAGTCTGAAAGGTGAAGCTTGTAATCATGTTTTTCAAATCTCTGACCAGGTACCCAAGACATGTTTGAGATGTACAAATGCAATTGTTCATGGCACTTGTTGAACATAGCAGATTTTATACCTGAGTGAATGATTGATGTTAGCCAGTTAATCCTTTAGAATTCCCATAAATTAGCTCTTGAGACTTCTCTTCAGGAGAGTATTGGGTAGTATGTTACTTGGATTTTACTGTTATTGACACCTGACAACCTTTTCAGCTGTCAGTGTCATCTACTACTGTCTTAATCAGGAAAATTTAAGCAAGACCCAGGCTGGGGTGTGAGGAATTCCTRTTATCCCACTGGGTGATTGGGCTGAATTCTAAATCATATTTCCAWCATATTTGAGAAGTTGTGGCAGTCCAGTGAAGTTTCCACTGGATGAAAAAAAGGAAAGATCACCTCAATTTTTAGAAAGGGAAATAAGGAAGACATGKAGAGCTACAGGCTAGTCAAAACTCACCTCTGTGCCCATCAAAAGCACAGAGTAGATCCTCCAGAAAACTGTGCTAAGGCACATGGAAAATAAGGAGGTGATTGATCACAGCCAACATAGCTTCACTAAAGGCAAATTCACCTGACAAATTTGGTGGCTTTCAATGACAGGATTACAGCTGCAGTGGACAGGGACCTGTTGGAACGAGTCCAGTTGAGGGCAATGAAGCTGATCAGAGGGCTGGAGCACCTCTCCAATGAAAACAGGCCAAGAGAACTAGAGTTGTTCAGCCTGGAGAAGAGAAGGCTGTGAGAAGAGCTCAGAGCCCCTTCCAGTACCTGAAGGGCTCAAGAGAGCTGGAAAGGGACTTTTTACAAAGAGAATTAGTGATAGAACAAGGGGAAATGGTTTTAAACTGAAAGGTTTAGATTGGATTAGGAAGAAATTGTTCACTGAGAATATGGKGAGGCACTGGAACCAGCTGTCTGGAGCAGTTGTGGATGCCCCTTTCCTGGAAATGTACCAGGCCAGGTTGGATGGGGCTTTGAGAACCTGGTCTATGGGAGGTGTCCCTGCCCCTGGCACTGGTATTGGAACTAGRTGATCTTTAAGTTTGCTTTCAACCCAAACCATTCGGTGATATACAATGAGCAATTGTTTTCTTTCCAGTGCAATACAATATAACCGTTGCTTAGCTCAAGTTGTTTCAGTAAATACAGGGTACTGAAGCAAGTTTAGATTGAATTAGTTATATTAATGACCACAGCTCTCAATCAAGCATGTTTCCACCATACTGCCCTTAAAAGTTTTATGTTTGTGTATTAAGCTAGAAGTTCTTTCACAGATCTGCTTTTTTCAGAACCACAGTCAAAATAAAGACATTAAAGTAATAAAGGATTGGAATCCAATAATAATATRTTAATTCCAATACCACAAAATGGTAAAATTCCTTCAGATTTCATCAAACAATCTTTCTTACTTGCTTAGGCTGTGATGACTAAGGCAGTCTCTGAGGGGRTGGAAAGGCATGTAGAAATGTTCTGGGTTGTAGCTTGTTAACCATTCCAATGGAAGCAGCCTACTGCCTCTAATGAGCTCACTATTTTAAAACAAAGATATTGCACCAACTGTAGAGCTTGCTGGTGCCACCAATTAGTGAAAATACAGGCTTGGTTATTGTTCATTCTAAAGTAAAACTGTCATTTGAGAGCATCAGAGCCACTCTCATCGTTGCTAAAAGCACACTTCACTGTGCCATCTCTGTGAAAAATTATCCAGAGGATGGAAAAATAAAAATATATAGTATATTAAAAATAATGCTATGACGGCTGCTATYCAGATGCAGTTGTTAGCTCTTACTCTTCTGTAAAGGGCTTTTTCCAATGATTCTATTTCCAATAAATGATTCTAAGATTCTGTGATTTAATTTCCTTAAGCATGAAAGCCCGTAAATGTGTGACTTTTATATTGGACTGCCTGTCTGCAAGGCATAATGTTTGATTTAGTGCATTAGTTTAACATTAGATATTAGGACATGGAAAAAGATAGGAGATTCTGATACAGTGTCAGACACATCAACACTACCTTTCGYTTGCAACAGTGAAAGTCAGACAGATTAAGAAAGTGGCTGTTGCTGGAACCAGTAGGAACATGATGACCATGTGACATCATTGCACAATTTGATGAGACACACAGAAAATGGGGAAGCCCTTGGGGAACCAGCTCCAGGGTTTAGGATAAAAAGCACCTTGAGAACAGAGCCTGGATAACAGGAAAGAAACAGAAGAGACACTGAAATATTACCACGTACAAAGAGCAACCCAAGTAAAACAACTAGGGCAAAAATGAGTGGCAGGCTCTGTCAGAGCCATTTTTATCCCAAAACTAAACAGAATGAGAAAACGAATTAGAAACACATTAGGTTCTGTTCATATTTCCACAAGAAAAACACATATGGGCTACGTAGCTTGTTTAGCTCCTAAGGGTGCAAGTGAGGCAGTCCTGATTGAGAACCTGCAACTGACCRTGAAATTCTTAGTTCTGTCCCCAAGGAAGAAGTAGAAATTTCAACATTAAACAGCACTTCTCTTCTTTGGGGCTGAAGCTATTTACCTACCCCCCATTACACAAAATACACCTTCCTTTATTGTCTGATCACCCAGGTGGATCCATGTAGGCAGTGAAAAGGAAGCAAAATCCTAGAACTCTTGGCCCTCTGTATAGAAAATAGGAACTAGCTTTCTGTTAGTAACCCATGCCCCCAAAGAGATAACTTTTACATCATAGTTTTGCACATTCTTGCATTTTATAAGAAGACCTGGTTTAAACCAAACAACATGGGAACCATCTGAAAYTGCTGGAAGCTACAGTTCATTGGGAATTCTCCAGTGAATTTGCTTGTCAAAAATGCCGGTTAATCAAAATCTATAAATTGTCCCCYGAGTATTTCAGCCAACACTTGGTGACACCTTGTCAGGCAGGTCTTAGCATGTCTGGCTTCTTGCCAGCCYGTCTACTTAGCTGCTGGAAGCCCAGTTTCCCAGACAGCTCTATGTCCTTCCACTGAAGTTCTCAGTATTGGTACTCATCTGGAAGCCTTGCCAACTCAGTCAAACCAGAGCTTTTGGAATCAAGGACCCTTGCCTCATGTCTGAAAATGGCTTCCACTGTAGCTTGTAGGTGTCTGCAGACATCTGTCATCATAGTGAATCCCAAAGCTTTCAGATTCCCACTTCTGAATCTGTTCAGGCTGCCTGGCTTCAATACTGCCCCAAAAGTTGAGAACCAAGTGGACTYGGTTCCTTGTTGTCAGGACAGACAGTACAATGGACAATGGGCCCTAAAAGCCCCAGAACCAACAAAATTATTCCCAATTTGATTATTTTCTGCAACCCACAGCACTAAAACTGACCAGAATTATGTCAGACACCATCAGTCAGTCCAGCATTCCCTGCAGCACAGTTAAATTCAGATATATCATGTTTCCTGAGGTTTTGGCTTTTGTCAAAAATGGAGRGTAATTCTCCCTCTTCCTTCCTCCAGCCTCAAACATTAAAATCTGTGGAAGAATTTTTTTTTTTTTTTCCCCAGTGAGCTCTACCTGCAGAAGCAACATATTTGGCTATTTCATGACAGTATCCAGAGATCTCTGTAATGCAGACATTGGTATTTCCAGGACTGTTTTCTACAGCTCTTCTCTATTAGGAAGAGATTTATTTTCCTYTCACCAGCCAGAGGAGAATGCACCTTGCCCTGCAGAGGCATCTTTAAGTTTCAAAATAGCCCTTTCTATTTCCAGCATTTTCTTTGAGATTGCTTCAGTCAGTGCTTGATAAAGTAACCTGCACTCTRTCAAAGGGTTGATACAGCAGCCCCAGGAAATCATAATTTTCCAAAACCTTTATGCTAAGTCTCTCAACTCATGCTACAGAAGCTAATACAGTATGAACAACACTCATCCTATTAAACCTTTGGGTTCTTGTGTCTAAAAATTAATTCCTTCAGGGTTTGTTTGTTTCTAGAAATCATGTGCTCACTCCAGGATACATAACATTTCATCAAGAATATGAAGGAAAAAGCAAAAGTATCTTTGAGAAGTATAACTGAAAGACTGCCAGAGAGCTCACAGAATGTCAAAATGGTGTGCAATATGCCYGGACTTGTTTTCCTTTCCAGTTAACTGAACATTAGGCATAATTTAGAGCCTGATTCAGTACAAAATACACTGCCAGTTACTCTACAGTAAAAGCTTGTRCAAGGATTCTGTAACACTGAGCCTGAATGAGTTCTTTGCAAAATCATGCCCTCAAGATTCCCAGTGTGCATATGTAAGCATGGCTGAAAATGGGGAAAGGGGACAGACTCCTTACCACTGATAGGTGTAGAAGACCAAAAGGTCGCAATGGGGGGGGGGGGGGGGGAGGAAGTACTGTTCTGCTCCATTTGGGCAGAAGAATTTTGTGTTTGTTAGAAGCATAAGAAACTTTGAAACACCATATAAGGGCTGAGACTCAGGCCATGCTGGAAAATCCTGCTGGAGCTGAGCTCTGTGCATAACTCATATGAACATTAATGAGAGTTAAATGCATGCATTGAAAGAAGAATAGACCCCTTAGTGATTTGTCAAGATAAAATTCAAAATAACTTTGAATGCTCAGAGGTAAATATTAGGTTTAGGAATTAAAAACAGAAGAAGTAGTGGAACAATTGCCTATAATGAGATCCAGGAACAATCTACCCACTGTACCAGGTTTTCATTAGAGTTATGGCCTGCAGCCATACCACCTTGGGCTGTGATCTTAAAAGCTAAGACTGGTTGGGCTGCTTAGCATTTGGAAGAGAGACCTCCAAGAAAGCTTACCACTGCAGGAACAGCTTAGTGATGCAATAGATAATGTTTTTCCTTCTGATCCAGTATTGGATTCAGGTGTTAGGARATCTGAAGGTCTTTTGTGTGAGATCTAAATCTGAGGTTCTGATGATCTGTGATCAGTAAAGCATGTCTGTCATTTCCCATGAGTGTGCAATGTCACTTTGAAAAGGCTACTGCATTTCACTGTAGAGGTGGTTGCATGTCAGTAATAGATAAGAGCTGYCAATATAATGTAATCATCAACTTCACAATGAAGTTGAAAAGCTAAATTTGCCAATATGGGGTAAGYAGTTTAAGTCCCAAAAACTCCAGAGAGGTGCTAGGAAGTATTTGCTCTATTTTTTAAGGGATCACGTATACCTAAAAACATCATTCCATCTCAGGGCTCTGAGATGGAGTTAAAAAAGTTAAAAACTTTTAACCCTGGATAACTGGGTTGATGTTATCACATTCATAATTATGTAACCCCAGCATGCAGAGCTGAGCTGCCTCTGCACCTGAACCACAAAAYGGGCTTCAAGACCAGCTCCTGAGGAAGCTCAGTTGACCAGCTGACTGGGAGAACAGCACACGTCTGTGCCTGCTCTTAAATCTGCTGAGATTTAATCCCTCAGGCATTAGCCCTGCAAGGAATTAGGTGTAATGAATTATAGACATTAAACAGCTCCCTATATCTGAATCAATGGGGCTACTCACAGTGCAAAAAGTTAAAGATGCATCTGTGTCCAAAAGATGAAAGCATAAATGAGCAGTACAGCTACAGAAATTCTAATTGATGTTCTTGACTTATTAACCTCCCTGGCTGTCATACAGAATACTGTAACACTGTTTTGTTTGTCCATGTAGGACATGATCCTGCATACTTCTGAGAGCCCTTGAGTCTGTGGTGTGCAAAGGGCTGACTTCATCAGGAATTCACTGAAATACATCAATTGGGGTTCATTGAATTCAATGGGATTTGAGAGCATTTGGCATCCCTTAGGAGGCAATTAGCACCTTCCAGAAAATGGGCCTTAGACCAATCAGGTCTAGGAAGTTCAGACAGGTTTTCCTTTGGGGCAGTTACTATTTGTGTATAATAAATACCTGTTTTAATTTTTTGCTTCAGTTTTTATATGTAATTTTTAACAGAGCTTGAGTTGTCCATTAACTTTTGGGAACATGCTATTACTGGACACAGCAAGTCTCTGATACTTGTGAGTAACCTACTGGTGATTTGCCAGAACTGAGCTGCTAAATTGAATTAATCAGGAATTTCATCGTAATATGACCCAAACTGAACATCTCACCTCTTAAGCATGATGCTTTTATTTGCATCAAGTAGCTGAATAAAATGGTCTGTTTGAGATATCCATACAATTTACAGTAGTTACTCATCTCTGACTTCTTTCAGAGAAGAAAGCCATGAGTTTATTGGCTTTTAGATTCCAGGCTATGTCATGACTTGTGCTTGTATGCAGGCCATATTTGCTTAGCATTCCAGTTTTCCCATTGACTTCATGGGAACAAGCAGGGTCACATAAACCAGCTGGTGATCCATGTTTGTGAGAAGGAGGGAAAGTGTCAGCACACACAACCCGCTGTCTTATATCAAAAACTCTTCCAACTTACTGTAAATGAGGTTGGAAGCTAGAGCTGTAACTGCTTCCTTAATTTTTGTATTTTTCTTTACACTAAATAGACCTAGCCCTAGGACTTCACTCCTCTTGGCATAGGCATTCCTCTTGAATGARTATGTTTGATATCTTTGTCTGTTATCATAATGCTGAGAAAATACTGTGTTCAGCACAGTAAAGGGTTTGCTACACACAATGCTGGTTAGGCTCCTGTGAACTGACAAACTGCATATGAAATCAGTTATTCAGGAACATCCTGGTGATCTGCTTAAGTGCAAGGACCTTGGAAGATTTTCTATGRACAAAATGTTGGGGTGGGGAAGAGACATTAACAATCACTAATATCTGTTTTTATCAGTATAAGGCAAGCTCCTTGTGCTCATTCTGGCCTCTCATATATAGAAATGCAACTTTTTCTCCAAAATTTGCAATAGCTCCAACTTCATTTGGATAAGTAAGACTYCCTTTCTTCCTTCCTTGACACATCATCCAAAGACCACTGCAGTCCACAGAAGTTATTAAATCAAATCAAACAGGTTATTGTTTAGTCTCTTAAAAAAAAGACAATTTTGCAGGGAAATGAAGCATTGTAGTTAGTGCACTCAGGCAACAAAGAWCATAATACTCCTAAATAACAGAATGCTTTAACACTTACTCACTGTTCCTCCTCTGCTTTTCTGTTTATAGGTTTGCAACTACAATTAATACTAATAGCAAATTTTAACACGAAGAATTAAGTAAAAGTCCAGTACTCAATACAATCAGAAGAACTGAATGAAGYATGTTCCCATTTAGTTTCCAAATGCTGCTCTAATCCCTCCTAAAATCCTAGCAGCTTCTACAGCACTGCATGGGAATCCTTATGCTTCAGAAATACATCTTATTTATCTATGCAATAGGCAGCTCAAGGCAATAGAAAAATCCACATTAGAAAGAAGCAAAGTGTAATGCTTTTATAACATCCTATATCAGCCGTCACACCAGAAAGATGTAAACCACCAAATGTCGAAAGAGAGTATTATCCAGGATAAAGTGAGCAGTGCTGCCACTGTCAACTGCTTTAAGAGATGTGCACTTGAAGCACYGACAGCAATAAGTGAAACTCCTGTTTACATTTTTTTTCCCAAGATAATGCTGTAAAGTTCTACCAAGAGGTTACTCAAAACAACTGCAAATAWAGTGCATGTACATAAATAACTTTGTCTGACTTTTTGTTTAATGTCCAAGATGATTGGAACAGATTGTATCATGAACTACTTTCCCTTTGGCTAATTAAATAGCCGTCTCCACTTACCATAAAGCATATTCTTATTAAAACAAGTATCTATATTCACTCTGTTGGATAAATTACTTTCAAGTAAGTGCCATAAAGCCCATTACATTCCTTCTTTAGAAATGGATCAGGTCCAAACAGACAATCAAAGGATTTCACTGGGATTATTTTAGATTAGAAAAACTATGGTAGACATGAAGCACTGACAAGATCATAAAGACATAAAGGATAAATTAGCAGTTACATACCAAAGTACTCCAGCAGTTTCTAGCATATTCAAAAAGGTAAAAAAAAAAAGAAAAAAATAGCAAAAAAAAGGGGAAAAAAACCCTTATTGTACTAATCTAAACGTAAATGGAAATCTGTTTATGCAGAAATCAAATGTCATGACTAAATGTTATCTCCCATACAAATCAAATAGCTATTTCAAAGCTTAAAACACAATATAAAAGAAATAACCAAGTTCACCAACTAGCTGAGTAGGAACTTATTTCTTTCCATAAGTTCCTTTTTAAATTGAATTGAAAATACCATGTTATGATCGACCATATTAATGAGTCATTATTGTATAACTGTATTTTTATTGCAGATATATTACCTGCTAAATGATGCTGTTTTTCCAGAAAAAGTTCACAGTACAGATTCTATGGGAATGTTTCCTGCTGACAGTTCCTAAATCTTTCAGAAGCTGTCAGCAACCTCAGAAATCAAGTCTGCAGTACCCTAGCAAGCAGAAGCATATGCACAGGCTTTCCATTTTTAAGCTGCAATCCAAATGATTAAAGAAACACCTTAAACATAAAAGATTATTGAAAATAAGATGATTCTATCTCATTTGTCAATCTAAAGGACACTGTCAATTACATATAATCTATGCTGCAATTTCTGTAAATACAACTTGACATTTAAAATATACTTTTTTCCCCTCCACAAACTTCTGCCCAAACAGATTATCTTCAGACCCACATTAACAAATCCGCAAAACTAAAATAAGTAACATCAAGTAAAATAAACATTTCCACAGAGAACACTGATCCATGGGGAACACCCTGTATCCAGCCTTCTTATTATTTCCCATGCATTCCTCCATATTCCTCCATCCATATTTCTGCATTCCTCACCCATGCAGCTCATTAAAGGATGGCAAGTCAGCCAGAAGCTTACAAGAAATTAAGAAAAAAAGCCTATAATAGCAATCAATTACTAAAGATGACCAGCCAGAATTCTGAAGAGTCCTCATGCYTCACTGTAGTGTTCTTGTTCTGCTTTCTACATTTTTTTTATTTAATGAAGACACAGAGGAACCAGACCCAACTGAGAGAACCTCTTCACCAGAAATGGGATTGTACCAATACCAAAATGTCCCATTACACTGAACATGAGCACAGCATTCCTTACCAAATCTTACTAGAGAAAACGGATACCCATTGCTTCCACCAAAACAAGATTACTTTCTTTTCATTATAGTGGCCATTTTCAAAGTGGTGCCCAAGAATTTACAGGCACAAACTGGACAACTGGATTTTTATGACTGATTTCCTCATTTGCTATTATGAAGGTTTGTTCGCATAAACCTGGTACACAATATCATGACTGCATTTTAGCATGTTCCTTTGTTTTGGATTTCAGCTAGAACACAACTTTCTCAAGAGCATAATGTAGTCTAACGTACAATATTTCCACGTTGTTTTTCAGATAGTGTGAGAAATGGAGTAGCTAGGAAACTGCCACAGTGGGAAAGGGAAATTTCCTCATCACAGCCARGAGTTTATAGGTTTTATTACCTCTAAACTGACCTCTCCTACATTCTACAGGGCTATGAATCAGGACAAGGGTCATAGTCCAGAAATCAGTGGCTGGCAGAACATTTTCTGTGAAGATCATTTTGCCTGTTGATCTTTGCTTAGTAAGTAACAATTCAAATAGATGTGGACCATCTTTTTAATAAGCAGCCATTGCTACCAATCTTGCAGATGCTGCTTTGAGACCTAGTTTAGTAGTCCAGCCCATCATCTGTGAAAGCCACTAGTTACTCACAAACAAAATTAAAACAAATCATAACTTCTGTATGGAATCTCATGAGAACAAACTGTTTAGAAGAGCAGACAAAATCTGCAGGTTTTTAATCTTATCACGACTGATGCGGCAGATTCAACAGTTCCACACTTATCATATTAAACAATAAGTGATAACAAGAATAATTTCTGAAAAGTAATAAGGGTTTGGGGGTTTTTTTGCTAGTCTCAAGCTTTCCAAATAAACATTTAACTGCAGTTGGCGCTACAGAAAATGCTGCAAACACAAAGCCCATGGTCATATAACATTGCTTTAAAACTGAAACCTACAAGAAAAGTAGGTGAAGTGTGGATYATGATTTGCCCTAATGAGAGGAAGGAAAGGATGGATCATAAAATGTAAAGCATATGCATGGAGGTACATGGGTATATTTTATACACCCTCTTGCATCTATATGTATCYATGTATACCCTGCTGGTCTATATGTATATTGGGCATTAGAGATATTTTTCAGCAAGAAAAGGAAACCCAGTTCAGGGTTCCAATTTTTCGTAAGATTTACAATAAATCCAAAACCTAAACATACTTCTAGTTTTTTATTATTTCATCATTGCCAGTTGCCTCTTCTCTGCTATGGATTGACATAAGCATCTTCACATGAAAAACAGGACTTGGCCTTCCACCCTAACTTGAGGCGCAAAACCTTCAGCAGAACTTTTAACAAGCTAACACTTATAGATCTGTTCCTATATTTGCTGGGACAATAGCAAACTTTTAAGAAAGTTTTGGAGAGACAAAAGCACTAATGCTCAGCAGAATATGGTTTGTCATATGCTGTGAAAAACTTTTTAGAAAATCACCACTTAGTTTTGAGAATTACTTTTAGGTCTTCAGCAAGTCTGCAAAGYGCTCCTCACTTTAAGTTCCCCACCTGCAAAGTTGAAGCACTCATCATACTTAATTTCCTTCATAAAATGCTTTCATACCTATTGAAAAAAAACCACCTAAGGAACTGGCACAGATACATATACATTTATATATATTTATATATTTTTTTTATATATAATATATATGTATATGCAGTCAACTCTGTGAGTTAAAGCTACGAGTACAGATCCATGTATAGAACAGATTGGCAAGTTAATGTTCCTACAAAAACAGAACTATAAAACTCTCATAATATTTATGGTCAAACTTTGTTTTCTAAATCCTATGGAGCCTTAAGTCTAGCTTAAGCATTATACTATATGCTCTGTGTTTTGAATGGACATAATTTCTACAGAACCATCTGTTAAAGACTTTACAGAGGTTTGTCTTCAGTGTCAAATGAGCACCCTAAAGAAACCTACTTATGAAAAACTCCCAGCATTGTTACAGCTAAGTTTCTCTGATATGTATCACTCACGTAATTGCAATACTTATGATTGGAATGGGTTGACTGTATATGATACACACGAGCTCACTGACTAGAATTGTTCATTTTTCTGAGGTGAATGTTCAGCTATATGCCTCGGGGCACAATTATTGGTCTGAATCACTTTTTGAGGTAGTATATTTTGGTGAGTATGTGGTGGTTACACATAGGCAAACATGGACTAGCAGGAGCCGAAGCAGAAGCAGAAGATGAATGCTGTTAGAATCCAGCTACAATTTAGCTGCAAATGCAAACTTCTAGCAAGCATGYAAAAAATTACAAAACCCAATAAGAACCAGCTCAGTTTAAAGTCTGCCTGTGGTTAGAAAAGCAAGCATAACACCTGCTAACTGTTACACAGCAGATTTTATGCTTTTTATCTGATTTTCTCCATATTTTTTATCTCARCAGGCATCTACTATCAGCTCTGCTGATTGACTGTGCCCTCTAGCCAGTCCTTGCAGGCATCAGCTTGTCCTTCAGACATCCATCCTTCCAGCACACCTTGTTGGTAGCTATCACAGAATCKCCGTGGTCCTTGACTAAGACTGGGTATCTGTAAAACCCTTGAGATTCTGCTCTCCAAGGACCTCTTATTCCCATGTTCCTCTCAGTCTTGTTTCTTTCAGCTCACAATATGCTGTGCTAGAGGCCAACTTCTTTTTTTCTGTCAAGGTTTAACAAGCCTCATAAAATGTGTTACCTCAAATCTCCTCATTTTTATCATGAAGTGAATGAACTACTACTAAACACTTGGAAATTGCTAAAATGGGAAGAAAAGAGCTCCCTTCTGCTGTGGCCTCTAGGTCACATTTAGTGGTGTATTTCAGCACCCCCTCCACTGACCTTAAAATTATATCTGCCCACCAGACTAGGAGTAGAACCTGTCCATGTGTGCAATTACATACCCTGGAGGGTACCTATGCAAACCCTGATATATTCAAAGAAATGCAGAAGATGAATGCCAAGCTGTAATATGGCAGTATTTTCTCTCTAGAATTGTATCAATATTGGTTTATTTTTAAAGTCTATAGCTGATTTCAACTGTGGGTCATACCAGCTTCATCGAATAGCACACTCATTTATCAAATATGTTGTACTACATCACCAAGAAAAAGTGTGAGCTGCTTTCTAAATCAGCTGTATTTGCCAAGAGTAGTTTGGACAATGCCACCTGCTCAAGGAATTATTTCTGCTAAGACGTGTCTTAAAGCCCTCTTGGCTGTGGGGCTGCTTCCACTTTTCAGTAAAATCAATGGATATCCTTGACTTCACTGACAACAGAGTAAAGTTTCATGCCATAAGAATATAATGCCCACAATATTTGTCAAAGCAACTTCATTCTGAGATCCTCTGTCACTGTGAGGAAAACCCAATTACTGGCTCACTTAAACTGAATTGTGGTTCAAGACCAAGTGCTAAATCAAATTCAGTCATACACGACCCAGGGATTTAAATATATATATTTAAAAGGACAGTTAAATAGCAGTTTAGGCAGCACATGCACTAGCTAATTCATGTTTAAAGTAAGTCTGATGCAATCTGAAATATGTAGTACCTTTATACTTCAGAATGAAATGTTTGTTGGAATATCTGAGGCAGTTCAGTGTCAGAAATATATAGCCCACAATTGTTCAGCACTTGGTGAGTCCACTTGCTCAGAGAAGCTTGTTTAAAGCTCAGTTTTATAGCATGGGACTGGGAGGTATAGAAATACACATGATATKAAGGTCAGCTAGTTAAAATACATCAGTTCATATCTGCTGGGATGGAGTTGGAAGTCCTAAATCACACAAGGCCTTAGAACTGATGTATGAAGGACAGCTAGACTAAAATGAGAGAAAGCCAGTCCAGGATGGTGGAGAGATGGAACAYGCCAAAGGAGAGAAGATAATCACTCAGAAACTGCATTAGTCTAGACTCTCTTTATATTACCTTAAAATGCTCCTGGAAGTGTCCTGTGTCAGTAAGCTGTTTTCTAAAATGCCAGCTGTTCATTTCAGACTTTAGATGCATATTTTTTTAAACTTCTACAATTATTAAATAATTGGAAAATAAAATGAAAATAAGTAAACAACAGTACAAAATTGTTTTTAACAAAAACATTATTTTATGCAAATTTAGGCATAATGAATAATATTACATTCACGACTACTAAGATTGCTAAAGGATATGTGAATGCCAGATTTTAAAGCTGAGGATTTTTATTAAATTCATACTTGGAAGATTTCAGTGGCAGACAACTTGATATACTTTTATATCAGCAGAGCAATAGTATAATGCAATGAGAAAGAGCTGAAACCTTGTGAAGTCAACATCATAATCTGTTCTGGTACAGGCAAAATTTAAGCGATTCCTCCTATTTCTACTACTTAGAAATTCTCTTTTATCACACACCTCATATTTGTGTTGATTCCCATGTAGGCCAATGAAAGCTTTTTTGCTGACAAGAAAACCAGGAACCAGGGTCAGCCTTTCAACACTTAAATGTACGACTGGCAGGTAGGATTAATCTAAAACTATCCCATAGATCTCGTAACTCTTAGAACAATTCCTTCATTCCCACTAACAGCACCTTTTTACCCAAGTACAGTAAGTGTTAAGCCTCACAAACCATGAAAACTTTAGATAACAGTGGCTGTACATCAAGGTCCATCAGGTGGTGGATATCAAACTGCTGTTCTCAGTGCTGTGGGCTCCATATATTAGCAGTCAGAATAGTTGAATCAGCACACAAGTCCATTTCTTGAAAGGTATTAATCTTTTTAAAGGTGAAGAATTAATAACAGTGAGAGAGAGAAAGGGTGAAAGTAATGCAATCTGTTACAGGACTGGGAAAGTGCAAATGAAGATTAGAGCCATAGTTAGCTGTCRCAAGAGATTGCAGCCTCTGGTGAACAAACCCTCTCAATTCACTGGTATTTGTCACTCTACTGCATTCTAGCCTAAATTACATTTAAAATAATTTTGAGACAGTGGAATTGTTCATAACCTGTGATAAGAGAGTATGAGTGTGGCAGGAGGCAAGAAGTAATGAAAAGGGGGAGATAGATTCTCTATTGATCAGCATGTACACCTTGCAGGAGAAATAGGCAGAGGGGAGCAAAGCAGTATGGATTTTCTAGCTTGTATTAAACTACAAGATGGAAATAACTGCAAGTACAGGACTGCCTGCAAAAAACCAGAGACTCAGCAAGGCTTTTAAAATAATTTGTATTTCTCTAATCTCAGTCTTCTATTTGAGGTGTTTCAGAAAAGACAAATGAGGATCAGGAATAGACCTACAGAGATGCAAGCAGCTCAGATGTCCTAATACAGTCAGCAGCTAAACCCTCATAGGACTGGAGCTGAAGGACAACAACTGGAACCTCCAATTTAGAAGTTATTTCCTCTTGCTTCCCTCTGCTGCTGAAACCAACCCATCAAGGAGGATGGTGCCATTCTGGGTTTGGGAATGTCTGAAGCTGAGGGCTCAAGGCTTTTGCCAGCACCAACATATTCAACRGAGGGGATGGCAGTCCTGGATCTCAACACCCAGTACCACACAGTGCAGTAAAAGTTTAAAGTTTCTGCTGCCAGTAGAGCTGCAGGAAAATGTTGTAGAGAACTTCCTTTTCACAGCAAGTACCCAGCCCAGTGAAATGATGGATGACTCAAAAGAAACATCTTCAGCCAGGTTATTTCATGGTAAATCCCATAAGAATAATTTTGGGATTGATTTTGCTTGTGCTGTGAGGACTGACAGCTATTATATATTTTTATCTTTACTAATACACACTATTGACATATTTATATGTATATCTATGGATATTAACCCTTTTTCTTCATTTGTTTTGCCTAATCTGGTTTATAGCTTCAAGGATAACCTGTGCTAAGAGAGCCCATACACTTATTCTGTGATGAGGGAAAGCTATTGGTACAGTTATGTCTGTCTTTTATCATACTTTGCATGCCTTTATTCATGCCATAGGTAGGAAGCTTCACAGGTACACCTGAGAGAGCTGCTCTAAACCCCTCTGTTTTAATTTTCCTGTTTTGCCAGTTGCTGAAGTGTCCTATGAACAGACCTAAATCTTTTCAATCTCCTTCAAGCTTAGTGGGAGAACTCATGTGGAAGACTTTGCAAGACTGAAGTCTAAATATTTCATTTTAGTCTTGCAAATTAATTTATGAGCAATGGCATAACATAATGTAATAGAAGATTTTTTGTTACTGTTGCAGAGCAAAAAACATGCCAAAAGCCCTGTAACTGTGTTATGTAGTAAGTAGCCTTCATACAAATTGTGGTCCAAAACACTGTACMAAGTTACATAAAATAATGGTTTAAGTTACATAATGCAGTTACAAAGAGATTTCATGATTAATAAATTAAAGTACTTGATCATAAATCCAACAAGAGAGAAATTCAMAAGCATAAGCAATGCTGAGATACATTTTAAGATGGATGTGAGAGGAGATGGAGAATCAGTGAAGCAGACACAAAAAAAAGCTTGGTCCATGCTGGCAAAGCACCGAAGTGAAGTCTTGTGATGAGAAACTGTGGTTAAGGACAGAAAAGCTGTTGGCAGAAAGGGTGGAAACAGTAACAAAGAAGCTGGTGTTCCACTGTCTTGTTGCACATCCTGTCAATTTACCCCTAGGGAATGGGATGAAGTACAGTCAGATTAGACTGGTAGTACTTAGAGCAATTGATTTTRCTCAGATAGAAAAAGAGCTGGAAGACATGGGAACAGAAGCAGAACTGGTCGATTGGATCTGAGAGGACYGCTGTGGCCACAGCTGCAGGAGTGGCAAAGGCAAATGAAGATGAGAGGATTTAGTGAGCTGCTATAGAGGAGCAAGCTGTTTTGTACCTGGCACATTTATATCCAGCACGAACAAAATCAGAGTTCCTGGAGTATGTGTTGCTACAGAGGTGATAGTCAGAGGCCATGTGAAAGGTGATACAAAGCAGGTCCTCTGCACCAAGGTGAATTAGCTGCAGTCAATTGCTTGTCTMAGACTAAGTCTATGCTTATCCTGATAACTAAACTGTGAATCCTATACTCTGAATTGGCTTTTCAAAGAAAAAAATAAAGTCAACTGCAACAATTAGCCTAAATACACAATGTCACTTAACCCAAGTATAGTTCTCTATTGCTTTCACAATTAACATATTGCTAAGAGGCAAACAAAGAAAGGCTCTAGAGAAAGTTTGAGGCATAAGCAAAGTGATCACTACACTAGGTGCTTCACAAAGTCCACAAGCACCTTTCAGCTTCCTCCTTAGGTGACAATAAGGAGTCAGGWAACACAGGCTTGTGGTGAGTTCGAGACAGAGAGACACCAGTAGCTTTCTGGAAGTCAGTTGTAGTCTGGGCAGTACTATAATGACATAAGTTCTACTGATACACAGGCCATTGTGACACTAACAACAAAGGATTTTAAGAACTCAAATTCTTTTTTCTTTCAATTTTGTAACACGTATCTTTCGTCGGGGCAATGCTGGCTGGGATCAGCACTATTTTCCCACACTTTCTACAAAAAGAAATCTCTGCTCTAGCACCAAATAAATATCCTTTTTAAGGGTAAAGACCTCCTTTCCTTTTTACCTGCTCAGGAAGAATAWAGCCTCTCACCTCACTCACCCTGTGCCAACTGCCACTGAACATGGGTGACTAATTTGCAAGGTATTTTCATTAGAATGGAAACTCACCATGATTTTACACAAAACAATATCTGAATATGAAGTAATGTTAATAGATGCAGACTAAAAGAGTGTAAACACAATTCCTGATTGTGCTGCACAGGTTCTTGTGACAAGATACTATGTGTTAACCCTTTGTAGTAAGCAGTGACCTTACACTTAGTATAACAATGAGTCTGCCACTAAAGTATTGGACCAGTCTTTGCSCCACTTTTACTCATTCAACATCATAGGCAGAAAACATTTGCCTGACAGAACACCTGGTCTTTAAAGCTACGATACAACCAGAAAGAGAAAATGGGAAGCAGAAAGATAGGAATTCAACCCAGTTCGGTCTAGTTTTTAAATGAAGTCASTGTTTTTTTTTACTCTAGATGCCTGCTTACTTATTCAACTCAAGTTCACTCTTAGGGGGATCTTGTCAATAAAGTCAAATCAGGCTCTCTGTGAGCAGGGAGGTTTTTGAGGGTCTTTTTTGAGGGCTTCATTAAAAGCAGACAGTTTCTCTAACCTTTTAGCAGAACCTGTTATCTGATGACGTGAATTAAAGTCTCTCAAATGACTAATAATCATATCAAGGCTGCCATGTCAGCTTGTAGATTTGAATAAGAGGGTCTGAAAACATTTGCATGCCTCGATGTGCCAGTGCTAAGAAGCTAATGTGATAGTGCTGTCATAAAGCACTGGAAAGACATGACTTAATGTAATCTGTCATGTCATATGCTAATCTTCAGCCATTACTTGAGTGCTGTAAGTAAGTAGAAAGCATTTGGGAGAAATCCTTTTCAATTTCTCTGAGTACCACTTCTGCTGCTGGTCAGCTCAAATGGGTTTTGTGCATTTAATGCAGAGCTCAAGTCAAGTTGGTTTAGGTCACACTTAATTAACCAGCACATTGATGGGTTGGGCTGGTACAACACTATGGAAAATGGGTATTCCTGATACTGCCTAACAAGTAAATATTTCATATGCTGATGGAAAAACGAGAACCAAATAAAAAAAATACTTCCTTAGTCCTTGATAACAATGCGACCATTTCACAAAACTATGACTTTTTAAAAAGATYCTGTTTTCTATGCCTTTCAGCACCTCACTTACCTTGCTTCTATGTGTAAAGACAATTTAAACAAAGATAATTATAAATAGTTAAAGATATCTCCATTTGTAATGGCAAACTTTTAAAGCACCTAATCTGGACTTGTCATTTAAACTGCAATAGACAAGAGGCAGCTCTAAATGCAATGTTCTTATTAAAAAGAACAGAGAAAATKATCAAAAGGAAAATTTCACTTTATTTGTTTTAGGAAAGTGGCACCAATATTTTTATAATATTCAGAAGGTAGAAGAGAGAAATTCTCACAATGCTAAGTACAGTATGTGGAAAAGAAAATGAAACATTAGTGAGAATGACAGAAATTTCAGGACAATTTTAGCAAAGTGTGAAGGGATTTTGAGTCAATACTTGAAGGTTATTTTAATAATAGCTACAGCCTATTCAAATAAAAGCTTAAGAACCYTGTGCCTTTTGCAGCTATGAGGATGTTTAGCAGGGCTTAGCAGTTTGCAACCTGGTGCAGCTAAACCTGAAGTCTTTGTGCTCAAGGATTGCAGATCATTTAGATTAGGACTGCCACAAAGAAACACCAAAACCAAGAAAACTTCCCTTATTCTGTTTTCTTGGTGGTCACATTGGAATCAAATCCTGCAAAAGTCAGACATTTTGCAGATCCACAGGAAACAGAGATAGACAGTCTTAACAATATTAGGTCATTATGTTCACTCTCTTGCCAATGCTGGATTGTTCCCCACAGTAAATTCTGAAGTGCTTCACTCAGTCTAAATTTGAAACAACTCATTTTAATAGGACTTCAACCATTCCCAAAGGGGAAGTTTAAAATATTCTTACCCTCCAGCATCAAGTGTGGCCTTCCCCTTTTCAGATCTAAGCCCCCACTCTGCCTTGCTACAGCATAGGGAAACCTGTTTTACAAATTCAAGCCTCAGTTTCCCTTGCTATTAAAACACTTAASAGTTTCTGATCAAGAAATGGATCAATTCTTCCCCTTCTGGAAGAATGAAAACATACAAAATATGCTTTTATCTCTGTATAGGAACAGACACCCTTCAGTTCTTTAATACAGGGACATTCATTTACATTCTCCTTCCTTACCACTAAATGTGTTTAATCCTTTAAAGATTAGTCTTTTAGAGACCTTTTTTCTGAAGTTCCTCATCTGCTGCTGACAGCATTACAGTGAAATAAAGTCCTCTTTCTGCACCCTAGAGTGGGATGGCAGGTCTCCTTCCTATCCTCGTYAGAAGAACCAATTGGAAAGGCAAAGACTTAGGGCAGATGCAACTCCAGCACCTCAAGCCTTCACCAGTTTTTCAGTTCATAAAATGAAAGCTCAGCTCTTGGTGATATTTCCAGCTTTAAGTCACCTGAGTACTTGTGCTGTGGAGTAAGTCAGGACCAAAGCTAGCCCAGCCTTACAGACCAGAGTTATAAAGAATACATTTTCCTGATTATTGAAAGCCATGCCTACAGTCTAACAGATGTCACTGCCATGAGGCTTCCTCAGATAAACAGCCAGAATACATCAGCCAGCCAACTTATTTGTATTGCTTTTTACTCTTTTSTCATATAGAACATTCAGCATTCCAACTTCTTAATTTTTGTTAGTGTTTTTCCAAGCTGTTGCCTGACTAGCTTGGGATATAATGGTGTCCAGAAGCATGCTAAGAKGAAGCTCCTCAGAGCTGAGAGGAACTGTGTGTTGAGGAAGTGAGGCTGATGCATTTCATTGTCCTGTTCTGCATTTAAGGGGAAGCATTCACTATCTCACTCACCAACAGATATAAAAGGGGTTATTTTCCCAGATAAACAGACAAGCAAGCTAGACTTCAGCTATACTGACTTGGTTGTCTGATACTGACCACTGCCAGGAAATGTGTTTTTCAGAGTATATTCCTTTTATAGAGAAAAATATATATTCAAATTCACACTGGGCTTTGCTGCAACAGCTTGAGCTGTAACTCCAGTTTTGCATATAACTTGAGTTCCTCTGCATTTGCAGCCAAGTTTTGGAGGAGGGCCTAATATTTGAACTTACCCTTGCAGTGAGATGACTTAGGAGGCATTTTAAAGCATGGGTGATACTCTCAGTCTATTTCCAAAGYATCGTTGGCTTCAGAAGGCCATTCAAATTCTGTAGATCAATATTTGGTTCACCTGCTGAGCATACCATGAAGGCATGGTTAACACATCTGTGATGTACTTGCCAACCAGGAGGAGTGTGCTGAAACTACCTACTGATTTCTCTTGTAGCCAGCCATTGGGAAGAAGTATTTTCAGTTACTGTCATCTGAGTTGGCAGGTTATGACTCAAAGTCTGTGTGCATGATTACACACCCAGAGTTATCTAAACAAAGCAATCAAGGTCTAAGCTAGTTCAAAATTACTATTTATTGGTCTACARAGTGGTATTTATCAAGTGTCACAAAAATATGGAGCACCAAAACAGAGTGTAAAGGTACCCATTATTGTAAAACACTATTGGTTTTCAAAGTTTGTAATAAACTTTTAAAAGAAGGTGGAATGTATCCTAAATTCGTCAGGGTTTATGTTCAATAGACTAYAGGAAATCAGCTCAAAATGACAGTATTAAACTGTGAATGTTTGTGTGCATCATTGCAGATAACTACCTGAAAGATGTAAATCAATRATATAACAGATGGGGAAAAGAGACATTATTTTCGTATGCAAATGGAATGACTTAAACTAGTACAAATCAGAAATCAAGACTGTTCAGCAAAAGGTTTTCTGAAGGTTATCAAATTTATATTTATTAGTGATTTTTCATATCACTGAAGAGAACATTAAGACTGGAAAAATACAAAAGTGACACCCTCCATATTGCTTCCTTCAGCAATATGATGCAGCAYTACCCATAACGTGACAGAGTTTATATACAGGCTAAGTAAATTTGGATTCAGAAATAATAAACAACACAAACATATTATTAACAGACTGACTGCAAACAGAAGAAATCAAAAGCAGAGAAAAGAATGCAAAAAGAAGCAACTAAAAGCAGAGAGAAGAATGAAACTGTTTAAAGCCTCCTTATTTMATTTAAAACTGTTTTCCTCCACCTGACCTTTTCTAATTTATAGTTTGATCTCTTTGTATGAAAGTGATCACAGTGGTGATATCAAAAGAGATTTGGTGACACTGGAAGACACCTAGGTTTATAGGACTCGACATCCAGGTAAGAAAAAAGCATTTGAGGATCCCTTTGTATCTATTTGCCAATTTTAGGGAAATTTGCTAAACAGAATTTACATTCTGTTATATGGATTAATAAAATCAATATGAACAGTGAATATGAATATGAAAGAACAGGGTTTATCATTTGCACTGAAATATGGTCATATTTTTTGATATAACGCATGAAATCCATACTCAATATTCTCTAGAATCTCACAGGAAAAAAACTTTTCAAATTAGGAATGAAGAGACCTTTTTCTTTGTGTGGAAAACCTACCACATCAGATTAATCAGAAATACCCGGACRTAAGAAAGTCTTCCCATCAGTACCACCATTTTCCACAGCTGGATATTTGTAGAACTTTACCAATGCAGTTTTCTGTTCTCTAGATACATCTGGTAATGTCATCAGGCACAGTCACTGGGGTGGGTCCCCCATTTTCTTTGGCCCAAGTTTTGACCTCCCCTAAAAAGAGGYAGTAAAAGCCAGCGGGCACCAGTTTAGCTCCTTGCTTTTCCATAAGCAACAGGGCCAATGGCAAACAGTCAAAATATTCCCTTAGAAGCCTGAAGTTGCATTAATATGAGCTTGGGATTTTACCAGGTCTTTGAATGCAGAATTTAGAACTTTTCTACTGTAACACTACACATATGAATGTTCTGAAGCTTTCATTACCTGCAGGCTTTTTTAAAAACAGAAGAATGTTTGATTTGGATGGTTACATTAAATTAGGGGATATTAATGGAYTATACCCACAGCCTCAATAGTAATTGCCAGTTGTCTACAAGTGACTAACTCTATATGAAGGCCAAAATTATCAAAGCAAACCACAAACAATAATTCACAAGCACAAAACATGTGCTCTCTGTTTATCTTTCTAGCTTAGTGCCTCCAGTCTATGCAGAAACTTCATTATTTCTCAGATAAATTAGACAGCAGTTAGAATTCAGAAACYCAGCTTTATTTACAAGTGAATGTACAGTTTTGGGGCAATTGTTGTGGTATGGCCACCTTAGAGACATATAAATATTCAAACCCAGACCTAAAATGAGTGTAATTGAAAGGCAGCAAGAGAAGAAGTACACTGGAACTTCCTTAGTCCTATTGTACAGGCAAATAGAGGGCTTCTGGTTTTCCTTCACAAGCACATCACCCCCAGATCCAAACTATAGTATACATATGTAAGTACATGTATATAAATGTGCATGTAGAACACAAAGGTTGTAATGCTAAAAAAATTAAACTGCATAGTTAAAGGGAAACAAAATATTAAAGCTAAAAAATCAAATCTAAGGAAAAGGTTCATCTGAACTCTTTAGGGTCTGAAGCATCATAATGCAAACTGCTGTTCAGGAGTGCCAACCTAATATTCAACAACATGATAGTTTACCAACAACATAGTAGCTACAGAAGATTCAGTATCTGGAAAGAGCTACCAGAAGAGTAGAAATGCAATAGAAATTCCTCCTTCAAGAAAAGAGGGGCATAATACTCATTCTCACAAAGTTTATGCTTTCATAAGGCAGGACTCCYATCAGGATCCTGTTTTCAGATASGATGATAGAACAGAAATCAAGTTCTAAGTATGCAGTGGTATCAATTTGGAAGAAACAACAAATTATGAAAAACAACATAATGAGATGTGGAAGCCATTTGATCTTTTAAAAATCCAAGTTAATAGAYACTAAATGCAATTTGGTGAAGTATTCACCCATGAAGGAAACAAAGCGTACAAAATGATAAAATACTGTAGTCTGCTGATCAAGGAAAGATTACTTTGAAAACATATTATATTGAAATCTTTGCTGGTAGAAACAGAGAGTTATTTGTCAGATGGAGGGCAGACAGGCATTTCTTATTTGAATTCAGCAACCTCTAACCACAAGGCTACAGCTGGGGTGTAATAATCTAAACCCCATTTTTAGATATGAAATGCTATCACTGTGTTTCTGAGGTGTCAAGGTTTCTGCTATCTGAGCCAAACTCAACTTCATGGATGGTGAAACAACTTTTTAAGGATTTTAGASTTCAAAATAGTTGTTACTAAAGGGCTGCTCAGATGAGCTTTGAGTCACATTTGATCTGTGCAGAAGGCTTCAAAAAGGGTTTASTCCATACACTGGGAACAGACATCAACATTACTGGAAGAATCACACACTCAGTACTTTCTCCATCCCTAAGAGTGTCATTGTAACTCACAGCTATTATCATAATTATGGCAAGTTTCCACATGATGCTTTTCTGTTTTGAGTGCCATGTAATCGTCTGTAGAGTAGGCAGCATTTCTTTATTCTAGACAAAAATCTATAAATAAAACCTACTTTTATCAATTTGGRAAAAATAATTAAAAAAAAAATAGAGCATACAAATGCAACACAAAACCCAAGCCTTACAAAGAGAGGAGAAAAAGCAAATATTCTACCAATGTGTTAAACAAATTAGGCCAAAATGAGTCACCAGCAATATCTTCACATGTGTCTTAACATCATCTAGCTATAACAGGGGGTAAAAATGGCTCTATGAAGTCTTTCCACACTTTTTGTTTAGTCCAGCCTAGGATATCCATGGTCAAGAATTGGAAATTCTTCTCATCTAGAAGGACAAGTATCTTCCAATACACTATTGTGTTGCCTCTAGGGAAAGCAATGTTTCAAGCAGGCAACATTCTTTTCTACAACACTCTTCTAAACTACCCTGAAACTTCGTGAAGGTAAGCTGAAGGAAAATGACTTTATCAACATGTATTCTCCCCTTCCTTTTCTACTCCATCYGCCTTGGCATGCTTTGGCCATTATGGTATATTACTTCAGGATTGCTGTTTATCCAAAGATYCTTCCAGAGGTAAGAATTGGAAATAAAATGGAGAAGAAAAGGGAGGAGGGAAAAATCGCAGGTTCATGGCTTTGTCTGCGTGCTTATGTCTTATGCCTTTCCCCCCACCCCCCTTCCTGCTGCCTTCTGCCAAATAAAAGGCAAAATTCTGTGTCTCCTATTGTATTGAAGTGTCTCAGGCAGCTCATCAGTCTACCACAGCTAATAGTACTTTTAGTCATTAAACAAAAACTGAGTACTTTTTCTCTGGCTSTTATTATATATACAAATCACTCCTTAAAATTGCCTCAAAATTCACTTGCAAATACTTCAACCAACATTAACACAATCTAGAGAACTCAGTTCCTGTAGTATATGTAGGTGCTACTACTCTTCTCTTGAAAAGCAAAGGTTGTTTATATTGAGTGTCATTCATTCTCTTTTATCYTCACCCCCACAGAAGAAAGTGCCAAGATTCCACTTTCAAAAGGATCAGACCTTTGACCAGTCTGGTTTACCTCACAGGCTGAGGAAGGTTCAAARGAGCAGTAGAGGAAGTCTGACCTACTCTTGTTCTGTGAAACAGACTGGAAATGCAAACCGTTAAGAAGAAGCATGGCTTTACTACTCAGCACACAAAGGACAATATTAAATAATGCAATAAAGTGTTTCCCAGACCTTCAACTCTTAAACGCCCAACCTAGCAAATAATGATGATCTAGAGACTTTTCTCAATTTTAACTTAATGATGATGTCTTAGTTTGGGGTGCAAATATTCTAGACAGAAAGTGTAAAATCATAGAACAGAAAAAAGAACATTRTTTTAAATAGTAAACAGAAGAAAAACAATGTAATCAGGATGAAGTTTGAAGCCTGTGGAATGTGGTCGTTGGAAGTGAGGTAGTTGGGATTGAGAAAGATTGCCGATGAAGTAGCGCAAATGGGSTGTTGAATGACTTAACCACTTATTTCCTTGCTCTTTGTTTGTGTTGGCATACAGGAAGTCTAGCAATTTTAACCAGAAGYTGATAAAATCTGAGTGTGTGGCTAGGTAGACGAAGTAAATGAGTAAAAGTGTAATATGTATCAGCACAGAGTATAAATAACATTGGCTAAGAARCTAGAACAGCTTTGTTTCATATGTCACAAAGTAGAGACAGAAGTACTATGTAGTATAATACAACACAGAGCTGAATAAAAGTGAAAAAAATTAAYTGAAGACTTCTATTACTTTACCTCAATAGGAGGCAGTAGCACTTTCAAATTTGTTTAAATGAGGTTCAAGAYACCTTGCATATCTCTGCTTATGAATCATTCTGTTAGTAAGTAAAGACACTACATAACAATTTCATGTATGGGGTCTGACCCACCCAGTCCAGCGCTCCCACAAGGAGAGCTAGGATACATTCTTTARGAATGACTGATGCCAGGTCTTTTGATCTCTAAAGGAACCCAATAAAAGATGTCATGTTCAAACAGAGTAAATGATAATATGGAAAACAGGTAAGCAGACTATGTTTTATAATAGTCCATCAACAAACCATTCAAGCACATAGGAATTGCAACACTGAATAGCACCCATTAAGAAAAGCTTCAAGAGCACCTACACTTTTTTGGTTGTTTTTAAGTGGCAAGGCACCTAGCATTTCCTCATGGCAAGTTCTTTGTCACAATATCCTACACCAGTATAAGGTAAACAATTTGAGATCTTCATCYAAAATACCAAAGCATATTCCAGTGAATCATATATAGCATTTTGCATGGTTAAGAAATTGATGAAAAGAACTATGCAAAGGTTAGGAAACCAGACTGACTGTGCTGCAGTATCAGCTGTTTGTTTTTCTGGCTGGTCCTGTCTCACTGCTACGCTCAGAACAYATATGGCTCTGAATGCTCTAATTTGATATTCTCCTGGTCTGAAATGACCAACATCTCAGTGATCTTTGCTCRGCTGCCTGACAAGAAAAAAAATAGGAAAGGCAAGTATGGCCATGAGTAAGTCCAGTCTTTATCGACAAGAGATGTTTGCAAAAGCAGAGAGAAAAATAGAGTGAAGGTATTCACACTGACAATTTCTAACAAAGGAGRACAGGCAAATGCCCTATGTCATCAGTAAATAGGAAGGCTCTTTTTGAGGTCCACTTAGGGGAACAAAATTTTCGTCTGTGAACAATTTGGAAATGTTTTTCCCTGCATTTCTTGCCCCTGGTTTTTCGTATTTTGGTTCATTTGCTTTTATTGGTTTGTTGTTTTTTTTTTTTTTTTTTTTTTTTTTTTTTTTTTTTTTTTTTTTTTTTTTTTTTTTTTTTTTTTTTTTTTTTTTTTTTTACATTTCCCAACTTGACCTCGCAATTGCAGACCTAAAGAAAAACTACTATTAGTTCTTTCTCTCTGTGAATTGGACTACACAGCTGGATCTTCTGTTCTTTTAAAAGCAAGGGTCTTAGTTTTGGAAGATGCTGAGTGCTTGTTAACTTCATAGATCAGAAAATCAGTTGACAGCAGTACAGATGAAATTATTCTTTGATTACTTGGTCTGACATCTGTCTCTCTCAGGCACACTTTTCCCCTCCTAGAGTGTTCTACGCACCTCACCACCTCTGTAAAACCTCTTCTTGCTTTTCTCTCCTGAACTACACATGCATACATGTAACAGCCTCCAGATTCCTTCCTTCCCAGGRTAGTTGGGAAATAACCCAACCTGTACAAATTCCCCCATTTTCTTCACACAAATTCCCCAGTCTTTATAACCAACAAGGATGCAAGATAGCCAAACAGTGACAAAGAGTGGCCAAGAAACACTTCTAGCCAGAGTAGTAGTCAGGGCATGGCCAGAAACTGGATACTTCAATGAATCACTTTCAGTTTTGTCCTCACAAAACATGCATTTTAAAAAAAACCTTCTTTTTTAAGGCTGGACTCATATTTCCAAAGAATCATAAATTTGTTTATCACATTTCAAACTGTAAAATAATATGATCATTTTTAAAACCTGTATTCTAGTCAAGAATTTACTAATTCAAATTTACCATTACACAAGTGACATATTAAGAGCTTAATGAAAAAGTGTTGGGGTAAGAGTTTGGTTAAAGACAGGGTTTCAACAGGTACATTTCAAAGATATAATGCAATTAGAATTAACCTTCCTTTAGATTTGTGCAGCTGAACACAAATTTTAAAAAGAACTGTGCCAGTCTGCTGCAGTCAGCTTGTTCCAGGCTTCCCTATCTCTGTGATATAGTGTATGAATTATATATAACATTAGCCAAAATCTAAAGGTATAATAGCAACAAAACCAACTCCTCCACACAAGTTGAGAACCATCCTTCAGCCAGTATGCATAATTGTCTACATAAATTAATTCAAAGAATAGAATACAGAGTACAATTAACATTTTTTCTYCATCTATCTTAATTTTCTAAGCAGCTCAGTTAAATTTTTTAAAAGTGCCATTTCTTTTTCATTGCAGCTAGTTTCACATATTTAACAAAGACAGACCAACCTTAAGCCTTTTGATAAATATGATACCTTGGTAACTGCAGCATTCACTTTGTATCCCATTTCTCCAAGTTTCTGTCAACCAGATGTCACTTGCAATGCAAACACTAGAAAAATATGAAATAATAATTTCATACATCATCTRTGTGAGCATGAGCCAGTCTAACATTCAATACAAATTTAAACTGCTACTACACATAAAGCAAATATCATCCAAATAATATTTAGAATGATTGAAAGGCTTTTGATTTGGAAGTGTATTCTCTTAAGCTAAGTGGTCCCCAAGACCATCTAGAAAATTCAATTGTTTCATTTTAAAATGTTTTCTGCCCAAAATTATATCAAATCCTAATGTCTCAGTAGAAACACATGGGACTGGATTGCTGACTGGGCGCCCGATGTCAAAGAGGAATCTAATTTTCCAATGGCATTTCCTCATACTGTCTCACCAAAATACAAAATTGATAAAATTTTAATGGATAATTTTCAGAGCAGGACATTAGCCATCATGCTGGGAAATAACGCAGGAGAACACCATGTAGCATCAGAAAGGCAATGTATCAGAAGACCGTTTGAATAAATATTAATAAAGCACATGGCTTACATTTTATATTTTTCTCTTGCAATTAGAAACAGAATTCAGAAGGCAAGTTTTACACTAACAGGCACATCTCTCTTTCCCTTCTTTTCCAGKGCATTTTTACAAGTGATGTCTTAAAAATATGGGTGTGATACGTTACTAAAAGGGCACAGTGTACATCTTTTACTGGGGTGACACAGTCACAGTCAACACAGCCCTCTTCTCATTGAAATCAATTGTGAAAGTCATACTGACTTCAATGACTACATCATTAACCACTCCATGTAACAAAATGTTTTTGTTAAGTAACTCTACAGAAAAAATTGCAATAATGGAATAAATGAAACATCACCCATCTGGCTGTCCTGATGGGGCAAGGTACTACAAGCACTTAAGACCAAAAGACATGACAAGATGAAAAGACTAAATCCTACTCCTGATGACAAATAAGTTATACTAAGGAGAAAGGTACTAATTAACAGTATTAGGTTATCACTCAGTAACAATGTAAAACATGTGTATGGAAATGTGCTATTTAAAATGTGTTAGTCTCTGAATAATTTTCCTTTCAATTGAGTTAGGTCATTAATCATTTAAATTTGAGACTTATTTGGAAAATAGAAGTGGACAAGTGAAAAAAAAGTGGAATAAGCTTTTACTAACCCTTGTAATTTATTTTGAATTTATAATGAAAGTGCAACACAGTGGAATATATGGTGAACTAGACTGACTCAGCTTCCCAGCATCCATTTCTTGTCATTTATTACTAGCTGGGTTTTGACACCTGTATATATATGTATGTATGTATATGTATATATGTACATATATATATATTCAGTCTATTCAAGTGATTGCTTGTGCTGATAGAGAAAAGAACAGTAGCACTTATTCTTAGGAGGCCTATGTCTGCTTTCATCAAGAGTTAAGTCTTAAAAATCTTTAATAAATATATAGGGAAAACTTGCAGAACATTARAAAGACCACAACAAAGGAAAAATCACAGTGATTAAAGTAGAGGTTTAATCTTCTGGGGCAGAAAAAGCCTGCCCATACCACATGCCAAGTCTGCCGCAGGTTAGGATTTTTCTTTTACAGTAATCTCAAAAATATCACTCAAGTACTCAAACTGGGGAAAGACCAGAGCTAGTCACGTAGCCAAAGATACCTCCAGAGCTACAGCTTTCATTCAGAAATATTCACTTCTATTTCACYGCTCAGAGGCCAGAACCATTGTGAAGAGGAAGAAATCAATATTTTGGTAGAGTTCTTTGTGCTTCACTGCAATTCTCTTCCATTTAGCCTAGGTAAGAGACTTCTCCAGATCTGGTCAATAAAACGCTTTTGGCACAATGCAAAAGTCACACTGGAGCTTGCTAAGATATGGCTTCCCCAAATCCCTGCTACAAGCTGAACACAACTAACCTATAATTGCCCATCTCACTGACCAATCAGTAAGTTATASCTTTTTCCAAACCTTTTGGCATTTTTGCGACACCAATCTACCAAATCTAGTCCCTCCTCCACACCAGTCACCTTTGTTCCTCCTGTAACTCAAAGGAGTTCCCCTTAAACAAAACAGTGGGGAAACAGAAGGYTGAAAAATGGAAGGCTGAGCTGGAGGCTTCTTTGGTGTGTCTGAATAGGAGAAACAAGACCTCCCTGGCTCCTTTGTTCACCTTTCCTGCTCCATCCTCTACAAGTGGAAGGCAGTGTCCATTCTCTCTGTTACTCAAAGGCAGCAGAAGAGACCTCTGCTTGCATTTCAAAAACATTCAGCTGGGCAGGTTATTCAGTGCAAGAAAGAAAGTTTTTCCAGAGAGGACTGCAATTCTCAGAGTTGGCAAGGTGTATTGTCTTGATTTGGCTACTTAGAGTAATGAAATCTAAACAGACTTTTATTAACAAGCCTTTTCACACCTCCTCTGCTCTCAGCAGCTGAGCTCAGCACTGAARGAGAGACTCTAATGCGGTAACTTTGAGAAGCTTTCTGTGCCTCTCTCAAATGGAGCATGCATTGGTTACCTAACTRTGCATGAGTACAGTACAGCCTCGGCATCAGCTTCTGCCAAAACTCTGTTACTGGAGGAAATTRCAAATTTGACAGATTTGCCATCCTGAAGTCATAATGGGCCTAAGAATGAAGAGGAGAGGGAAACAGCTAATTCCCTGAGCAGATTTGCTCTGCATCCTGGCTGATCTGCACTGATAGCCTTTAGTAGCTCAAGGGCTYGAAAGAACTCTTTAATTATCAAATTGACTTTTAAGTCTATTTCCAGCTTTGCAAACACTGAACTTTTATTTTTACCAGAGAAAAAAGTACACTAAAAAACACACAATAGCTGCAGACATTTAGAGAAAAACCACTAAGTCTGAGACTTGTACTTTTATCTGTCCTTTTTTCTCCTCAAAAGGATTTAACTTCTCTCAGAGCCAGCTAAACCTCTCTTTCCTGGTTCTTTCCTTTTAAGGCTTTGAAGTTTCTAAGCAAGTGGATAAGATGTGTAACTATCTGTCCAAGACTTTGCGGGACACATTAGGAGTGCCTAATACCACTACCAGTGGGTAGATACTGGAGCTGGGMCAGCAGGATTGCCACAGAGGGCTGCTGGCAGCTTGAATAACTGGTGCATCTGTGCAACTTAATCCCATATTTTGACTRCTCAAACAACACACCCCCTTGTATAACTTGCTGGTGGTTACCTGTATCAGGCACTTCACCAAATAAAATCTGAAATTATTACATTAAGTTTTTCACACAATGAAGAAGGAGCTCTGTGTGCAGAAATACATRGTGTTGGTTTCCACAAGATGGACTTACTGATCAACTACAGGGAGAAACTSTACCATGAATAGCACTTTGCAATACTTAASCTTGAAAATGTGCAACTGGACATAGGTTGGTTTTACACGTTTGTATTCTCTTTGCCTAAAGGTTGTTTAGAGATACATTTGCATCTCCAAGACAAAGCACATGTTAATTACCTCATGTTCCCACTGTACTTTCAGGAAGGAAAGCTATGTAAGTGCTAAGTGCTATTAACATTATCCCCTTCTATTTTTCTCTTTCAGCTTTTAAGTGAATACAGTGCTTGTGAAAGTTGTTGGATTGACAGCCCTGGAGACTGAAGTCTAAAGTGCAGTACACCCGCTGAGCCAAACAGAACTAAAATGTACAAAAGCGTCTCACCAAATTTTAAATACATGCTTCATTTAGCTATTGTTCTATGACGGCAGGTAATACTACCACTGAAAGTTTTGCTGCTCCCATTTACTCGTTCTAAACATCAGTTCAAACTCTGCCTTTATTTCCTACTTTCAAAAATAATTTCTTGCTGACGTGCAACACCCCAGAGAGTGCTTCCCTGCCTTCAAAATCCTACGTTAAGATGGAATGCTGTTGAAGCGTAACTTCATGCTGCTGCAGTCAGGTACAATGGTGCGTCCTGGCATTCACTTTGCACATCACAGAAAAGTACATTAGCTAATCTCATACAGTTTTAGTACTGATCCCACTAAGTGCTTGTCTGCAGAAATGCTACTCTATATTATGATCTAAATCTGAGGCAAGGCAACTTCTAATGGAAGATTTGTTCCTCTAGCTAGGAATGCTAGCATTTCATAAAAAATTAAGTCAATACTTTAACAACAATTCAATATTTCCTGAGAAATGGAGCATCTTATTTTTATTTAAACACTAGACTTCCAGGAATACACCTCTGAAACACGTTTGGAAGTTTTTTAATTTACTTTTTTGAAATCTTTTTTGAGATACCAAAAGACAAATCCTACCTTTTGAGATACCTCTCTTCACACAGGAACGTTCTGATCACTTGTAAAGGTTCCCCTTCATTTTAGCAAGAACCGCTGCTCCCTCCAGGAGACTGCTATTCCTGCTTTCCTGTAAACAAGCTCTCTGAATTACACATTTACTGGCTGTTGCTTTCACAGTCTCCTTTTATCYACTCTCTGCTTCCCTCCAGGTGGAACTGTTTGAGTTTTAAGTGAAGGGACTGAKCCTAGTTGAGTAGAGTGAGCACATATGATGCAGAACACCTGCAGTGTGTAGAGCTGGTACTAACAGCTGCTGTTACAGATGCTTCCAGAAGATTCCTTCACTTGTCTTGACAGGTTCCAGAAAGGAAGTTTGGTGYCTGGGTCATCTTCAGTCCTGCATAACTTCAAGACCTGGCACTTACAGAAAGTAATTCCTTTCCAATTCCAATTACTTTTCAGTTTGGGAAATTTCTCAGGGCTTCTTGTCAGGGCAGGCTAGTCTTTTATGATTTCCAGTCTGCAATGCTGCTCCTTTCTATTTCATCTTGACTTGATGTCATTAGTCTTCTTTTACAGAAACCTGAGCATTCTTTTCCTAATTTATCTAGAWAGTACCCTGACAGCAGCGTCTTTGATCAAGACTTTGCCATTTATGTCTCTTCTCCCGTTAATCATTCTCTGAAATGAGACTTGCAGTAAAAAATAATTAAATCAAGTCTGACTGCCTTCAAATTTCTTGGCTTTCTGGGATTTTGGATGCTCACTTAGGCCAGGCCCTTTAGAGACACTGTGCTTTCTTTGGTACACTGAATAGACCATTTGGGCTATTTTCCTATACTAGAATGTCAAAACAGGTTTTACCAATGGTGAAACTAAATAGCCATTTACAGGAGCAGCTTTGACACCCAGGCACTTTGTTGTTTGATAGTTCTCCCAAAAAGAATTCACTTTTTTCTATTAAAAAAAAAAAATTTAATCTGGAGGCAAAGTGACCACATGATCATTTTTCTTGTCTTTCCTTCTGGAAAAAGAATTCCAGAAGTTCCTTAAAGTCAAAAGGGCCAACCATGAGCAACATCCTCATTTCTCTGGCCAGTGGAAGTCTCATCAAGAGTACAGCTTATCTGTGAGTGTGATGAAACTTGCATCAACCTGAGATGATTAATTAAGCTGCCCCAAGGGAATAATAAATACCACAACAATTAGCACCTTCCTCCTCAATGAGAAACATTTCTTTATGACTTTACTGTCATAAGCAGGGATATAAGTATGAGCCTAAACTTACTTAAACAAGAAGTGTTATTGACCACCTTTTCCAGCTTGACAAAAAGTAGGAAAACAGAATGGCACAATGTTGGATGTGGCATCACATGATTTGTTTCAAGGTCAGAAAATATTGGGGTTTTAAGCACTCAATATATTTTAGGAATATGTTTATGTGTGTATATACAAAATAATTGTAATACTCCATACAGATCCACATAYATATGGAACAGGGTTAAAAACAAACAAACCTACATTAAGACTTCTGTGACATCTCCTATGACAGACCAACATTTGTGCTTAAGCCAGAAATGTTCATCTAGCTTTGTCAAACACCACTGGTTTTTACAAGAAACAGTTCACAGTCTGATAAATTCAAGGCAAATCATCATCCAGTTTCTTGTAGTACAAATGGCTGCATATAAAACATGCTCTTGCTATTAAGTCTAAAACATTACAGGACTGAAATGTTCTGTATCGCATCTCAAATTTTCAAACAATCCAATATCCAGTCTACGTATAGATATATACTTGCTGTTTAATCTCTTAAAAATCAATCAATATTAATGTGTCTGCCTTAAACTTTTAAGGTCATTGTCTCCCTTCTGACATTTTTAACTACATCAACATCACATTATATCATTATAGACTCATGAAGCAATGTACTTTTACATTTTTGCAAGATAATGTCTCTTTTGTGTTTCAGTTTTTATCATAATATAAATCTTGAAATGTAATTTGCATATCTTTTGTTTAGCAAAGGAGACCCCCATTTAAGACCATGTAATTTTAATACATAGACTAAAAGTGGATGACTTTTTAAAGRAAATGCACCAAAATATTCCAATTTATTCTTCAACTGAAGCGGCTGCTCCATCAGTAAATTAGTAAATTCCCTTAACAATACACTTGCTAACAATTATGGTCTGCATGCCTTGGGCTYGCTTGACAGTAGGGTTGCCATCTGTTGAGAAGTCCATTCATGGATTTTAAAGGGCTATTTTAGGTTTTTCCTTTAAACACTGAAAAATACCTTTTTGCTCTTCAGCCTTCCCTCTACTTGTCCTGTCTTTCCTGTGCTCTGTTCCTCTTCCTTCCCACCCTGCCAAGAGTACCAGCGTACTCCAGGCACTCTACTGTCCCTCTGCCCCAGCAGCCACATCACAGCAAAAGGCTTTCAGGCACATTCCCTTCTGAGGAAGTCTGGCCCATTTCCAATGGCCAAGGTGATCAAGCAGAGAGGAGGGAGGAGCCTTGCAGACAGGTACAGACAGAAATGGACAGGATCAATCAAGAAATTCAAAAGCAGCCATGAAGGAAACAAAATCAAGMCGATAAATGGGAAAGGGATGGTAGGAGCTCTGGCCCTGGATAGATGGATATTTCACGAATTCCTTCAATAAATAGGGAACCTCTAGGGAAATTCAGCACCTGGCAATCTTAGTGGATAGCTGTGCTGCAAAGAAAGCATAATGTTCGCCCCTCTGGTAAATTCAAGCAATTAAACCTCCTTAAAAAAAGGCCCTCTTAGGCTTTCTGCCCAGTAAACTCACAGTGAAAAGCAGCTTTAATAAATGTTATAAATCTCACCTCTGAGCCAACAGGAAATTCAAATGTTTTGCATGTGCAGGAGCCAGGGAGCTGCTGAAACAAAAGGTAAATGTGGATATTAGAATAGGTTATGCTCATACTCAGACTGGGCAGCAGCAGAAGCATAAGGCTCAAAAGATGACTGGTTTTTTAAAGCATCCATTCTAATGGCAACTTTGACCATTTATGTTTGTGTTACACCAGAACTCTCCTTTCTTGGTGAGTGAAAAAATTTATTTAGTGATGCATTTGCTGGTTCAATGAATTAAGGATTACTCCTTAACCTTGCAACATTATTGGAAAGCAGTTTTGAGTTTCAGTGTTTTAGACATAAAACKAAATAAAGAAACAGCAACAAATATCTGTGGTTTCTAAAATGAAAAGATCAAATAAAAGAGACTGCAGAGAATTTTTGATCAACACTCTGACAAGGGGTGTTAGTTTTAATAAACAGTAAGAATTTTAGCCCATTATTAAGTATGAGATGCAGTCTCAGCTGTGTTTCTAATTTCCTTTCTTGCCTTTACTGCTGTTATATAAAGCTCTGTAGTGACGAAAAACATATATTGAAAAAATCTGAACACACCATTCAGGATTATGTTACTTCACCTGCGCAGAGCCTCACCAGCCAATGAGAAATATTTGTCTCTTTGCCCTCCATGATGCCAAGAGCTGCAGGCACATTCTGTGTATGGGACAAATCAATGGACAGAGATGCACTTGTATAAGTGAATTAGAATTTTTTTATTGAGTCTGAAKACGGAATTCAGTTCCTTTTGATTGTCGTTTTTTTAAAGCCATAGATAAACACAGCCACATCTTTGTGCACACTTTTAAAATGTGAATTCAAGTATATGAAAACAATGCATATTTGGCAACATATCCTGTGAGAAGGAGGTTTTATGAAACTTTTCTGGGAAGCTGTTGTCTACCAAGCTATAAATACTATACTTTTTGTCTACCACACACACTACAAGCTTATGAAAACACAGAAGACCACAAAAACTAAAATGAAGAAATAGTGAAGGAGAGMCAGAAGATTGTATGGAAATAAGTTATGTTTGCTGCTTGAATTATTCGCAGGAATCRGGGCAGAGGCCTACTCCTTCTTCCACTCCTAGTTTTTGAGGCAGGTAGGCAGAGTGGGTTGGTATGAAAGAAGTCTCTCCAGAAATCTCTTCATGACCCCCCAAAAAAGCCAGGAATTATTTTATTACAAGAGGGACACAAGGAGCAAATCTCTCTTTGTTATAATGACTCCATCTCTGGTTTTCCACCTATAGTACTTTTTATTAGCAGATAATCAAGATTATTAGAAATTATTACTAATAAGCCATTACAATGAATAATGGTAATTAGAATAACACTCAAGGACCCAAGTCATAATAACTATGGAATAGTTAAAAAATATGAGCATAGTGAAGACCAAGGCTTTGCACATGCAAATCTCATACCCAGTAATGAACAAATACAGACTTGTACTCCAGAGAGCACAACACTCAAAGCCTTTCATCCCTAAACTGCCAATGGCAGCATCAAACCCAGTGCTTGTCCACAGACAAACGAGTGACAATTCTAAACAAGTTTCTTTTCTTTAAAAAAAAAACCAATGAAGTGGAAACAGAAGGATTGGTAGAACCAYATAATCCTATTTCTAGCCCCAAAATATTCTGGATGTGTGGCATCTTGGTTTACAGTAAATACTGGTTTAGAGCAATGCAGATCCAGACACCAAATGGATCAAGGATGCAGAGAGAACATTCAGCCTTTATGGCTATTCCATGGAAGGGCAGCAAGTATTTGCCCAATCGAGTTGGCTTCATCTGTGTCCCTTATTCAACAGAATTCTAGTTTTTCCTTTAACAGAGAGCAAAGCTCTGCTTGCTACGAGTTAATAGCAAACATATGTTTAGAGTAGACACACCTTAATTTTCCCACTTTTTACATTTCTTTTTATGGTTTTGTCTCAGGGACACATACCCTCCCTTCACTCTTTGCCTCTTTGCAYCAGCTCTAAATCCTTGTCTATCTTGTTTTCCATCTTCAGAGTCATGACAGAACTCTTCTAAAAGTACTCTGCTGACAATTTCTGATCTGGCTTTCCACTAAGATAAGCAGAACTGCATTTATAACCTTTTAACTTCACATATAACTTCATAACTTTAGTTTACAGCTATATAAAATTTTGTAAGGTTTTATTTGTAAMGGATGGCGTTATCTTAACATGAGCTATGAAGTCACTTTATATATACATATAATATACATTATGTAAACATATAAACATATTAAATATGTATATCATTACAAATGGACATATGCTTCTGACAAAACATGAAGAGAGGACTTTTCATGCCGTAAAAAATGGTATTTGCAACTGCAATCCAGAATAGATTGCAAAGGATATTAAAGCKTGGATAGTTCTGTTTTAAAGAAAAACATTTTTCAAAGTAACATGCTGCAGCTGTGTTTGTTCAGACTTCCTGATCATGGGGGTCACTGTAAGAATTTTTGCACTACCTTAGCAAAGGTGACTAGAAGCACTCTGCATAAAAGTGCCCCTCCCTCTGTATTACAGGAGGAATTGTAGGTCAGATGCTCACAGGCACATCCATCAAAGCCAAAAAAAAAAGTTTTGTAATACTCTACTTCAGAACCTAAAATCACTCCAAAAATTACAGAAGCTTTAACCTCTTTATTACTCTGGCATTACTCTACTTAATTTCTGCTTCAGTCCAGMTGCAGCTGAATTTCAATACACAAGCTCTGGTTCTTGGTTGTCAAACCCCACATACCAGTTTACATGAATTTAACAACACTACAGGGCTTAAAAAAGATAAGCATTCAGGGCTGGAAACATCTGACAACTGCTGTGTCAAAGCTTGCACAATGAACAGAGCAATAGCCAGTTAGGCCAGCTCTGTTATCTTGAGTACAGAATCTTTTCCAATGCCTCATTCCGAAAAATTAGGTAGGCCTGATAAGCTGTATCTATTTGCATAGGAAAGTATCCTGTCAAAGTCTTTCATGTTGACTAGGTTAAGCAAGTTTAAAATTAATCTTACCACAAGCAAGGTACYTATTAAGGAGGGAAAAAGGCACAGCATGGGAAGCCCTATTCATATCAGCTAAAAAATTTTTGAGCGTGGTTTAAAGCTTTAGGGTTTTTAACTACATTTTCATGAAACATTTTTGCTTGTTCACTCATTTTTTCCCCACATTCAGTTAAGATCTGTTTTGGATATGAATTTTGGTATAACGATATTTAAAAAGTTTTCATTTTTGACTTGTGGAAGTTATCAAACTATTATAGACCCCTGTTCCTGCATGAAATTTAAAGATACCACTCACAACTTTGAAGCAGTGTGCTCCCCAAAAGAAGAAAGTAAGTCCAAAAATATAATAGTTGAGATTAACCCTCAAATTCACTTCAATGTTTCTAATTTTTARGAACTGATGCCCTCTCAGTGCCCTAGTTCTACATCAGCCCTGAAACAGATATAAGACACATTCTTTACTTTGTTGCTGCATGAGACTCTGTCTACAAYAAACATTTTTGCTGGGTCCTTAAGTAATAAGTTAGACAGAGAGAGTGTGACAGACAAGTTGCTATTTCAGACTTGAAACAGCACCTGGAGGGCCAAGACCTTTCCCACTTCAATAGTAGACAGAGAATCATGGTAGTGATCAGGGTCATATGGTGAGTGAGGAAGTCACTGATACTGAAGGATCTGATGTCACCATGACAGCTGTAATAACCAGGGCTTACTTCCTTCAGCGAAAAAATACCCACAGAATATRGTGAATACACTGCTGCAATATGTACCTCTTCTACCTTCGTGTCGTGCTATAAGCATTTAACTCCTGAAGGCTCACAGTGCAAGAACAGAGCAACTAACCCTTGCAAGACATTGAAAGGGAGATAGGACAGAAGAAGAGGCGTTTTTTTTAAGTCTTGAAAATTCAGCAGAAAAGTTATTATTTGCTTGTTATTGACAATTCATTCCTCTGAGATAAAACAACTTAGTTACTAGAGGATCCCAAGGAGACAGCTGGCAGTGATGAACTGAACAGCATTCAATCGCAGCAAGTGAACATCATAAAACAGGCACCACTGAATTAAAAAGTAACCTTAAAATGTTTAGTGTACACAAAGGCAGCCTAGTCAAAACACTTCAACAGTGATTTAAAATCTCAAGTTAGAGGCCAGTTTCAACCTTCAGGGAAGCCTTCTCTATTCATAAGGAGCTTAACTAATCATAACTTTCCACGACTTATCAGAACTGGATGCAGTGTGTCGCAGCATGATAACTGAGCTCTGGAAATGCAACAAAAGATGTCTTTTTACAAAAATAATGGTGAGACTAAACCCCAAATTTAATCTTTGAACTTGGTGGGGGAAAAACATCCTGCTACTCATTAAGTGTTTCCATTAGCATGCAGGGAGTCTTAGGCAGACAGCTTCTGTTCATGTTATTGTGATGTGTAGGGCAGCACATGTATCAGGAAAGGAGTAGATTTCTGAAAMCCGGTCCCAGGATGCTCCACAAAGTGCATCACCAGGAAACAGGACAAGCRGTATCAGGCAGGCTGCATTTCTGCAGATAGCTAGCTATGGAAAGAATAAGTCTACCTGAAAAATAACACTACTTTAGTTCATCTAATTGCTCACTATTAACAGTCCAGTGTTTAAGAAAATATGCAGTATTTTTTTTCTAACATGATAAAAGCTCWAGCTATCAGAAAGCTTCAGAGTTAGAGCTAAATGGAGCTCAAAAAGGACCAGATTTCTATCTSTATTTTCTTCAGTGCAGTTCCAGATACATTAAGACCTCAGCAGAGACCTGCAAATATTATGTACGGCTTTCTTTTATCTTCTGGAAAAAGGGGGGAAAAAAACAGTATGAAAGAATGAAGCAGTGCCAAACACTACAAGAAAGGCTTAATAAATAGAGCCCAGGGTCACAATGTTGCTCTTATTTGCCCTGAAATATATCACTGAAGTTCTGTATATTCATATTTGTTTACATTATAAATGTACTAAATGAGCTAATTATAGTGATCATAATTTACAATTAAAAACAAACAGTTAGAAATTTCAAAGGCTTTCAATATCTTTTCTTTAATCATTCACCCAGGCTCAAAATATGCATTTTTTAGATTAAAGCATTAAAGTTGCTAATTATATTCTCAGAACTAACAATTATTTCTTTACCCTTTTACTACCTTCTTCTGGCAACAAAAAAATGTCAGCACTGATTTAATTTTTTGTTATTACAGGATTAAAAGAAGTTTCTAAAATGCAATTAAATGTGCCCTATAGCTATAGTAACTTTTCTATCAGCATCCAAAGCCTCTTCACTAAAACAACAGCATAAAAAAATTATTCAGACTTTCTAGACATACTTTTTTTCTCCTTTTATAACACATTCCTTTGGTGATTATCTCCAATGACAACTCAACCATCTTAATGAGACTCTGTGCAAATCTAGATCTTGGTAAAAGCAGGGAAAATGAAAGTTAAGGAGGCTGTTAAGAGTGCAAAACCCTGCTCATGTCAAGCACTGGTTCTTCACCTTTGGAAGCCTCGTTCAAGTTCACCCTGAGGCTCTAAGTGAAAAGTTCAATAGTCTCAACTATGTCCCTACCTGATATATCACAAAATCAATTACTTTATGATAGTACACTTGGTAACCTATGCTCAGACAGAATCAAGTTTTTTCCCATTGGGAATTCACCAATTATCTTCTCAGTGAATTATTCTCAGATAAAATAGAAGTTCCTGCTATCAGCAGGAGTTTCTCATTATACTGCCTCTCTTGTTTAGTAGTTGGCTGTTTCACAACAGTGATGTTGTACTCAGTCCATGCACCATTAGCTGCTGTGTGATCACAGCAATCCACGGTGACAGGACACCAAAACATGGTTCAGTGCCCACATTTGTACTGGTTTGGAAAAGAATAGTCATTGCAAGCAACCAAAGGAAAATCGTAGCACGGAACATAACTGAAATTCTACAGTTTCTCAAGGACTTGCCTTCCTCTGGAGAATGTGGAATGGTAAGGCCCTGTTTTTAAGTTTGACAGTTGTGAACACCATTTTCTAACTGCCATCAACAGTATCCTTAGCCCAGGCTTCAAGAGCACATTGATCCATCTCATTAGTAGCTCTCCCAAATTTACATCTTGTGTAACTTACATAATAGCTTGTTGCTGGAGTGGATATATTTATGTTAATTACTTAACATTGTTTCTAATTTAAATACATCGTTTTCACATAAGTGAATGCCAATATGTATAATAAATATGAGTCTCTGAGTGATTTAGATATGGAATATGCACTCTGTATGCTGCTTTTTAAATCAAGCTTCAATCACTGCACAGGACCATCCCAGACTTTGCAGTTCTCTACCCAAACTAAGCTCAATTAGTTTAGTCTAGTTCTCAGTCACAATTTTGTTTCATAAAAGCACCAGCAACAAAATTATTGCTAACCAGCATCTTCTGTCAGAGCTGCCTGATGGCATACACATTTGCAGACTCTGAAAGGGATTACTCAGCCTCAGCACCAAGTAAATCAGCAGTGATACTGTCCCTGTTGTAGTAATTTTGTGAAATCTATTCTGCTTTAAACAGACATCTTTCAGATTAAAACATTGAGAGAAAGAGAGAGAGACAGAGTTGACAATCAAACAGAATTTTGATCTTATTCTCTCTAGAGTAGAAATGTCTAGATGAGAGCAGTGAAAATGATGGGTGCCTAAAGGAAAATCCCAATGTGCAAAGATGAAAGACAGAGACTGCCCAAATAAAGGATGGTGTAATAGACAGAGGCCACATAATGAACGATCGAAAAACAAGAAGTCAAAATTCCTGTTTACCCTTACATATAATACAGGGACATAAGGACATGCAATGTCACTGAGAGGACATAAATACATAAACAAGTTTTAGTCATGTGGACTTCTTATGACTGTTCAGCAAATTTACACTTTCCCAGCTATAAAATGGGGATAATATTCTTGCTCCCCAAACAGAGAAAAACTTGTTGAGGAAATATTCATATAATTCTGTAATGAAAAATGCCATTGAAAACATTAAAAAGAAATCAGTAATTTCAAGTGCAGTGCAGGTTTGGATTGCATTAGCYGGCACAGTGGACAATAAATAAAGCCTAAGCCTACAGACTAAGCAAAGAAGGTAAAAAGARCTACTGAACACCTTCCTTGTTCCCTGCAAATCATCGCCCTCATGCACAAAATGAGGCAAAACTAATTTGTGATTTGTAWATAAGGATGCTATTGTATCACAAAGCTGAGAGCAGCTGACTTAGGATTCTAGGGCCAYCCTTCAAATTCGAAGTGCTTGATCTTGCAATCTAATTGACTTGTGTCTTTTAATACAAAGTTACAAACAAGTTATTATTTCTACAAAAATAACCACATTATTAAGTYGATTGTTCGCAAAATAAATATGAAATGTTTTAATTGCTTCTCCAGAGASATGCAAAAGATTTCATTTGTAGCCTTTGATTCTATGAGCATTTAGTGAGTTTCTCATAGGAATACTGCATTKCTAAGGAACATTTCAATTCCTCTGTAAATGTTACATCCTTTTATTGAACTCTATCAAGAAGCCTGCTCAAAGCTCATGCTTAGATTTCTGMATCTTTCCAAGCACATTCTTTCTTCACCACGACCACAAATATGCTCACCAAAAATTGTGATGAAGAACTGGACAATTCAGAACTTCTCAAGTGCATAACCTAATGTACCTCCATTTAAGGAGGCCTCTGGTCAGCCAAGCCAAAATCTTGATGGAAATGTTTTGCAGCGTGAATAAATTGTCTCAAAATAAAACAAAGGAGTGAATATATCAGAAGTTAAAATACATACTTTATTTAATGTATAGTCCTGAACAAAGGGAACTTACAGTAGGCTATAAAAGCTGATTTTTCTTTTAGAGCACAGCTGGTATAACACAGCACATTTTTTTTTGTAACAGCTCAGTGGGAATATTTCTGGATATGTAGATGGATTTGAAAATACAAAAACTCGTGGTAAAATTTTATGTTATATGGCTACATATCTGGTAGGTTAGATGAGATGAACTCAGATCTTTCAGAAAGGCCAAAGCATGCAATGCTGCATCTAACAGAAGGGAGGATAGGGTAYCAGGAAAAATTTCTTCACTCCAACCATTCTGTCTCTGRGCAACTGGAAGGAACATGCAACTGGCAGATCATTACCCACTGAGGGGTATTTGCATTGTAGGCAAATTGTCCAGCCACATCAAAACCAAATCCCACTGAGACTATGTGTAGGTTCAGAGCAGCATTCAAAATGTTTATTATTCTCCATATTCCTGGAATTTCTCAATTCAGGCTGAATCTGGACACTTCAACAGTATAATAATGTTTTGTTTTCTGAATAAAGGATTAATAAACAAAAAAAATTTCCAAACTGTATATGCAAAACTTTCCTGCATCGTACACTATTTTGTTGTTATAATCTTCAGAAAATAATATCCACCTAGTTGAACTGTTGACAAAAAGCAGTGAAATGGATCAAGTCACAAGAGTGCTATGATAYCTAGATAAGCAGCTAGTGAGGAAATTTTAGTAAGGACTTTCCCAGGTCTCCTGTCTACATTGGCATATATCAGGCTTCATCTAGAGTTAAATAGGCAAGAATCCATTACAGAGAAAGTCCATGGCATAATCAGAAAACAATCAACACTTTTTCTAATGCTGATTTCTTCTTCACTTTAAACTGCTTCATTGACTTTAATTAAACTTGCCCTAGGTTATGAATCTAGCAACTGCAGAAACATTTGAAAATTAAATAAAATAAAAGCATCTTTCTTGTCTGAAGGGTTTTTGCTTAGCTGTATCACACTTCTGACTTAGAGGATTTTTTAATGATTAGAAATGCTGTATATGATACTGCAAGACTGCTGGCTTTGCTCTTGAATTAAAACGACCWCCCACTCCTCAGTAAGAATCACAACATTAAATTGTTGAGATTCTCTCCACTGTTCTTCATTGCAGAATTCCTCTGCTGGTTTCTGAGAAATGGTGTGATGCTGTCACCACAGAATTACACCAGCCTTACTCCCAATTTTCTCTAAGGCTTACACCAGCCCTACTCCCAATTTGCTCTAAGGCCAAAGGAAAGGAATGTTGTATATTTAGAATACGGGAAATTTTCATAGCTCAGGCCAAGGTTAAAAGCACATGACACAGACTTTGGGGGAATACAGAGATGGCCTGTGTCCYGCCCCAGCCTGGGCCTGGCTCATAAGAATATGACCAAAATTCCCAAGAATGAGAGTGAATGGAAGAACTTACAAAACATAATCATCAAGAGAAAAGAAGGTGGAACAACCATGTCAAATATATTCCATCCTGGAGTCATCTCGTTTCATTAGATGMAAACACCACTTCATTAAAACTCTAAATAAAATAAAATCTGGTCAAAGATGGGCCCAGTAAAGAATTAGGAAAGTCCAAGAATTAATTAATTATTTTTACAATTTGCTTTGCCTCTATTTTGAGTTACTCTCCTTTTCTCCTCCAAGGAACTTCCTAGAGACAACTGAGAAATGTTCAAAAGCTGTACCTTTTATATCTAGAACAAGCAAAATATATTTTGGAAATATTCCAAATTTTGCTGAAATAATATGAATTACCTGCAACTGCGTACATGTCTTGGTGAAGTACCATAGAGTATTGTAGTTTAATCTGGGGTTCAAAAGACTTGAATTCAGTTTTTAAATAGCTCTTTTATTTCTTCTTTTTTTTTCAGACATCCACAGATGTCTGAAAARACAGAATTTCTGTGTGTCAGAAGGCTACTATCTATTATTCTTAAGYTATTACCTAAACATCYTCACTAAAGTCCAAAGAAAGATCTTCAMAAAAGTCTGTGACACCAGGATCAACCACATATATCTGYAAATTTAACATATATAAGACTTCTACAACAGAATATCTAAAAAATATAGTAATTGTCATTTGTTATACCTTGAATATGTACATAACATTGATGAAACTTGAAGAGTTTTCCAAACAGTGCAAGCAATCTATAATGACAGACAACTCTGCTTATGTCCACTCAAGCTGTTTAACACCACAACAGAATTACTCAATAGTTTATGGACATTTTCCTTCACCCGTCTTTGAGAACTTTCCATTAACTTCAATAGATGCCAAAACAGGCCCAAGAGCAGGAAATGAAGAAATATACTGTACCCAAATGAAATCACTGTGGGAATTTAGGTAGGCAGAATGTAATTATTCACACTTGATTCTGGATAGAGCACTAGGTTTATATCCCCATTCTGGCAAACATATGAGATATATAATAATCAAGAGGAACAGGGCTGCTGGCTTTCCTCTCAGTCAAAAGAAAAGAATAAAGAAGGAGAATGAGCTGCTTGCTTAACACTGAATAAAAGGAAGGAGTGATACTTATTGCATCATCTGCAAGACTTGCCAAGAAACAAAATGTATTAAGTAAATAATCACATTTGAAAAATTAAATATTTGGTTCCTTGCTGGTGCTAATGGAAATATATGGTTTTCTTTCTTTTGTGTTCATTCCTAGGGAAAAATCTCTGGAAATAAGTGTCTGCAAAATACTGATACTTATCATTTCTATATTCATTGATATAGATGAGGACACCAAGAAGCACTGAAAAAAAATGGATTCTCTTGCAAATGTACTGGATTGTAAAATAACAAGAAGTTTTAAATCTTGTAATAGAACTGCATTAYATTCTAGCAAAGTGGATCCATTTCTGAGGTGGAACATGACAGCTTTTTAACTTTCTACAACAATATGTGACAGAAGAATACTATATTCAGTTGATACTGTAGGGTGATTTATGGAGGCAGAATGTAATAATATRAATTGAGTTTCAGAAAGACACTGTGACTAATCTTACAAAAAATGCTATGGGATGTTTAATAATCCTGGTGGGTCAGAAGTTGTTCTTCAAAAAAATCTCTTAAGACTGATTGTTATTAAAGTATGTACCGCATTTGGTTCATTTTTCTTTTAACTATGTAGCCTAAAACTGCTGTCAAGTGCAAATATTTGAGTTGTAATTGGATACCCATACAAATGGAATAGAGCCACCAAACCTCAATGAAAATTACAATCATAGAATACTTAAGATACATACATAGTAAGAGCACTTTGAAGAGCCCTAAGACAAGCATCTGTCCACATCTTTTGAGGTCTACCTAACAGTACTCATATTGTCCCATTAATCAAAAACAAAGCAGCAGGAATAGGGCAGCACACTACAACTCCTTCTTTGCATTCGCTGTGTAACCCTCCTCCATTGCCTCTCTTGAGCATTTCAGGCTATGGTGCTTATGAAGCCATGAGTGGCAATTCTGAGAAGACTTAAGTGAGCAGAGAGGAGGGGAAGACATAACATATATGGTTGAAGGGCTTGACTCAAACCCCTCAGAAATTACCSAAGTCTGTCTTTTACTAACCAGGCSTCTGTGCCAGTCCTAGCAGAGAAGCAGAGCAGTTTTCACAGTGTGTCTCTGTCTGCAGAAAGACTGTGACTGCAAGTGTTTGTAGCCCTGGTCTGGGCCAACATGGTTTCACAAGATGAGAAAGGAACAGATGCCATTCCATGGTCTGACGTACACTAACACCACACCGGGCAGCGCTCCTGCCAAGGCTCTGTGGGACGGGACCGTGCAGCCCCCACGGGATGGCCGGGCCTGGGCTGGCAACCGGGGCTTGTGCCACTCCTGACAGGGCAGGAGTGACATMCCCTGACCCGGGCATGTGCTGAGGCACAGAGATGGGCCAAGGTGGGCAACATGTGGGAATGGGCCGAGATGTGGGAATGGGGACGGGCCCTGCTGTGTGTCTGAGGCTGACAGGAGCTGGACAGGGCCAGGGAGCCTCGAGGCCAGTGAGGCCTGGTGGTGCCMTCAGGGCTGYGACACTYAAAAATAATAYAAAAATAAAAATACCTCAAACAAATCTTACACTTTTTACATMATTTGGTTTCATAGGGCTTCCCATYTTTCCMCTSTGTATTTTCCCCAGCATTTTCTTATGATTTAAAGTYGACTTAGCCATAGCTTTCAGCACTGCAGGCAGCTCTTTTCAGGTCACCCTTGTTAATGAGAACAAATGAAAAAGTATATTTGTGCATTTTCAGAGGCTGTCCAAATGGGCTGAGATCCACTTACATGGCATCCTTTCCTTGGCTTCACAAAAAAAACAATATTTTTCTAACTCTGGAAAATTTGCTCCACCTAAAAGTTTGGCTAACACTTGCRTTTTCATCCCAGATTTTGGGTTTCCTATAATGCTATAAAGTTTTTGTTAATCAGCCCACAAGTTCCTTAAAGAATTTTTCTCAGAAKGGTAAATAGCAACATGTTTAATGTATACGGTGTGTCAGGTTTGGTCCCARTATCTTTGCTACGGCTCTCAGCCTTTTCCACCACACAATACACTATGTGGCAAAGACCACCCAGCAGTTYTCTTTTTCAGTGTATTTCACATTACCTCTTTGTTAAGTTTAGTTGTAGACTTCAACTCCATAAGGTAAAATATTCCTAGATACTTAATAGCCTGTGGTTTTCAATCTATATTTAAACCCTGCCTTATCCACCGATCGTACAATATGTTCAGGRACATAAACTCCAACTTACCTCAGTTGATTCGGCATTCAGACACGCTTGCAAAATTCTCAGCTAGCTTCTACAGAGTTTTTATGTTCTAGGAGCTGAAATAAAAATACCATTTATACTGTATGATACTTATTAGAGATGAATGAACAATGTATAGCAAATAACTTAGAAAACTATTGTTTACTAAATATCCATAAGCTGATGTCTTATAATGATTTGGTGATTTCTTTGAATTTTTTCAACATTCTTCAGTTCTTACAGTTTTTATTCACTGTTTTTCARCTTAGATATTTCAAATGTTCAATAGTCATTAGCCAATCTATGTAGTATAGCTCTCATAAATGTGAGTAGCAGTTTTTTAAATTTTCACTAGGAAAATTTGAGCCTATAACTCTGGTGATATTAGCATTTGTCTTGGCTTTGAGAAACGTCTGTGTTTTGACAAACGGCTTCTGAACAATTACAACCACACTTGGATGTACCAATGCAGCAGAACTGGAAGCAGCATGGTACCATCAGTGCAGTGCTGTCCCTGATCAATTACCACYACCAAGGTGGAGGATGTATAAACACAGGTGTAGCATCAGTGTGGCTCTCTTGCTTTCAGAATTCATGCTCAGCCCCCTTCCCAGGGATGTATCACCCCCTCTGGAATTAGCTTGATATTTTTTGTGTTGTGCTCCTACRTCCAGACTCTAGTAAGGGCTCCATGCTTTCTGGCTACCAGTGTAACCTTCCAAGTCAGTTCTTTTAGGGCTTTCCTCCTTCAGATTTAAATAAAGCAAGCCCATATRGAAATGAACTTTTTTACTTTTCTGGGACAAAATTCACATCACTCACAAGACTGGGGATGGTATTATACAAAAGTTACCTCTATCTGTGAAACAGTTTTTTTTTTCTTAGAATTATCCTTCCTGAGTTAGATGTATCATTAAGCAATATGACCTGAAACCGGTTTGGTACTCAGCAGAATCAATTTAAACATGGAATACATTGTATATCCTAATTTATTATGCACAGACCTACCARTACTAACACAGATGAAAAAGAACCAGAAGATTGTTAGTTGATTTGTTAATGCACTTAGGTGTCAACAGGTGTGGTCAGCTGGAAAGTGGCAGSTGTTACTGATGTGTTGGTGCTGTCATAGAAGGATGTCCTGCAGAAGCCTTAAATGCAAAGTTAAAATTGACAAGTTGTTGAAATCCCCTATCAGCCACCACATCACAAGTATTCCTCATCTGATTTAAGGCTGGAAATGTGGCAGAATAAAAGCCTAGTACTTAAATATGTGGGTACTAAAATACTTGAACTTAACTCTGATATCTGCACATTTAGGTTTTTATGTTCCATAAAGATGTCATCTTCAAGGGAGGCATCAAACCCTATTTCCATCCCCTGTAGATACTCATTTGTAGTTTCAACTAAAYATAGCACCATCAGATAGCTGTCCAGCTAAACTATTTTATTTGGATCATCATCATATGATTTTTAGCAATGAAGATTTAAGATCATCTAAAAGATTAAGATTAAAAKATCTTCATTTTGGGACCATATACCTTAATAAGAAAAGAATACAATGTGAATACTTAAACAGTAGAAAACACATATTGAAAGTGGGCAACCTAAATAAAAAGTCTGGAACAGTGTGCTATTTTTTACTAAAATATTTAATCCAATTAGTTTCTAGTTGATGTGATATGAAATCTAAAAATAATCTTCACTTTCTCTTTATGTTTTTTYGAATATACTTCATTGCTTTTGAAAGTAAGGGATTAATAACACTTGGGAAGGGAAAGCASTGTAGATTGGCACAAAGTAAATTTTTCCTCAGCACAAAGCTGGTTTACCATACATGGTTTTATTATACTTGCATGAGTCCTGAGCTACAAAAACCCATCTTTGCCAATTCTCAGAAATCACTGATAGAAAAGATTTGTGAGATTTTTTAATTCCAGAGCACTGTGATCAACATCAATTCAGTCCAATTAGTAGTTATCATAGTTGTTCCAGTATACTGTCTACTCTGCATTGAGTTATTAGCCCATCTAGTGATGAGAGTTTACTGTATTTCTTAGAAATTTTAAATGAGCATCAGTGCTTCCAAGCCAGCCTGAGTGGCCTCTGTGCTACGACTCTCCTGGTCCTAGGCATAGGTTGTRGAACAGAAAGGACCTGGAAATTCTGGTGATCCAGCAGGTTCCACCAGACTGCTAGAGAGTCAGGAGGGGAGAGGAAARCAAAGCTGTTTTGGTTGGTCACTGAAATTGAATCATCTCCACTAAATTTTTTCATGCTTTGCATCTCAGAATTGTGTTTTTCATTCTCTTTTCTTACCTGCACAAAAGGCAGTATCTAGGCGATGGTCATATAAAGAAAAAAGCACCAAACTGCAGTGAGATCAGAAACACTTTAAATAAACCATTTTTTCAGATGTGGAAATGCATAGGAGGACTGAAGCGTCCTGGAAACAGAAAGCTTGATTTCGTATTTGCCTAACATTTTGGTATGAAGCAGTTAAAATAATAATACTCACAAAAGAATGACTTTGCAGATGTTGCATTTGCAGCAGCAAATCTGGGCCATGCCAGGAAGAATTAGAATAACCTGGACTGTGTGCTTCAGACTAATAACGTGCCGTGCACAACACAAAATCCTGTGCCTGTGGTGAGGGTRTTATTTTGCCAGTGAAGTCTCTCTACCCAGAGAAGATCTATGTCAGAACAGTTTTAAACCTATACCTGATTTGTAAAGTTCAGTCCTCCACAATGTAGACACCAATGCAAACCCAGGACTACAGTACATAAATGTATTATAATGTATAAGAATTGTACATCAGGAAATTACTCCCGGTCTGGCTGCCATACTGATATCAATGCAGCAAAAAGTGTATGGTAGAACAGAAGGTTTTGTGCTAGAGAACAGATAAGTGACATGGATTGAAATTATGGTAAATTTAAATTGATGGCCTAATTAGTATTATCTCTTTTTGTATTCTCTGTAAGAAATATTATCCAGGAGGAACTCATTTTGCATTAATGTTGATATAAAATGTAATTCTGTAGCATTTTCATTGTAATCTGGCATTAATTAATGCATCATTATTTCAAAGTGTTAATTAAATTATTACAGAAAGGGACATCTGACCCAGTTCAGAAAGAAAGAAAGTAAGTATAATGCATGAGAATTAGATGTTCAGAGGTCTGAAATTGAGTGAGTTCTCACAACTCTAGGTATGTGTAGCAGCACAAAAACAAGATGAAATATAGACATGATAAATGGCTCACAAACCACAGTATGGCATCAACATTTTCTCACTCATGATGGAGTCTGATGACAGCATCAGAGCCTCAAAGACAGGCAGACATCAGAAATCTGAAACGGCCAATTCTATAGGGTAAATTAAATAAACTGTACACTAAACTGTACGCTATTAAGAATTACTCACAATGAATTCAGGGAATTAAATAGGGGTATGAAAACAATCACAGCTTCTGCAGGCTCTACTACACACACTGCTGTTGGGCAGGAATACCACTGCTATACAGCCACTGCAGTGCCAGGGCAGTCAAACAGGATTAATCACAAACAGTTCTGCACTCCTCAGTGCTGGTTGTCCTGACCTTCTGCCTGCAGTCCTAAGTGGCTGCAGCGAAGTCTCAAATCAGCATTTCAGTTGTTGTTCTTGTTACTATCAGCTGGGTGGTGGCTGTTTTCACACACAGGAGGAGAAAATCCAAACCTTCACCAAAGAATAGACAGTCTGATCCAATGCCCAGTGAAAGCTACAGAATTCTAACCCTGACTGAGAGAACTGGCATTTAAGCATGCTCCTGAGAGCTGCACAAGCAGACCTCTGAGGGAATGCCACTGGCACCAAGTGGGGCTTTCTGCAAGGGGCCACACAAGCTCTGTGGAACTGGGGTCTCTGTGAATTATTAAACTAGATTAATAATTCACRAAAACATTAGTCTAGAGCATGAAGCAAATCTTATGCAATGTGACCTACCTGCCAGCTATCCACCAGAGCCAGAGTTGCACAGGATACTTCCAGGATGTGGCTTCCATAAGATTCTACACTATTCAACAACTCTGTCTGTTTCAACAATTATCACTTTCTTTTGTTACATTTGGGCTTGCATTGAAAGATCTTTAAAATGTGAAAGTTAAATGAGGCTCTTATAAAGAAGTGGTTTGGGTGCAGTATATTAAAGGAAAACTTCAAAGGAGCTCAAGATACCTTTCAAGCTAAGGTACAAAAATTTAAACAAGAACAAAAGCCTCTCTTGTATTTTGAAGCATTAATTGTTCCACTTCTGTTGATGTAAAGTGAAAGGAGAAGCTTTTAGTTAAAAGTACGTAGTATCAACCAACATGGAATGTTCCAGAGTCTCATGGAATAATTTTAGCTTTGATATAATGGCACAGGTGAGTCTCAAATTATAATGCTTTCTGTAGCATATGCAATAATTTTTGGTAACTGAATCCATTAGACAAACATTAGYGCTTGAGGAGATTATTGGCATAAATCAGAGTTTCACCTTTTATATTTATAAGATATTTCATATTTATAAGGTATTTCATAACTTTGTGAGWGGTGTTTGTCACATAACTTTGTGAGCATTGTTTGATATTTCACAGCTTTGTGAGTGAAGTTTTCTATATCATTATAGTCTGGTTTTCAAAGATAAAACACACAACATTGCACTGTTTGCTCTTTCACCCATCTGTCAGTTCCCCTCCTTTAAGGAAGGGGAAAAATTGTAGAAACTGTAAGGACAAAAAGCCTGCCATACGTTTTATGAAAACTGACACCTGGATAGTAAAGAAAGAGACAAATTGGTGCTTCCATGGAAGAAAGGTTTCAACTGAGAATTTAAAAATTCTGTGGACTTTGGCCTCTCAGGTGGCCAGTCTTGTGAGGAGTTCAGTGCCAACCACAATACGTTASCTTGCCCACTTGTAATTAGTCAAGGTTGCTGTGGAGGGATTTATGAGACACATGAAGTAATTACAAGTCTCACGTGCAAGTATATCATGGAATACACTCAGAGAGGAACAGTGAGTTGGTTTTGTGCAGAGGTAAAGGTAATAGTGATACAACGTGCAAAAACCATCACTGTTCATGAACAACCCACTGTGGTATAATTTGAGCACACCTGTAGGCCTGCTCAGAAAAAAATACATGATATGTACTGAGATGCCTGATTTCTGCATTATTGATAAAATACATAAACCAATAATCTTAATCTATAATGACTTTAGCTCTGGTCCCACTGAAGATAACTGACAGAAAAAAAGAATATCTTTTTCTCGTTAGTTTTGCTTTGCATCATGACAAGAGTATTCTTGCCTCAGTCTGTATTTAGACCAGTGGAGACCAAGAACAATCAATTTACAGGTTTTCTTAACGGAATATCCTGGTTACACTAAGAAAAGTGCTCCCAATTTCCAGAAACTTTTTTTTTTTTTTTCAGCTTTTGTAAGCTTCAGTTGGATTTCTATGCACTAAGAATGTTTGAAAATAAGGCCCAGTTGTCTCTCCATCAAAACTATGTATAATACCTATGTATGCATACATTGGACTGAATGCTCTTTCCCGCCTACATTTCATGGGTTATCAGTCAATGGAAGTTATGAGCAAATGAGCCTAACAAATCCAAAAGAATCAGTTATCAGTTTAAAAAAAGTCAATAAACATAAATAAATACARCTAAATTCCTGGTCTCTCCTCTTTCCAGCTAGAAAGTACAGACCTAGTTCCTAGAACAGAGGTGCATGAGTTTTGATTTTTAGATTGAACTGATTATGCTACAGAAATGCCTGATTAGTATGGTAACATCTAAAGTTTCTTGCTGTGCTCAAGATTATTAACTTAGAGCATTATCATAAAGCCTACAGCCCGGTATGTTATTTATTTTACAGTGAGCATGGCTAAAAATGAAGGCTGTAGTGTATATATAGTTTTTCTTCTACTACTCAGTTTTTCCTACCAGATGTTTGAGTGGTCAGCCAAAGCTCCAGAGGTATACAAGGTTCATCTACATGTATGCAAAAAATTAATTAGAAAAGTATCTTATTGCCGTCACTTTTGATGATTCTTTAACGAAGAGACAGGGTATTTTCATTATTTGCTGAGTACTTATGGATGATAACAAATTAAATGTTGATCAATCATTATAATGGTCCATTTGACCCAAAAATAATAAGAAGAGAAGATACGCAGAATTTCTAATAAAATTACAATCCCAACAGAATTTGAATTCATTACTTTTGAAATATAATGCAGACAGTTCGTTTCACTTACATAGATTTGAATTTGCAGAGAGTAAATTGTCAGAGAAGCCCTCRTTGCTTTCATGCTGCAATACAATTTTATTAAGAATTACAGGGAAAAATTAATAAGCACTTCAGAGCTCAGAGTCCTGAGGTACAGCATGGCTTAGACCTTGGCACAAACCTGGGAACATGCCCTGCTTGGAGTACGCATTCTTTCAGTTTCAATTTTATTAATGTTGTGGGCAAGGTTAAAAGCTCAGCCCATGTCATAATGCCAACCTCTGMAAAACCTCAAAACCTGCCAAATGGTCTGAGTTTGTCAGCGGGCAGTGAGCATGTTCCTTCTCCGGATGTTCAGTGCTAATGAATGAGTTACTGGAAATGCACATTCCTGTGCTGCACTCCGAGCATTCTAATACAGTGATTTCCTTTCAGGAGGAATTAGGAATTGCCGTGTTTCTCTGTATGGTGAACAAATGYAAGATCACCACGTAGCACAGTAAGTCACAGTAAGCACAAGAATAATCTTCATTTCAGGTCAAAGTCAGTGCATTGAATTTACTTCCCAAGAACTCACAATTGCAGCTCAGAGATGAAGCCCTCCTTTTCAYTGCTTTCCAGTCTCATTTCTTTCCAACGTGAACTCACAAATCTTCTAGCTCCTACAATGAAACTTTTAGATTAAGCTGGTAATGTTACTGAAACGCCTGATTATCAACCATCTTAATCCCAGCAGGGCGTACCAGGTTTATCTTCTGTCATAGAACAGTGTAWAGCAATATATAGATCCTGGAGCTAAATTTAAATGAGTTCTCTTACATTCTGGAGGGAATCCAGCCCTGTAAGTATACAGCCCCATGCTGCTGTAGCTATATTGCTTTCTGCAGCACAGTGCAGTGTAGATGTGCCCATCCATTCCCTCTGTGACCATCATGATGTCATGCTGTTCGGTGGAGTAAATGGAATTAACTACAAGAATATCATAGCAGGAAAAAAAAGGGGTTCTAGAAATACAAGAATACTCAAGACACAGCTACACTTAGTTTCAGGAGACCGAACAACTCAAATTAGGTTTCCTTGTTTTGGTGTTTTTTCACTCCCCCACTTTGTTCTATTGGGGATCAGATGCTGAGCAGAGGATTACGTTCTAATTCCTTTCAACTTCKTAATTTCAAAGCATCTCTTTGCAATCCTGGCCAAAGTCTCATCTTCTCATCAAGTAGCTCCCTAATTCAGATTAGACTAAGTAAATATTCAAAAGCCATTGTCTGTTACTGAGATTGTCAAAASCTGTGAACTGCCGCTGTTCTTCAGATCTAAGGCCAGAACAGCTGATTTAACTCTGAAATAGCCTTTTAGAAGCCATACAAGAACTACAGAGATACACGTGCTACATTCATAAACACAACACAGACAACCTCCAGGTTCCTAAGAAAACATCAAAAAGATCAGCCAACAGATCTGGCAAAAATCAGGTAAATTTGCTTAAGAAGCAAATCAGAAGATTGCTCAGGAAGATCTACCTTTCAAAGGCATTTTTACACTTCTAAGCAAGAGAATTTGAATACTTCCATAAGGCATAACCAGAACAGAACTGCAAACAAGCCATTATTTAAACCAAGACTGTTTATTCTGCTCAATTGAAAGCCAAGGATGAGTATGTAGGATTTAGTATTTTTCTTCTATAGTAAATCAAATTTTCTTTTCTCCCTCACCATTCAGTACTCTTGCAAATGTTCAGGAGTATAAAACCTGTCTTTTCCTCTGCTTGTTTTTATTTTTTCCTAATTCTATTCATTAAAAAAAAAAGGCAACCATTTCCTTTGGCCCCTGTGAATTATGTTTAAGTGAAGTGATGGGAACACAAACACACGTTGAYGAATACGTGAGTATTACTGGTGTGCATGTGGGTGCAGGAGATGGCAAATGAACTGCAGAAGAGCAGCTGCCAGAGGTAAGCATACAAAATGTGGCTCCTACACAAAAGAATGAGATTTTCAGAGAATCTGGTGGAAAGCCTGACAAGTACATTTTGTTGCTGCTAAAAGAATTTATTTCTGCTGAAACCTATAACTCCTGGGTTAATAAAGTGAACTTTGATGGGACTAGAGGGAAATATGGGCTTCCCAGGAAAGTTAGGACAAACTTAGATGCATTTCTAGAACACAGATTTATGGAAGTGATTGAAGCTGATAAGATCAAAACCCAAGTTAACACTTTCCTTTGCTTTCCTATCACACGCTAAATAGATCKCTGCCACACTTGGCCTGCTACCAATAAAACTAATGACGCCTGTAAATAATAAATTTCACAGAATCATCAAGCTGGTACAATTAGTACCCATGCATGTTGTTTTGCTTTCAATTTTGAGGAATYTTACAAAACCTGTTATTAGGTTACAGCTAACTGACTATGAAAATAGCCAATGGCTTCTCAGGATTGACTGCTAAATCACAAGGAAAAAAGAAAAATATCAAGAAAATCAAGGAAATTCTCAGACAGGATCTGAGGTAGTATGATTAGTTTTGCATCTTGGAAAGCTCTCCAGGACCAGTAACAATGAARGATCTTGAAGACACTGACTCTGCTACTAGTTGTAAAAAGCACGCATGTGTCCACTATASATTCATAAAATTAAAATGGTATAAATGGGGCATTCTTTTTTCTTTTCCTTCCTGCTTACTGATGAGGCAAAAAGTAAGCACTTGTCATGCTCTTGTTAGAGGGATAGTAAGTGCACTGCTGGAAACTTGAGCAATGAAAACCATGAGTTTGGTAGAGCAGGCAGTGTTTTCMTGTTGGAATGGGGAAGCTTTGTAGATGCACCCAATAACACAYCCTTTTCTGCAGGCACCAAAGGCCATCCAAATGGCCTTTCTCTCGACACATGCAGAGAGGAGGCTATTGAAAAAAAMCAAATACCTGCTAGGCAGGGACGTGGCAGGTATAAATCAGGTTGTATGACAGGCCACATCTGTGTTTTGGTCATGTGATGGACATATTTCCTTACATTCCTGAGGGAGGGTGATAACAGCTCTAAGGAAATGACCAGTGATAGGCTGAATGAATGGCTGTGATGAGACAGATTCAACCTGTAGGCTTAAGGTCAAGCTAGAATAGGCAAGTCTAGGGCTAACATGTTCTCTTTTTCTCATCAATTTAGAGCACAGGTTAGTTTATGAAATGCARGCAGGAAGCTACATTTCCACTATCTCTGTTTCTAATTTCAGTGTTGAAATGTCCACCTCTAAATATTTTTTATTTTATAAGCACCACATTTTTCCCAGTTCTTTTTCTTCTTTATTTTACATAGGAAGTGTTCAAGTCTAGATCTAATTTATACCATTTTGGTTTTTTTCCCATAGGCTACTCAAGGCTTCTTATTTGATGTCTTTGTTAYATATCTTTTCTAACATGATGCTACCTGCAGATAGATCATTCAGATATTTGAAAATTTGACTATGCTACATATGGTTCTAAAACCATAAAAGGTAAATACAATTCCTCCACTACTTGTCTATTATTTATGTATATTCATGTGCTTGTGTGTGCACAGGTGCGTGCGTGTGTGTGTGTGTGTGTGCATATAAACATATTAACTTCCTGGTGGTACCAGATACATTACTTTTTCCAAAATATCTATTGGAAAATGTATTTTTTCATATTTCTACTTCACCCATTCAATATAAATCAAACATCACAGTCACAATTAGACAATAATCTTTTAAATGCTTCAAAATTAATTGACTAGAGTGCCTAAAAATTAACATTRCACATGAATATTACACATTGCTATATTTCCTGAGGACTTGCTTTTCAAGGTCCCTGACAGAAATKTGAACAATTTGCAAAATTAATTCTGTGTTTCAGATATTATGAAACTACTACATTTTAGATTATATCTGTAATTAACTCTTTGTTTTAGGTTAACTTGCAAAGTCTTTTGAAGGAAATATCTCCACTTATCAATTAATTCTTGTTAAGAGAAGAATCTTAGTAGCTTTTCATGGGGAAAAATCTTTATCTAACCAAGGTGCTTTTTCAGTCTTGGAGTTATTTTAGCCAATGAAAATGTTATATTTCTGAAACAAAGCACTGGAAATTTCTAGATTCACCTYAAGATTTTCTTTCTGTAATTCAACATTTACTATGCACTCTTAATAAATAATTTAGAATTATTTTTGGGTTTAATATGTGTATTACAACCCTCTATGGACCTATTACTAGTTCTATATTCTTAGCTCTGAGCTAAAACAGGCCATGTAACTTTATTATACATGGGGATTGACTTTCCCAAAGACCTACCTGCTTTACAAGTTTTACTGGGAYAGGCTTAAAAAATTATAAACCAGGGAGACATAATATTTTAAAATTAAATGATCATACCTACTTACTTCTGAGATCCTCTCTATGAGCAGTATTGAAAAATGTGCGTGCTTCTATCCTTCTTCCATGCTTTGTCTGGCCCAAAAAAACCTAACTCARTTTTCACCCATGCCCTAAATTAAAGGCTTCCTTCTCTTCTAAACAACATGGTTAATATCGAAWGGAAAGAACCTTCAAATTCAGAGATACACACAATAACTCATTCCTGTTATTAGCAGAAAACTTTAGTAAGAAAAGCATTTAAAATTATAAGCTTTTTTTTTTCCTAAATACCTATTTGGAAAAAAAACCCCTGATTTTTGAAAATGTGCTTATCCATAATTTCTTTTACGGGTACTAGTCATGTGCATGACTCTGATGACACCCAAGAAACATGGAGCAAATCTCCATCTTCCACTGGATTTCTCAGYTCCTAATTTCACAAAAAATGGAAGATGAGCACCTGAATTTCACAGGCTGGTTAGACAGTATTGACTCAAAGCACTTTTTAACAAACGTTMCTGAATATTTCATTGAATCAAGCATATTGTGCCTTAAGAACACATATAATACATTTTGTAAACCATCTGTATAAATAAACGGCAAGGGAAACTATCTSAATTTCAGGTCTGAGTTAAATCTTATATATTTAGAACCACAATATGCGAGTGACACAGTAGGATCTTTATTGAGCTACACAGTAGAACCTAAGGAACTGATATTACAGTGGAAAGTAATCTAAATTGCTTTCACAGAATTTCTGCTACTTTCAAGTAATAAAAATGTTACACTCTACACTCTAAATAAAATCTTAGTTGCTATCGACAGTTTGTATGAGATTCAGTCAGAACTACCAAGCTGTGAAAATAAGGCCCAACTTCTGTTGTTTTTGTTGATACATTTGGCATCCAATCATGAAAAACAATGTCCATGTCACTAAAATGGCCTCCAGGCATTCAGTATATCTACATCGAGGTTAAACATCTATGTGAAGATGTGACAGCACACCTTATAAAAGATATTATTGAGTAATATAGACTTTCTGTAATAACCAAACAGTAAAGAATATAGCTTTTTAAAGGTCTCCCCATGGCTGATCTCATGACTCAAAGATGAGAGACTGTGCTGCAAGCTAAGTAATAAAATCTGGTGGATACTGTGGGCTAGCTTGTGACAAATCATATCAAAGTATTATTAAAGAAGGAACTTGAGACCCAAGACTATTATTGATTCTTGACAGAATTTCTTATAAATAAATGTTGCAATCTGATCCTGGACTCTCAAGGCCCTGGTAGAATTCTGACTATTATAGGGCAGGTTGCAAAATAGTAACATTATTATTAGTGAAAGTTGAAAGAAGCATATTCAGTGTCAAACAGATAGCATGGGCTAAAAAGACCAGTAGGAGAATGTTTTTCACAGGCCTCATACACCTACAGCCACAGATTACTGTTTAAAATGGCAAAATGATTTCTGAGCTTATAACAGGGCTGTGAACGTGTTAGTGGAATGAGTCTGTGACCCTTTAGAGCACTAAGGACACACCTCCATTAGTGTCCATATTCCTGCACTGAAGAGGCTGATACAGTCAACTGAAATGACAGGGTGATAAATATAAAACCACTATCATCAATAAGACTGGAATGTAAAAGCACTTAGTTTCAGCCTAAGTAACTCACAGAAAGTTTGGTTTCAAGAACCAATGTATCATCCATCACTACTCTACCTTCTGTTGACAAAGTAATTGTAAGATATCTAGAATGGAGGTTCAATATGAACTGACAGTTTTGAAAGGAGGAATTGTGTGCTGCACTTACTCATTAAATGTATTTTCCTCCACTAAAGATGTTTCCTTTTTTAGTTTATGTATGAATAACTTTAGTTAAAGTTCCCTTGACACACTGACTTTGCTTTGAATAGCACCTATGTTCATTAACATAAAACCTGAAAGAAAATAATTTTAATGTAGCTTTTTTAACACTTCAAAAGCCTTTAACAAATTGATCGAGCACAATTATGTATTCTAAAGGGAATTGTAAAGAGATCACACAAGGTTGAAAAGTTCTGGGTAATAAAAAGAAAAAAAAGCTAAGTAAAAACAGGCACTCTGCATGGAACTTTGATGCACAGGGGAAGAAAGTAATAGAATTATATATATATATTAAAAACCCTTAACATCTCCCTATTTTAACACAGACACATACAATTATTGTCAGTATTACTTAGTGTGTGAAAAATACCATGCTCACTCAATAATGTGAAAAAAAGGTGTAGAGGTCAAGATAATCAGAAAATGGAGAGAACCTAAATTACTGGTCCACTTACTACTGAGACTACTGAGTCAAGGCAAATCTGAACAACTACTTAGCAAGGAGATCACACCAATTTATCAATTTGGCTAGTTTCCTTTGGGTAGGAATAGATCTAATCATGGCATTCTTCTTTATCTAATAGTATATTATTATTGGCATTATTTTAAAGGACTGTATGATAATAGCATTCTTTCAAAAACCTTATAGACTAAAACAACACGTTGCAGCWAAATGGCTCAACTGACATTAAATGAGCCATTAACAAATGAGAAATAGATTCTGATCTGCAGAAAGCAGTGCTTTTTTTTCTTACATTTATGGGTGTAAATTTGCATCTGACTATTTTAAAATAATATTTTAGATGATGCTTTTGTCATTACAGAATTCTGAAATGCAGCCACATTGGCTAGAGCCAGCATAACAAAGCAGAATAAAACCACCAATAGATGGAAAGCACAGACCTATGGCTACAAGCTCCAAAGCTCTCCATTATTCCACACTGAACAGTCAAGCAATCAGAGATATTTCTTGTTTGCACAAAGTATTTCTTYGCACACCCTTTCTGTCAGCAATGCTGAGAAAGACATAAAATTACACAGACTCAGAACTGGTTCCACAGGGAAACAAACTGTGAGGAGAGGGAGAAGGGAAAAAAAAAAGGCTGCAGCTAGACTTTGACTACTACAAATTGCAAGAACCTAAAACGTTTTCTCTCCAGTGAGCCTCTTTATACTATTGAGAAGATTCTACAGATGGATCATGCATACATTGAGAGATTTGTACAATTCTCTATTCTCCCTCAAATTTTCTCTGTTGCACACAGAGATTGAGGGTTTCCAAGTGGGAAAACTTCAACTTAGCTTCAGCACTTACTGAACCCAGGCTTTCAGCATGAGGCTTGACCCAATGGCTTAGTTTTAAGAGAGATGCTTTGACCTGCCTATTCTTTGTATCTGGTGACAACACTGGGCACAAGGGATCCATGACTGATGGTTTGCAACAAAATAGCTATTACTTGGTGTGAGATCACTATCATAATTTGAACAAGATTTGCATTTTGCTGCAGATAAGGGGGAGTCTGGGAGTAGGCAGGTGATGGTGTCAACAGCAGGAGTGTGGGAGCAAGACCAAGCACAGGGAAAGCAATCTTTATTGCAATCTCCTAATGCTGAAGGAGTAAGAATGTGGAACTTGCAACCCCACAACCTAAGCACTCCTCCWCCCCCTTCCCAAAAACTCTCTTTAGAAAGGGCAGAAGAAATGCCCCCCTCCCTTTCTAGACTCTCAAATACAGCAATATAGGACTACAGACTGAATGAAGAAATGTGGCTGAAGAATTTTTTCAGTAATTCAGACCTGCTGACTCAACACAAAAAATGTCTTTACAACATTTTTCTTAGAAAAAACCTCAAGTTTCAATATGCAATGKTCATATAAACTAAGCAGGATTAGAGGTATATCATATCTCAAAAATCTTAAAACTCTCTGAGTTTATATTGACTAAATGGTCAATAAAAAGAGGAAAAACTCCAACAATATTGGCAGCAACAAACCAWCAGCACTGTGGATCAAATTCTTTTATACATATGCACAGCGCTGCTCTCATAGTTCTGTTACAATGTACAGAATGACTTCAGGACTAAAATATCATTCAGTAAAGTGAGRATGGATAAAATTTGGCAAAGAATGGGTGTTAGAAGTAAAGATAAATTCCAGCAAAGTATCAACAGAGTACATGTTTTGTTAATCCATCAAATGACCCTACAAGATGGAGGATTATTCTGTTAGGTTCCAATGCATTTTTCTGGATAGGCTGGAAGGGATGTTTGTTTTCAAAACWCAATGATCTCTGTTGAAGCGTCATTAAAACAAAAACCCAAACCAAACCAAACSCAGAGTAGTGCCAAGCAATCTTCAGAGATGAGAGAATGAGTATGATTGAAGCTGAGATTTAAAAAAACAAATCTGTGTGTCGATAAATATAGTGATCAGGACGAGCGAGAGGTGTCAGACAGAAAAACCTGCTGCAATGTTTATTGCTGCCAGCGCACGAAAAATAAAGCCTAGGAGAGCTTGTTGAAAAATTGTTAGGGAGATTTACAGAGCACTACAGATTGATAAAGATTTTATCTTCARAGGTGTATCACTGGGGTGGACAACAAGCAACAACACAAGAATCCTCCACTGAACATTCCTGCAGCAAGATAAGCTGCTTGTATCTCCAGCAATGCAAGATCACAAATACTGCATCCTTCTCTACCATGGTATCTTGCCATGGTATCAATTTTGTCAGGGATRTAGTCAGTTCAGGAGGTTCCTGGCCCTTCCCTAAGATGCTCCTTCAGGCTTCTCCCATAGCTGTAGGCACACACCCTCATGTTTAGACTGGAAGTTGTTTAGAAGGAAGGGGAAGATCTAAGGAGACAGCTAAATGGCTTGGATTAAACCCTTCTCTCCCTCACTATCTTCTCCTCCCAAGGCTCACAGCTGCCTTACAAAGGTTTGGGAATAACCAAACAGGTAAAAAGAAGCAAATGGCACAGACAAGGAACTTCACATCCAAACCTCACTCCTCAGAAAACAATGTGCAGTCTCAGTCATGTCTTGTGAGTACAGACCCAGTATTGAATTAGGAAGCATCATCAGACTTTTAATCACTGTTTATTTTCATTAAGCACATGGTACTAATGCATTCAGATAGTAAATGCCAGTCTAAACAACACAAGTAATGGCATTCAGGCTACCTCTGGGAAAAGCCTGCATCTAAAAAGCACAGCTACCTCTGTCTTGCTTTCCTTATTCCTGTGGGAAGGGCTACAGAAATGGTATAGACACAGCCAAGCTCATACATAACTCCTTCTCTACTTAAGGCTACTAAGAATTARGTAAAGACAACACTTTAAAATCAAAACACATTTAAGAACCTRTCATGTTGCCAAATTAAGGTGGGAAAAGTTGCTGGATTATGAAGAGTGAGGAAATTAGTAGGATTTCACAACATACATCAGGAGATGAAATGCAGGAATAATCTCAGCAAAAACTAAGAAAAGGAAAGGGCTGAAAACTTGCTGTGCTGTGAGGAAGTGAGGAGGAAGATCTGGATATCAAATTTATGGGTCCTCTGAGCTCTTGAATGAGGAATTTGGAGAAGGTAAAATGTCATCATCAGTCTCGGCTGACTTGCTATTCTATTGCCAGATGGGACCATTATCATCTGATTGAATTATAATAATGTCAAAACTCTACTTGGATCCAGGAATTAGCTTTCAGGAAAACCCTGAGTCAAGGTAGAGCTTTCCTGCCTTTGTAGAAAACATGATCTGAAACAGGATTTAAATATCTATCTTTGGCTTTCTGAAACACATTAATGTGAACATTTGTTACTCTTGGTAACTCCTGTGTGCTTTATCTCTGTATTTTTCTTCTCTTTGTTTCTTTCTGACAGACAAGATGGCTAGCTAAAAGGAATGACTTAGTTTAATAGTTTAACTATTAAATTAAATGTAACTATTTAACTAATAATTTAAAATATTTTAACTCACTTGCAATTCTTGGGAAAGGAGAGATGAAAGTGGATTCATTTTGGAATTACTTGAAAACAAATATAAAGCAAAAAGCTCAGCAAAGCAAAACTCAAATATCTGATTTAGACCACATGCAAATTTTAGACATCATTTTAGCACTAAAGGCATACTTTGTCTTGTCTCAGGCAACTGATTTTTCTAAAATACAAACTTATTCCAAACAGCAGTGGGATCTGACTTAACAAATGATGCAGTTCTTGACAAACTACTCTTAAAAAAAAGTATGCCTGTAGAATTTTTTTCTGTCGTTAAATCTTCAATTTTGAAACTTTTCAATTGTGAATAAAGAGGTTAAAGGAGAAGATGCTCAAGTACACCTTCTGGGCTCATTCATTCAACTCTTCACAGTGTTCTAGAAGCTGAGGAGGCAGTCAGAGAAACTGCATTCATTCCAATAAAAATCTTTGAAACTACAATTCTGGTGGTAATTTCCAGTTAGACACAGACATTTTACTGCTGCTGGACTGTCTTTCTCTTTGAAGAAGCAGAAGTCAGACTCCTGATGTACAAAGCAATTAGATCACCAAATCAGGAATAGTTCAGCTTTAATTTTAAATTTTAGCACACTAAGGGCAATTCTAACAGAATTTCTCAGAAGGTGGCATTGTTTCCACAACCCTTTTACATTCACTGCTACCAGAATTCATGCAGGTAGGTTTGTAGTATCAAGAAGCTGTGAGTTACCTCTCTGTGTCACACATATATTCAGTACAATTGGATAATTACTCCCTTTTTCCTTTTGTTAAGTATTAACAAGTCTTGCATCATTCTCATGTRCTTTTCCTGGAAGGGATGCCTGGAGCTGTTCATGATCAGCCCAGCACAGTATCCCACTGCTGCTTCCAGATGTATCCAGCATGGACAGCACTGTCTAACTGTACTGGTGCAAAAAGGCCCRACACAGCTTTCCCTTTGAAAAGCACTTCCTTAGCATGTCACAGTTTACCACTGTCTAACCTAAAATATGTTATAATTTATTTTGAATACAAGTATTTCTATATATTTGAGCTGCATGTGCTTACATCTCCAGCGTGTAAATCACAGGCAGTGTAGAAAACTGAGGATATTCTCATTAATGGAAAGCTCAGCTACAAATAAGTCATCCCAGTGAAAACACTTTTATCTGCTAATGCCTTATAATCATAAAGAATAAGGAAATAATTCTCCTCAGATGGAATTTCCAAGATGAGATTTATAAAAGGGTGCCTAACTCCCCTAGACATTACAGCCTACAACAACAGATATGGGCTTAGAGTGTGTTTCATTTACAGATAAAAGCAGAAGAGGCTGGATGTTGCTTTCATTTCCAGAAGAGCTTTGTTGTGGTTACTTTGCTGACTAGAAACTGTGATTCCCTGCAACATTTAGCCCTTGAGAAAAAGAAGCAGGAGACAAATCATGTGAGGAGTGGTAGGGAATAGCAAAAGATTGAACAATTCTTCGAGCTTGAACATGTTTCACTATATTTTCATCTCTGTTTGGCCAGGTGGTAGTTGAAACACATTAAATGAAAAGCTATGTGGGAGTGTAACACTAAGCTGCAGTTGCACTTTGTGCATACACTTCTTATCTCTTTAGGAACTTATTCCAGATGTTTCAGGAGAGGAAAATAAAACAATTATCTTGGTCATGTTTTAAGATAAGCTCTCAGCAGGTCTGGAAAATGTTTTAATCTGGCCTTCCAGCTTCTTTAGCAATTCCCTATAGCATTAATTTTCTAAAACTGTTTATGCCCCATTTTATTTTCTCTGCTATTTGATGTGTGGAGGGAATTCAGCAAACATGATAATAAAAACACATCAATATTAAGTGGAAAACACTTTTCAGTGTTTTACTTGAGTAAAATATAGCTATAGACCATTGGAACACCAATACATAATTAAGGAAAAGCTTATGACTTTAATTAGTCACTTTCTCTTGATATATAGATTATAAATTTAAGTTTTACATAAAGAACATTTACTTAAAACCCTTATGGCAAAATACAATTTCAACATCATCAATACAACATCAATATTTATCAGCCTAGGTAGGTAGAATTCTGCTTGTTAAGTCAGGGATAGAGGGAAACACTAAATCTCAAGAGATCCTTTAAAAGTATGGGGAAATTGCATCAGATTTTTTAGTTTTCCTGTGGAAACCAACAATCCACAGAGCGTGGGTGAATCCAAACAAATGAGCAGTGAATCTGCAGGACAACACATTATCACCTGTGCCTTATAGGGAGCTGTTGGAAGGAAAACTTGTGATTCAAAATGCAGTGAGGGAAGGGAAGGGAAGGGAAGGGAAGGATGATATCATCTCTATCATATTCATAGGTTTTGCCTGTAATACTCAGACCTCCAGGTCCATTCTTTGATCACTTAATGAATACCTGACATCTCGCCCTACACTGCTTGCCACAGACAACCTGACCCTTTCAGCAATGGTCAGCACACACAGCACCAGGACTCAGGGTCGTTTCTACCTCTTTTGGTTTTGTTTATTCAGTTGTACTGATAAACTCACATTTCCAGTGTTAAACAGCTGCTATGAGTTCAGTATCATTCTATGATATATGATGCCAGAAATCTTGCTGAATTGTCCTTCTTCTCTTCAGTCTAGGGCCTTTTCAGACATTTTTTTCTAGCCATCTTGATTTCATTACAGCAAATGTCATATTTCCTTTACCATACAAATTTCCAGTCACAGAACTCAGGCAGCTACTTTAATGTAATGTTAAATTTTTAAAAATACTTTCACATTATACATCCATTCACTTTTTAAGAGTAATTTCAAAATAGCGCTATGTCCTGACAAATTTTATTAGTACTTCTTCTCCCTTTCCTATGATCAAAATTAACATCTGTACAAAGAATATACCCTCTCTTTTAGAGGATTACTTTTCATCTTGAATCATGCATAGAATATGCCTTCTAACTCTATCTAGTGTAAATAATGTGTAAAATAATCAAAGCATCATCATGACCTGACAGCAGAAGCCTTTTGATGAATAGGGTTTTATGTAGGATTATCATATGACATTTCCAAACTACATTATATTTGAGTCATACACTATTGCATTAAATTCTTCTATCATGCTGGATTTGTACATTTAGCAAGTTATCAGCGTTCTCCTTTGTGGACAGATTTTTACAGCAATTGCAACTGAAATCATGAGAAGAACAAAAGGAGAGCAGTGTGGAGGAAGGATATTCTGCTAATGAAGAATCAGATCTTGTTCTCATTATGTTGTGTTATTTATTCTGCTGTTTAGTTCTTTAGTGCTATTGGATTTTTTCAGTACATCAGATGCTGATATAGTCCCTAAATGTTATATTTTAAAATATAGCACATTACTGGATATGTTGAAGAAAACAGTGGTGTGATCACATATCAGCTAAGTTGCAAGAAATGCTTTCTGTACATGCTATTCATGATAGTCTAATTTTCTTTAGCCAACAGTTTCTCTGCAGGTGACTAAAAATGCAGCATTTTCCCCAAAATCCAACAAGTATTGTGAATGATGCCTTCAGACTGCATGTATTGCAACAAAATGATAGCCAACTGGGTGAGAGCCATGCCCCATTCCAAATGCAATCACATACCTTCAAAAGTGCAGAGTTTAGCAGAGAGAGGCTTTTGTGCCAGAGCAAACACAGGGACTCATCTGGTCTTTGGCACACATGAAAAATTCAATTCATTGAGTTCCTCAGTTGGCATCAAAGATGGAGCTGAAACATCAGTAGAGAGAATGATACTACAGGAAAGGGCAGGGCAAGGCAGGACAGGAYAGGAYAGGACAGGACAGGACAGGACAGGACAGGACAGGACAGGACAGGACAGGACAGGAYAGGATAGGAYAGGATAGGATAGGATAGGATAGGATAGGATAGGATAGGATAGGATAGGATAGGATAGGATAGGATAGGATAGGATAGGATTGGACAGGATATGGAGAAACAGTCCTTGTCCTTAACTGCAATTGATTGTCCCAGCTTTAGGTATGGTATAATGATGGTGATGGCCATCGCCTGCAGCTGCAAAAATTAAAAAGCCTATCTGCAATAGAGAAGTCTTTAGAACAGGTCTAAAACACCCCAAACATGCATGCACCCTCAAAGGAGTGCTTTAACATACCTTGCATACCTTGGGTGCTTGTTAGTAAGAAGAGTAGTCCAGGAGTAAGGTAACACATAAGAAACAGAAATATGAAAACAAACTGAAATCAAGAGGTMAAAAAAATGGAAGAATGGGACTGAAAGAAAGAAAATGCATATGTAACTAAGGGAAGTAAGTAGAGAAAAGAGAGACTGTTAGATCGGTAGGAGAGGAAGAAAAAAAGAAACAAAATCAGCCTTAGCATGTCCTTTTCCCTTCCTAGACTCAGCTCTACCATCCTGTCTTGAGCTGACTTACCCAGCTCACAAAAAAACCCTACACTTACCACTGCTGTGGAGCACTGTACACCAAAAAGCAGATTTTTAACACACTGATTTGCCAAAGGACAGAACCATTCCAGGACTTTATCTCCTTTGAAGTTACTCAGTTAAACAGCAGAGTGAAGGGGAAGGAGGGAGAAGAGAAGGGTGAGGAAGAGCAGAAGAGAGAGGTGTGATGGCAAAGCCCTTTTGATGATAGAGACTAATKCATGGCTCAGTCATGTCCCCAAGGCAGGTGGTTGGTCCACACCCAAAAGTCAGCAAAAGGCTAAGATCCAATTCACACTTCTACCAAACACTAGAGATGCAGTGATACAGTGTTTCTCAGTCAATTAACTCCCCATGCAAACAACCCTCTCATCAATTTAAAATAGTTCAGAATTCTAACCTCTACTACGGCTCAAATACATCACTTTTCCACCCAAAACGTTATGCATATTCCTTATTAGAGAAATGCACTTGACCTTCTCTGCCCTGAACTAATGCTGTCTACTCTGCATACAGAAAAAGAACATTTAAAAAATAAAATAACACAAAATAAAATAAATATAAATCAATGGCTCTAAAATGGAATTATCTCCATTTACCCTTCCTTTATCAAGAACTAAGTCTCTAGAGGTCTCTTGTAACCTTTCACATTCTGTGAACTAACTCAAAGAATCATGGCCTCTGATGGAGCTTAACTGCTTATCACAGTCTAAGATCTAATAGAAACAGCCAAGTATAAAATAATACGGTTCAATTGATATCAGAAAGAAAAGCATTGCTTAAGAACTTAAAACACTTTAGCTGCTAAAACCCCTGTATATTCTCAATTATATCTACCCCATCCACGGCTAACTGACAATTTACCAAGTGCTAAATTCTATCTGAATTAATCCAGAATAGTGAAGATCATTTTTCAACCTTCTGTTCTAGCAATTATTTCCTGTAGTCAGATTTCGGGTGGGAAAATGTGGTACTAGGTTTCTTACTTTTGGCAATAAATATAACCCACATAACATTATACACTGAAAACATGGCAAAAAGAAAGTCTCCCTTCTTAATAAATGTGAGTTGATGTAAGTATTTCCTATTCAAATGAGTATAATCATGTCTCAGTTTGGAATACTTTAGTATTACAAGTGATAACAAAAAATATTTGGATGAATACAGTAATGAAGAGGTTAAATGTGATTGTAATTAGATTTCAGTATGCATGGTCATGTGGCTAATAGTAAATTTTCCTTGATTAACTGATCCTGTTTGTTAAGAGCTCCTATTAACATTAGCACACTCTATGTCGGCTGTGGAGACACACCATGGACCAGTGCAAGATTAATGAAGGCAGGTACGCACGCTGATTAGAATGTGGCAGTTTAATAAACTCTTCTAACATTAAATTATTTAATGCATTCATGCTCATGTAGGCTATTCAATGGTCAGCTTGACCACCTATGTGTTAATATTGGGAATTGAAATGCAGAGGATGGAAGAAATATAGCGGTGGATGAGGTAATTAGCTCTCATGTCTGATAAATGGGGCAATACCTATGTGTATACATGTTTTAGCACATCACAAATGGTGCTTTCATTAACTGGAATCTCTTGCTGAAAATTTTCTCAACGTTTAGTTTGATTTTGATCCCATAAACAATTCAGCTAACTACTATAGCCAGTCTGTTTAATATTTGAAGCAAATCTAAAGCGAGCTATAGTGATAAAACACATTGTTAAAATACAACACAAAAATTATCACTGAAGCTTTGAAGTAATTTTGATGTTCTTCCAGTGCACAGCTTTGAAACAAAGATAATATTTAATAAACATTACCTGGTAAGTTACATGCTGTGGGCTGATTCATGTTTTATCTTGTGTATTCCTCTCTCAAGTGTCACTAACAAGTGGTTGTTCCCTTTGTAGGAAATTTGTTGACGAAAATTTCAAGCCAAACAGTTGCTCTCCCAAGCAGTACCAGCATCATCTAAGTGTGCACTTGGGTTCCACACTGAGCTGAATTCCATCTTCTTATGGGGCAGCACAAGTCCCGTGTCATACACTGTATCAATTCACATTCAAAGCAACATAAAACAAAGACAAGGTTTTGATGTCATGTGGTGGGTCACTTCATGTGACGCATTTTGCCTTCAGTGGCATCCAAAACACATCAGTGGGAGAGATGAGGATAAGCCTTCTGCCCAACCAACCTCTATTGCTGGCATTTGAATCTCTTTTCAGATCATTTAGCAAACCTAAATAAATGACAGGAATGGCTGATGGGCTTCAATTCAACACTATGTCCAGCTTCAAAATCCCTAACAAAATATAACCTTGCTAAAGCACTTTGGTGAATGAGCACTTTACTTATTGACTGTGGTCTCTGTCCATTCATTTACAGTAAGCCACTCATTTCAAATAGCTTTTCTAACATTTTAAAGATTAAAATGTTATAAAATGAATAGCTTTAGTACTGATCAGCCATGTAAGTGCATATTACTAGAATTTAATTAGCCGAGCTATTACGTCATTCCCAATGTGACAACATTGATGAAAAAAGCCCATCACTCCAGGCCTAGGAATCGTTCCTAAACATAGGAGTACTCAACAGGATTAGGGTGGAAACTGTGCCATTCCTGATAAGTTTTGGATTCTATCACTGCAAAAGATTTTAAAAATAATAAAATCAATGTATTGAAGGTGTAGATGAGATGAGACATCTATAAAACGTACGCAGCACTTAAAGGCAAAAAAAAGTAGGATATTGTTAACCTGCTTATGCTTATTTAAGTCATCTGAAAGATTCATACCATAGCTGTAAAAGAAGAGAAAAAAAAAAAAAAAAAAAAAAAAAACCCAGAACAAGCCAACCAAACAAAAAAGAAAGACTTCAAAAAAGAAATTGATCTTAAAAAAATGTTTTTGCTAAATCTTGCTTGAAATCATATGGAGGCATGTAAGCAATGAGCAGAAAGCGAGCCTGAGTTTGTGCAAGGTCAGAGACGTCTCCTGGCAATGCTGGTAGATGGAGTTTGGTGATAAGAACAGAGGAACTGTTTCTGGCTGGTTGATGTGCAACTGTTTCTGGCTGGTTGCAAGCACAACAGGATTTCATCAACAAAAAGGATTACTTCACAGAATTACCCGTCTCAATTTCTTCTCTAATTGGGGATCAGATGATCCTCAGTTTCTGTCTGTCTTCTTGGATCAACTGGAGTGACACTGTTTTTCATCTGCAACGTTTTAAAATTTTTCATCTTTTTACTCTTTAAAATTAGAATAGTAAAATAAGAAAATAATAATAGTAAAATAAGAAAAAACATGTCACACCCTTTATTCTAAGGGAACAGGCTTCATTAGTTTCTTTCCCTCACCTTGCAATGCAATATTTAATTTAAAAATCTGCCTGTTCTGACTTGGATCTCAAGAGGTCATACTGGATTTCATCTGGTTTCACCGCATGTCCCATGTTCCTCTGGGCACTGTCTGCTCCTTAAGACTAGTGCTCTGCTGCATGCCAAATGCTACTCACTGTGCCTAGAAAAGACTGCTAATCACAAGGTAGAGGCAAAAAGACTGGCAGGAAAAGAAGAGCATACAGATCCATTCCAAATCAAAAACAGGAAATAAAAGAGTTGAGGGGACAGGATCAAGGAGAAAAGCACCAATAAAAGTAAAGAAAAGTAAAGCAGTATTGGAAGAGACGAAGATAACGTGAAAGCAACATGAGGAAAATGAGATGGAAGCAAAGTCATAAAAAGAGGATTCACATGCTTGCAAGCTTTGACTTAATCCCTAGCAATAGCTCCTGAGCACTTGTTGGAATATATGATTATATGACGTGGTAGAGAGGAATTCTAAGACAGGGGAAGATGCCATTTCAATTAAAGGGAACCTTCCCAAAAAATCCTTTTGAAGAGTCTGTGTGAACATTAAACAAGATATGTGGGTGCTGGTAGATCATGGACCCCCAAGTCTTGGAGGCCATGTGCCACACGATGAGGATCCTGAAGTATGATTACTTGGTCTGCTTCGAGAGATCCTGAGATAAATGATTCTAATTCATGGCAGGATTAACAGTGGCATTGTCAGGTGAACTGCTTACACCTTCCTAAGCAGCTTCCTTTAGCTTGTAAAGGCTTTGACAGTCGGCATTCTCAGATGCAGATTTCCAGAATAGAACTAAAGGGTGTGTGGTATTGTATTCTCTGACAAGCCTGGGATTCTGAATATCACAAAGACACAAGGACTGCATTGCATTAGGTAATTTTTTGAAGTTGCTGTACTTATTCCCGTGCTTGTCTAATCCTCTCTCCCGCTCCTCTATAATCTCTCCAGGTCCCCCTCCAATGCCCTTCCAATTACAGTTCCATGCTGCCCATCATGTCGTCAGTTGGGAGATACTAGGTTTGGATTAACACTAAATTCCCTTAAGTCTCTCAAAGTCTCCACCTGGGTATGAAGTAAGCCTGAAACTTTAATTATATCTGCCCAGCTGATACAAGTTTTTCTTTCTAGCTAGACACTTRTGTTTCAGGAGACCAGACCAGTTAGTAGTGTATATCTTCTGTGCATGAACTAGCAACAAATTTGAAAGAAAAGCTCCCTGAACAAATTGGTTAACACTCTACTGTATTTTTAGTCTTGAACTGTGGTGAATTTCTAAGCAAATACCACATTTCTCTCAAATAGATACATAGACAGAAATATAAAATTATGTTATTATTTTAAAAACCATTATCTTAAGGAGCAGTGCTCTTGCAAGGTCAAACAAAGTTAAAGAATGGGGGGAAAAAAGGTGGTTTGTTGTGGCAGCAACTGAGGCAGGACTTGACACTCATGAAATCGTAATTCATAYCCTTAAATTCATGATTTGCAATATGGATTTAAATTATGTGATTACATTACTAATTTCCCCCCCAGGAAATAATCACTTCAGTCCACAACCTAGGTAGATGGTGCTCAACAGTGGGACAGGGCATTCAGTATCATTGTTATTCTCACTGTTCAGAGACTGGTCTTCCATCTTCTTCAGTTCATATTCACTTCAAAATGTATTTTACAGAACAGAGAATGTTCATTTACTTGTGGGATAGTCTATTGCACTCCATGGCATAGTATCTGAATAATTTTCAAACAGTAATGAATTTATTTTCAGAACAACCCTTTGGTTCATTTAATTGTAAACCATTTTACAAGTGGGAAGCTGAGGCACAGAGCTAATAAGGTTAAAAATATCTGTTCATCTTGGGTTCTTCTGAGATGCCTAAMACTGTTTCTCCTTACTATTCAGCATCATGCAACACGGTATTTGTTCAAGTGTACTTCCTATTGACCTATTGTGGTTATRAAGTACTTCACTAAATCAGAGCATACCTCTGTGGGGTAATGAAAACACACTTCTTCTGGGTCAGCTGACAGGAGTGTAATCCTGTTGCCATTGGCAGCAGTGAGGGTTGGGTTTAAATTCGTGGGAATTACAACAAAAACTCCAGCCATCAAAATGAACTGAGAGGTAATTACGCCAAGTTTTCTGGGGCTAAAACCAGAAACCTAATTCTCCCACTTGCAGAGCAGCAGTTTAACAATCCATATTTTCACTCAACTAAAACAGCAAACTATGCCCATGTAGATAAGCAAGGAATGACTAATTTACAGAACTATAGTGTTTCCTCCAGAAGTGGTGATGGGGCCAGCAGGCTGCTTTCCCTGCAGCTCCTGCTTTGGAATGAGCTGGTGCTCTGGGTACAGGTTTGGCTCAGGTTGGACAGGTCAGGAGCACCCGGCCCCACGCTGCTGCTCACCCCGGCCATGGCCTGCTGAGCCTTCCCTCACTGATGGTGAGTTTTGTTCAGGTGCCCAAGTGCCCACATTTTGGTGCTGCCAGCACTACTAGAAGAAGAGTCAGCTCTGCTTCAGCAGCTCTGGGGAAGGAAGGAAGAAAGGAATATTGGTGCACTCTAGGGATGCAACCCCCACACTCAGTGATGCAATCCAGAAGAGAGAGATTAAATCTTGCAGGAAAAAAGAAGAAATTAAAAAATCCCCAAAACTGACAAATTCAGCTGCTGAACTCTAACAACTCTCCCTGAAGCAAAGAAGCAAAAACTGACTGAATTTTTAATAGCAGCTGATTAGTTAGCCAAACTTTCACACTTCCTTCCTGACAATAGTGAAAGCTGTGCCCTGACATGCTTTTCCCTGCTGCCAAATGGCAAGTCCTTGCTTTTGCATGGGAGCTCCAGTGAATCTCAGTAAGACAATAACTTAAACTAATGAATACAGACAAAGCACTGTTTCCTTCATTTTATTCTCTTGAATAGCAGAAAAAATTCAGAAAAATTCTAAAATGAAATGGATTTTTTCAATCTAACTATTTCAACTAGCATCTGAAAGGAGTCTTCTAATGCGTACTTACTGTCTAGGTTGTGGCTAAGACAATAAGAGTGCTTGCTCTGTGTTTCTGGCAAATAGATGGATGGCCAGACAAAAATGTATATTTTTTCAGCCTTATGAGCCGTCTGGCCAGAGAAGAACCATTGAAACTTGAATTTCATCTCCCACTGCAAGTATTCACCTGTCATCAGTCCACTAAGGGGGAGGATGCTGTGGGAGAACACCTGTCTACACCAATTTATTGTTCTCTTCAATCCATAATTATATATCCCTGGGAAAAAAGTGCTGAACTTCATACCACAGGCACCTCTAAGTAATTATTTCACCGTAAAATTACATTAAAAGTACTTTGTGGAGGCTTTTAAAATTTTTCTGTTTTAAAGAAGGCAACATATTTTAATAAATATGTGTTGAAATTTTTTATTAAACTGTCTATAAATTTAAGAAAATATTATTAGAAGTTTTTCTTAATATTGAAAACCAGCTCCTTTAACAAAAAAATCTCACTTTTAGTCATTCAACACCTGACATGTCAAAACAAGAGAACGAGCATGCGATGTTAAGGCTAAAAGGGGGCAGCTCTCACTGTGACAGATTAGTTTCAGCAACACCAAGAGCCACAACAGAAAAGCTTCTTGCATCTACTTGCATGAGTCTTCTACTTAACTTACCAACCTTACAGCTCAGAATTGCTTCTTCTGCGGTCTGCACAAAACCAAATAGAATCAGGGGATCATGCCCTCATGAGGTATCTCGACTGTATAATAGCAATAATTATAGAGCAGTATTATTAACAATCAGCCTACATTTTTCACTGTGACAGATTCAATGCACTATGGAACCCAACTTTTAATTGAAAAATAGTCAAACTATAGCATTGCTGCTTGCAAAGATAAACTTTTCATTTGTACATGGATGCAGTCTTGTCTCAGTCTAACGCAACAGCTTTGAGGAAGATTGCCCTCATCTGTCTCAACTGTTTGCTGTTTGCTAAACATAACGCCTCAAATCTCCCCGAGACTAGAGAGCAAACTTGAGAGAATCTCAGCCTATGTTTTACTTAGTGTGGAATAACTGCTTCCTTCGAGCATGATTCAAAACAGCCCAGAAGGATTCTGTCTGGAACCCAGAAACTAACATGCCAAAAATCAGTGTTGGAAAACTGGGTACATACTCTGAAGCGTGAGATGAAATTAAAGTAGAACTATTTTTTTATTTAAAAAACTGATACATCACCTAAAAGGTTTTCTTTTAATAGAAAACAGCCACTACAACACATTGTTCTATGCTGTGCTTAAAAAATCCCAAATTCAGGGATCACAACCTTTGATTTGCACAGACATTAGTATGTGATGTGCCCCTCTATATCGTACCAAGATACAGATAGATTGAGGCTGTGATAGTGGATGTCTTAATACTTTCCAGATAGAAACACCACCTTCAATTCTAGCTCCTAGTTAGGGGGCAGCCAACGAAGTGCTACTCAAAAATTGAGATCTGATTTTGAAAATGGGAACAACATAAGAAAAACACCTGCTAGGTTGCATGATGTGATTGTTTGGAACAGTCACATTTGCATTAAGAGATATCAATCTAGAAAATGTATCACAGAAACAAAAATTCAGACACACAAAAAAGTAATACATAAAATGTGTTAAATTATTAGGATAATGTTTGGGATTTTTGCTTAATCTCCTCCCTGTAAAATGAAGGATTGAAGGAACAAAGATTGAATATTCATGTACAAGTAGAAATACTGGCAACTACATCCAAGGGCTGTTGGAATGTCCTCACAGATAGACCTCCATAAAGCTTTCTCCCTGCAATAAATGTCAATTACATACGTATCTGACCTTCTCAAGTTAACCAAAAATGAGACAAGAATGGGAAAAAATATTCGGATTGAAAGAGAAATGTGCATCTTACTTTATTTCTGTGAACTTTTGATATACAGTGAGCACAAACACCTCAAAGAATCAACCAAAGTTCTGCTTAGCTAATTACTGAAAGAATCTCCACACATTTAAGTGGAATTAGGGACCTTGACAGAGCAATTCTTTTTGCAATAACTCTGATAGTCAGTAAGTGCTCCTTATATTGGGTCTGGCTGAGAAAGAGACAATTTTCCCCTTAGCAGCCATCCCCGTGCTGGGTTTTGCATGGGTAGCACAAAAGGTGTTGATAACACAGCAGTGATTTGCCCACGCTGAGCAGGGCTGGCACAGCATCAGCGCTGYCTCTCCASCATTCCCACCTCACCAGTAGGGGAGGCAAAAGCGGACACAGGCAGGACAGCTGACCCAAACTGACCAGAGGGGTATTCCATGCCATATTCATATGGTCTGATCAGCAATGAAAACAATGAAAGCTAAGAGAAAAAGGTGTGGGAGGGACTCATTATAATATTTGTCTTCCAAGGCGAACACTACATGTGCTGAAGCCCTGCTTCCTGGAAAGTATCTGGAGATCACCTGCTGATTGAAAGCAGAGAATAAATCTTTTGTTTTCCCCTGCTCCTGCACATGGCCTTTCCTTTGCTTTATTAAACTGCCTTTATCTTGACACAGGAGGTTTTTTCCCATCTTATTTTCCTCCACTGTGTCCCACTGAGGMGGGGAGTGATAGAGCGGCTTGGAGGGCACCTGGCATCCAGCCAAGGTCAACCCACCACACTCCTCCAGATGTCATCCTGGAGAAAGCCGTGCACATCCATCTCGCATATTTGTCTCTGGGACAGGTGGCAATAAATTTCTACTTCTCTGCTTTAATTTTGATAGTCAGACAGGCAGACAGGCATTCATTTCACAGTGGATTCCTTTTTGTCAGCATTTCCGAATATTAGCTCTTTCACGGTCTTCCTAAAACTGAGTCTTAGTTCAAATTTCATGAACACCAGCAGTTGGTTCACATAAAGGTCAGTTCCCTAAGTTTTATCATTCTCCCTTCTATTGATTCACTTTAGCCATACAGAGAAGATCCAAGCTTACTATTGCTTCACCACAAAATGTTTCGGATTTTACTCAGTGGGGAAATATAACAAGTCTGAAGTGATCAGTATGTGAAAACATGTTAAGGTAACTTATGTGGAAAATTGGACTGATGCTGCTTTTACAGCTAAAATCCACTAAAGCACATGAAAAAAAGACTGACATTCCAACAAGACATGCATTCCTACTAATTATCAGGAATCAGGGTGGAGGAACTTCAGTTAGTATTTAATACATCATGGCTCTCTTTTCAAGTCCTAGATCTTCTTGCATGAATGCTAATTTAACATTCAGCATAAAGTAAGATCTTTCATGTTTAAACAAAGCAATTATTATTTACACTGAAAAGTTAAGTTTCTTATAATAGGTCAGTAGTAATGCACAATGAAAATTGCTTTCTCAGTATTTGATACTGGACTCTGATACTGCTAATGTCACAAAAAATGTCATTTTAAAAACACCTGAAGTAGCCTTTACAGTAACTGTCTAAATAGATTTACGATGGACTTACAGGTTTACCTAGGATCCAGACATGAGATTTTAAATAATACAGATGTTGTCTGAGTGGAGGCTTAAAGCACAGTTGCACTGAAGCCAACTTAAAGGATCCAGCACTTTAAGGGAGTTAGTTTACTTGTGTCATATTGTATTGCAAACTCTAATCTTGATAGCCCTTATATGTTAATTACCAGAGCAGCAGCCAATGTAATCACTCATCAGTGGTGGCTCAGTCCCAAAAGTTTTTTGCTATGGTTCTTGAATTTCTGCTCGCAATCTCGCAGAGAAGAATCCTTGTACTGCTTCACTGTGCACAGTGAATACCTTTATCTTCAGGAAACCTTGGCTGTTTTGTAACTCCTACAAAACATCTGTGCAACTACTGCAGAACACTTCTAGGTTCTCACCAACTATCAAAGAAACTTGCTGGAAGAAATCAGGAACATAATCAACAAGAAAGGAAAGGTCACAAAAATCCAGATAAACATTTTAATGTAAATGATGAGAGGGGAAAATATGATAACAGGACTGAAAATACAGAATAGACATGAACGCAATGATAGCAGAAGAGCATAAAATGAACATGGGGAGAGATTAGTGAAAGAAAGGAACTGGATCTTGCCCTGAACTCCCCACAGCTGAGTTTGGCTACTGCCGAAGCCAACAGAGGGGATTAGACAATGCCTTTTGCTATGAGGGGCAGTCAAGCCTCTACCAAGCCTAGAAAAGTTTTACAAGGAACAGGAGGTGTTGAGATTCCCTTAGATACATGAACAGAGTCTCTCTTTCTGCTGGAAAGATGCAAGGTTTCCTTGAGGAGGGGGAGGAAAAAGAAATGCCTTCTACTACCAGAAAGCAGAAGGAAGGCACAGGATCGTCACCCTGCAAACAGCTCCCCCAGCTCACTGGGGTATGACATTGATGGGAGGTGAACAAGAAAAGCATGTGCTGTAACTACAACACTTCAAAACCATGCCGATGAAAAATATTACACCAGCTTCTATCATGCACGCCTGTATTATACTGAAATTGTACCTTTTTCAGTTATATACTACCTTTAAGAAATGGGTGATGTCTATTTGTTTATACTGAAACTAAAAGCAATCTCTTTTACAAATTAAAAATTCTCATGAAAAGCCTGATTCTTTTTCTTATTCAATACACTGCATTAGCAATCATTAAAAAAGTATAGACTTAGAGCAGTATTGCTGATCAAATATAATGTATTGCATTAGAAATAAATTCCATATTAAAATAAGGACTTTTACTAAAGAATTACTTTTTTTTTCAAATAAATTACTGAAACTTTTGCATTATAAAAGCTCTCAGGCAAAATTAATGGTTTTGTTTTGCAAATTAATTTAGATATTAAAAAATTATATTTTCAACCAAGATCTCAGTTACTCAGATTAAATATTAACCAAAAGCTGTCTTCTGCTTAAATAGAATTTAGCCTTTGAAGTGTTTTTATTAATCTCTTCTGATGTAGGTGCTTGAAATTCTATGAAAGTGCTGCTGCTACCAGTTCTGTGCATCACTTACTGTAATTTATTTTCAGAACATAATTCTATTTATAAATGAAAATCCTATTAAAAGAAGACAAGAAAAATTAGTCCTAGACTTTGCATTGGTAGAGTAGAAACAAAATGAGCGGCCTAACCTGAAGTGACATTTACAAATTACCTGTTAATTTAAACTGGGTTGAAGGATGACAGAGTTTAGTCGGACTGACAGGAAGTACCGAAGGAATGACAGTTGGGCCTGTAGTGGCCATAAAGCTCCCATAGCAAGCACATTTATCTGCCTTCTCTGGGAAAACCTTCCCTTGTAGTAAATAATATATTTGTAAAAATATTTACTTCGTGGCAGCCCAGTGACTGAACATTTTATGGAGCTGAACTCCTCCCCCACTCCCTCACTCTGCCATCCCCTCCTTTTAATTCTCATTTTTACTAGGGATAAGAGCTTTAAGATGGCCACCTGCCTTTAGTCACATGGTTGATTCATCACCACCCCCCTAAAGCTAAACCACATGATTTTCTTAATGAAAATGAGACAAGAAGTGACAAGGCTTGTATCCTTTAGTTGCTTCAGGATAACATTCATGCCCCGAGACCAGTTCCTTTGTTCACTAGACATTCTTTGAACAGACACGATTGTGTATCAAGGCCAYGCAGTGCCAAATATTTATAAGGATAATAATAGCTGCTCTCCACTTACAAATAGCACTGAAAAGATTCAGAACCAAGTGCTAAGAGTTTTGTTATTTATTCACTTTTGAAAACCAAAATGTTTTCTGAAGGAAAGGCTCAAGTGTCTCACACTTTAAACACTTTCCACATAGACAAACTTCTATAAAATATTTAAGCTACAAATTGAGTATTTGGAAATCTTAAAAGAATCTAGTGGCAATTATTTAGGAATCTGTCCCTCTTATGACAAACAACAAAGGACCATACCAGACAGCTATCCTAGCTCTGTTCTGCAAGGGAGCACCACACTCTTGTGCCAACACATATATGCAGACACGTATGCAGGCTATGGTTGGGCTAACTCAACTCACACACAAAATGCTCTGGTGTATGCTTAAACAAAAACAAAAAACATTTCAATATTTTAAAGAGCAAGCCGTATTTTATGTACACATGAAAACAGATTTAAAATTTTGTACCTTGGTTTAGGGATCTCAAAAAGCATTATCTCCTGGGCCAGGCTGCCATGGTCTGCCCCTCACCCCCAGAGCCCTGTGCAGCCCAYGGGCCATGCTGCAGTGACTCTGCTCACCCTTGGGGGACACARCCTGGGCTGACATAACGCAGCTGGGTATAAGTACAAACATATCTCTATATTCACGAGAAAAAAATGTATAAATTCCTCKGCCTCCATGAAAATGAGTGTGCTTATAGGCACAAAACGAATCATACTTGGAGATCATATTTATGTTCCAGAGCAAAGGTATGAATTCCCATAACCTATTTCAACAAAATTCAGAAGCCCTCATTTTAATGCCATTTCCACAAACATTGCTTTTGAAATTGACAGTCAAAACACAGAAATGTCAGCCACAACCAGGCCTGCAACACCAGACTCAGGATTTCTGCAGGTTGCTGCAGAAAACTTGCCAGCAGGTACCATCATCTTGCAGTAGATCTTTAAAATGTAATTCATTTTGGATTTTTAATCTTAGCATGGGACCCCTGAATTTTTTCTTTTTTAAATAATGGTTTGACAGGGATGTAATTTTACACCTACTGTACAAAAGATTTTCCTTATTTAATAGCAGAGTATAAATTCTGGAAGCAAAAAAAAAGATCGTATTATTATGGAAGAATAGTAAAATAAGATCTACAGTACCATTATTTTTTTAAATTAGACATTGTACCTTAGTCAAAAGATCCAAATATAGACTGTGCTCTGGCCTGTAGTATGCCATTGATGAAAAATGGTTCTCAAGTTCTACTTAAAAAGTCCAAGAGGATGCAATTAATATTTTGATTTCTCTCAGGAAAAAAGGGGCTCCTGAAATACATAAAAGTTTTGAAGCTCTACTAATAGTGGGAAGAAAGTACAAAAAAAAGTAAAGGTTGGGRAAAAAAAGAAAACTGAGTTACTATATTTGATGTGCTAGCCACAGACTTCCTCCCTCACTAAAACTGGTAAGGGCTCACCTTCCTCACAGAAAGGAGAAATGACCAGTGGGAGTATCCAGATACAGAGTAAGAAAGATCTTTACTTTGGAGATGGTCAATACAATGAGAAGAAACATAACCCCATCTCCAGCTTGATTCTATGACATAGAGTGCTTTCATGTGTCTTTGTGCATCTTTCATATACCTTTGGAGAGATTGTCTTCCATTTAGMTTTGGAGATAGAACTGATGGACAACATTTTATTAATTCTCTCYCACACATCTTTGCCCAGAAAACTGTGAATACCTCTTTGATTAATCACAATTATTTATCCCCRTTTATTAAGTGCCCCTGTACTGTAAGACTGATATTCTTGCCCTTACAGTGTATCAAGGACATATGATAATGATAACGATCAATGTTATTTTAACAGTGCACAAAGGCCAGGATGTCAATGCCATTTCTTCATTAGAAAAGAATACTATTGATTATTAACTAGAGGCTAGCTAGAAATGAAGAAATTAATAGGCAGATTACCCAACAACCAATTACCTGCAAAGACTTAGTCAGGTATTTGGGATGCAAATTAGGTACATGTGGTGGTGGAGGCGGACTTGTTCAATATTCAGCACTATTATTTCAGTTGGTTGTATTACRGGAGGTGGAATTTAGAGCCATAGTTGCATCAAATGGAAAGAAGGGTTATTTTTCAGTTTAGTCATGTCTACTTTCAAACCATCGTATGAGAAGTTCTCTCAGAACTAGTCCAGTGAACTGCAGCAAACAGAGCTAATATTCACTGTGCCTTGGGAGTCATTATGTGTTAGTCAGTGACTGAATAACATCAAATACTCTACTGGAAAGGCTTGGCCTCTTCCAAGTATCTGAGTGTCACTCTGGCACCCCAGGCTCCAAACACAGGATTCACATCATACGCACTAACCTTACATCATCTCTGTCCTGAGAATCTGTTGTGCTTCTACACTCAAAAAATCTACTTGCTTTCTATACGTGCAGAAAACGTGAAATTCACTGCTGTCTGTTGGGGTTTATTCTTACAACTGCAGGAATTCGTACCTTTCCCTTCTTTTTTCCTTTTTTTTTTTTTTCATTACCTGCCCCCTATTGAATTTTAGAAGAGTTAATTCTGATCCCCTGGCAGAAAAGAATAAGATCTACAAGGCACTTTGCAGATCAGACTGCTGCTTCAGGTGGTCATGTCACTAGATATGAAGTGTTTTATGTAGGACTCCAACCAGCATTCTGAATTCCCTGATTCCTGTTACCCCAGGGAAAACGGGTGCCAGCAATAAGCCATGTGTCTGCACGATGGCAGAAGACCTTCTTATTCTTTGTTTGCTAAATAGTCAATTATCTTTGGAAAACACTCCCAATTTTTTTTTATACTATTATTCCACATCCTAAAAATATTACCACAAACCTAATGCATTCAGCTGATGTACCTTCATCAGAGTCCTTCATTTTCAGATAGAATTTRCATTACTGGAATCCTGTTTTCTGTCCCTCTGGTAACTGCGCATCAAAGTGCTGATCATTCAGAGCAAAGGAAAACTATGGTTTGCCTGCCATCCTAATATTTCTAGCTTTGTCACAGCTATAGGACTTCAAGGAGGAACTAATTCAGAGAAATCCTTTGGTCTATGTCTCACAACCAGCTTAAACCCTACAAAAAGAGGTAGAAGCAGGAAAATTATATTCCTTGCAATTCCACATCTCTTAGTGATGAGACCTCTTGAGAAGCATTACAGCATTTTCAGGCTGCCAGACATCAAGTAAAACCAGGAAGATCTTACTCGCTCATTGGAATCACAGTCTGAGCAGAAAAGTGATTTAGATGCTTAAATTCTCTAAGCACCACTGGGATTCTTGAAAATCACTGTTCTGTTGCAATACCTTCACAAAAGGCCCTGAATTTCTACTGGTAGCAAGGCTGGAAATTGCTTAAACACAACCATGTGAAGCAGCTTGGTGACTGATCCACACCTACACCTGCCAGCCTTCAAAAATTAGACACCTCTCTGTCACCTCAAAGGGCTCATCAGATAGCTTCTGTGCAGCRCTGGCCAGCCCAACAGCCAGCTGGAGGCTCCATGCTGCTGCCACTCAGCCCAGTATCTGAACACTGCTGTGACACTGAGGACACGCTGTTGATTCCCCGGGGTGATTTGGWGTAATGACTGAACTTAGGTCTCCCTCCTCCCAGGACCCTCATAAGATAAGATACTCAGAGGCAAGTCTTTCTCAGCAGTGCTCATGGAGGCTGTTCTATTCTCTTCAAATTGCTTTGGGTTGAAGAAAGGGGAGGGATGTCTACAGGCTGGCAGCCAGAACAGCCCCTAAGAAACCCAACTATTCATTACTGCACACCAAGTTTCCCCTGCATCATTCTGATCATGCCACATGCCAGCCATTCACTGGGGCCACAAGGTATAAGAGCAAAGCAGCAGGAGCACCAGGAGGGAGACACAGAAGGAGCAGCAACAGCAAGATACACTGTGCATAACAAGAGCAGGGCTATCAGCTGCATGCCTACACTGGCCATCCCAACCAAAAGCAGCACCACCCTGAGATGCATGGAAASTTAAGGAAGGAAGAGGATAAGGAACACATTCCTGTAGATGCCATAAAACCTACAAACCAGGGTTGAAACTTCACTTGTAAACTCCCTGCCTTAATCATAGATGAACTGCACAAGAAATATGTAAAAGGAAGGGAAGGGTGTGCAGGAAACAAATCTGTAATTTGTTGATCATTTCCATCTTCTCCTTCTATGAAGGCAACTTTAAAAAATGTGCACAAGTCCAAATAATACAATTCTAGGACTACAGGGTAGTTTTTCAATCTACTATTCATATAAACAAAGGCACACAGAAATAAAACTCGTTTCTTTCAAAGGTTCATTTAAATAATGCTGTATTCCTTGCCCTGTTTACTTAGTGAAGGCTCAGATTTATGGATTTGCTGATTTCCAGAGGAATCTTTTGGGTTTTGAACCAGATCTRTATTGCTGCTGATAAAACACACCAGAAAGCCTACAATAATTTTATTCTCACTGGAATATGTGAAACATTTAAGGACTATTTCCAGCTTTGGCCATATCTCCATCCTGTTATGACACCAGCTTCATTATCATGGCTACTTTCATTTGGTTCTTTCTTGCCTGCAGGGAAAGGGGYCTGGAAGTGGCAGAGTGGGACAGAACCTGTGCTGCATTCTGTGTAACCTCACTGATTCTTTCTTTCCAAACTAAGATTTTCAYATCTATGCTCAGAAAACCCTTTTACCAAGCCTTTAGATGGATGACCAAGGAAAGAGTGAGGCATCCATGCATAGAATCTTTGGAGCATTCTTTTAAAAGAAATTTAGTTTAGCCCTACTGAGTTTATATTTCATCATGTGAGAGTGAACAAAGTGGGGTGTGACAAACATTTGTCCATTGCTTTCCATTTTCTTGCGCTCATTCAGATGCCACAGTAATAAAAAGCAGACACACCAAAAGCAAAGAACATTAGTGGCAGAAATCTCCAATACCCTTTCCTATGGGAAAGGAATAAAATAAAAGTCTATTATTCCTTCCATCTACTTGTATTACTTTTTTGACCAGTAAAAATTCAAGATGCAAATCCTGACATCTGCCATGTGTATTTGTAAGTCTAAACTGGGAGAACTGGTTAATGTAAGAGGGTTTTGGATATTTACTAAAAACCCTAGGGCCTTTACTGGATAGACTCAGGCCAAGATATGCAGTCTAAGGAGTTCTTGTGGCTTTGCTTTGATTAAGATAATATCTAAGTAAATAAATATTCTCACCATTGTGTGCCTTGGGGATGAGTATCTGGTCTTATAGCCAYAGTAAAGGCCTTTTGGACTATGCACTGGATAACATTGAAACTACAGACAGATTCAGAGCTCCTTTCCAGGGCAGTCTGAAGGATTTCCTAGAGCTTCAATGAAAATACTGTGAAACTAGTTGTTTAAACTTCCTATAGTTTTTGAAAGATAGTCATAAAAGACTTTGATCATTATATGAAAAAGGCTAATATTCCAAATTCACCCAGGGACCACAGCTATAGAATCTCATGAGAGTTTCTTCAGTGGGTATATCCCTCCTTGTTCAAGGCTTCTGTTCTTTGATACRATCAGTTAATTTGCTTATCTTAAATGCTGACTGGCATACAAGATATACAAGGTACACCGGATAGAAATAAATACATAAAATTTTAGCTCCCTTAATTTTACCAGACAGATTTAATAAATGCACATAACTAAYGGGTATATAATGACTTCCTAAACTCCTACTTGTAGATCATGCATTCTATTTCCCAGTACATCTTTTTTCCATGAAAAATTAAATTCGAAAGTCAACAAGAAAGAAATCATACTGGGGACATTTTCTATCCATTCATTTCCATTTTCACTCTTTGCAGAATGTGGATACTATATTTCTATGGCATGTTTGGTTGCTATTCAAAACATTTTTTTTAATTGAATAGCAAAAATTATTAGGTGAGTAGAATCCTGTATGCATAATAAGAGCACAATTTAAAGGTGTCCCTAGGCTAATTTATGAAGCACTAAATCAATTGGAAAGTTTTTCCTTTTTCTTAAAGAGGAAACCTGCTTTTTCAGCTGGTTTTGTCTGTTTTCATGGTCTGCACATTGATCATAGGCTGGTACAGTCAGCCAAATGCATATGGGAAAAGAAACATCTGAGGGATGAGACTAATGGTATGTACCCTCTTTGTTACTTTGTTTCCCTTCCCTTCCTTAATGAATTCCCTGTTAACTAGTGCMCAGGCCATTACTGAATAAAGTTCACAGGCACTGACCAGTGTGATAGAGAATGCAATTAATGCACAGGAGTTTTGCAAAAAGGTATTTGTGATTGTACAAAAACSAGGCTTGTAAGTTAACCTAATAAAATGTTATGTGAAATACCTTTCTTCACAGCCCAGCAAGGATGTGTAGGCACATTAAGTTTCCAATAAACTACAAAAAAAAAAGTGCATTCCAGTGTAGGCATTGTTGCTTCTTACTGTCACAGCGTGAAAATGATCCTTAGTGCACACATGCAGATCTGAAAGYACGTGACCAAAGCAAGCAGGTAGCACTACCTTTTGTATCAACAGGGGACAGGACCACAGAGATAGCGCAAACTCCCTGACTCATCCAGAACAGAGACTAAAACAAACCACGAGGCCCTTGCCTAGATCAGCACWTTACTGCCTAACTCTCATTTTGCATTTGTGATAGTGCCTTACCGAAACATGTTCCAAAGTGCTGTTTAAACCACAGATAATTTTAACTGATGGAAGTTACTGGACTTTCCCAGCCCWAAAGTTCTCTGAGGAGAAATAGTTTGCAGTTTACACACTACTCTACAGATAGCCCTATAAAGACCTTTTGTCCTAGTTTCAAGAATAAGAAGTTACACAGAAAAATCATTGTGTTAACAGGACCTACCTGACAGATTTGGACTGACTAATACATACACTCACCTTAGCCAAGTAGGAATCTCTTCTTGAGAAAGAGGTAGAAAAGAGAGCAGAAGTCTCAGTTCATCGGGAGCTATTCCGACAGTGTAGTCATTGAYTGAGAAAGCAGTTCTTGTGTTTTAGTTATTTTCATTTTTGATTTAAAATGTAATTTGCTCCATTATTATATACTATCATCCTGAGACATTAAATTAGACATATTGTGGAAATTCCAAAGTTCAAACACATCAGCACTTGGTAAATTAATAACAGTTACATCCTAAACTGATAAAATGGACCTGATTTTATCCAGCAGAACTGCACTATGGATTCATAGAGTTGGCATTTGATTTTATGGTCATGTTTTATGCCTCTTCTTAACTAAAGAGAACCTAAGGATTTGCATGWATGTATTTTTGTCCTTCAGAAGGACAAATGATGTTTCCTGTTCATGTAACCAGCATGAGTGCTGCATCCCCCTACATGACACAKTTTAAAGGGTATAATTAGCAAAATACAGTCCTTACTTGTCTTACAGATGCCACCATCTGATGCTGAAAGGGAGAATATTCTATTCTTATATCAGTGTTGACAATAACCGGAATAGCTTGAACTTCACCAGATATCCTGTCACAAGAAGCTGCCTTTCTAATATAGGGKTTTTTTTTTACACCTGTTATCTACAGGAAGAATAGAATGTGACTTGCTCAAATATCATTTGGACTTTTTACAATACCTTGCAGCATTTTAGATTCATAAACTGAGAAAACCATATTTTTTTAAATTTGGAATACATAACATTACTCCTCTATTATTTTTATTTGAAAGAAAGCTTCATTTATTTAGTCGCCTTGTTCTCTATGATACTCTCCCCTTTACAGCTATGTAATATCCACACCGAAGGCTGTTGGACCAGCTGCTCAATACTTACTGAGAACAAGACTTCAATTGCTCTGGAAAATCTCTCCCAAGATGCTTCGCCCTAAACTCCACAATCAGAGCAGCTGTAGAAAATGATGATATAGAAGTCCTTAACAGTGCAGCATGCACTCAAATATTTTATCTGCATGTATACACTCAGGTTTCTTGAAGGAAGGTGTCAAAACCCTGAGGCAGCATATTGGATTGGGTGAACAGTCAGGGTCACTGGAAGACTTCACTAAAAAGTTACACCTGGATTCACACAGCAGAAGGCAAATAGGACAAATAGGACAACTTATCAAAGGATTTAATGACATCAGCATGCCATTTCAGTGACACTGAGAAGTGTGATATCTATTCCACAGTCTGGAGTTGCAATGGGCAGTGAGAGAAATGTTCCCTTAATTCAACAGCCATAGAGTTTATTTTACCAGTTGGAAGTAACTGGAGTCTTTGAAGGCAAACAGGACCAACATACTGCATGACTTTAAGATCCACTAAACCCCTTTCTCAGGGCATAAGCACTGCACCTGTCTCATGCTGGCCTCATCTGCATGAATGAAACTCATCCTAAATACACTGCACAAAATACTGCCGAATTTCTGTGCCTGCAAGAAGAAAAAAGGACTGTTCCTAATGTTTTATTAAAGTCTCGTAATTCTGAACTAGTGTGGTGCCATTTCATAGGTGTTGGCGATATCCTCATGAATACCTGTGACAAGTGTCATTAACATAAAATACAAACTGGAATTGGGCACGATTTAAAATTTAGACAMGCACTTGCCACACTTAAAAATGTACTTCACAGATATATTTTTAAACCGTATCTTTTTCAAAAACAAGTCAATTCAATGYCTTATATTTTGAGTTTTAATTCCAATCAAGCTAATTTCTAGTCATCATAAACACATACCTGCCAGTAATGAAGGTTGTTTAATTAGGTCCAGATAAAATAGCTACAATTCTGTTTCTGATCCACCTGTCAAAGCAAATCAGTCTTTTACATGACTTATAAAAAAACAAATTAGACTAGCTGATGATTTTCTGAATATTCAAGTAGACATACCGAAGATAAATCCAAACCAAACTTGTGACTGAACAAAAGCCTGGAACATGACCCCAAAGATGAAGAGATCTTGTTCTGCCAGAAGCAGATTTCCAAGCTTGGCATTTGAGGATTATGAAGTCAAGGACAGGGTGCTAAAAAGTGCTACTGGAAAGGATAGCAGTGACTTCCACAGCTTAGGGCAAGATAACATTTCAATGCTATGTAAAATTAAACACAAATAACAATGTTAAAGGTCCTACTTAACRCCCCAAAGCCAGGTGATTTCAGAATAGAACATGTCCAACTCATGCCACTATAGTTCTATRGAAAAAAACCTTCAACTTTGCTGTTCCTGCCACTATTATAGAAACAAGTAGAAAATCTAAAAGGGCTGATAGGGTTGAATGCTAAAAAATAATTTCTTTTTCATTGGATTTTAAGATTGGCTAGTAGGCTGAATACAAATACATTTACTGGTAGGCACATGGCAACAAAAATTGACTATCACAAATGGATTTGACATATAAGAYGTGAATTAAACCAACTCAGTACAGCTCTGAGAAATCGCTAGTAATTGCTTAATACTATAGGAGCTCRACCAACCATTTCCAAAAGTGTAGGATTAGGCATAAGTGTTAGRCAATAGACTAGAGAGAAAATAGTGATCAAAAGCACCTCTCATTACCTAGAATACACACCATTCTTCCTAGTTGTTTCTACTATCTCTGTTTCTACAGTTCTGCTATCACAGGTTGATATGGCTGTCTGTGCCTGGGAGAAGGAGAGGYAGCTATAGGCTCCCAGCTGTTAAAAAGAGTTGTTTTAACCTGGGCATTTGTACACAATCYACTCCTGATGTTGCATATAACCATATGCTTTATATTAATTAGCCACCATGTCCAAAAGACTTACAGATTCTTTCTTCTTACAGTTTTCACTGTCACCTCCACCATACTTAAACAGGATTGTATTAAGCTATTTTATTTATGTGCTTTTTTCCCTCTAGATCAGAAGTAGACGATATTTATTTGAAATACAGTAAGATCAGAAATAGATGATTTTTTTTTGAAATACAGTTGCAGCATTGTTTCAGAATGTATCATATATCATATTRCTGCAACTTTGAGCCTGCAATATATTGCAGAACTTCTAAAGACTACAAAATACAAAACTCTGGATTTTTGCTTCCCCTTTTTTGGAAACAAACAAAATCACAGAAGCATAGAATATCCTGAGCTGGATCCACAAGGATCTTCAAAGTCCAACTGGCTCTGCACAGGGCAGCCCAAGAATCCCACCGTGCACCTGAGACCTTTGTCCAAATACTTATTAATCACTGGCAGGCTGGTGCTGTGACACTTCCCTGGGGAGCTGTTCCAGGGCCCGACCACCTTCTGGGTGAAGAACCCAGACTCCCAACATAAACCTCCCCTGACTCAGCTTCCTGCTGTTTCCTTGAGTTCTGTCACTGTTCAGGAGAGTGAGGAGTTCAGTGCCTGTCCCTCCTGTTCCCCTCATGAGGAAGTTGTAGCCGCAGTGAGGTCTCCCCTCAGTCCCCTCCAGGCTGAACAGACCCAGTGCCCTCAGYCGCTCCTCACGGCTTCCCCTCAAGGCCCCTTCACCACCTTTTGCCCTCCTTTGGACACTCTCCAATAACTTTCTATTGTTCTAATATTGTAGCACCCAAAAGTGCCCCCAGCACTTGAGGTGAGGCTGCCCCACAGCAGAGCAGAGCAGGACAATCCCCACCTTTGCCTGGCTGGCAAAGAATCATCTACTACATAATCATCACTGCTCCTTTGAAAGACCCCAACTCTGGATTAAAGSTGTTAAGAACACTGGCAAAAATTGGCCAGTGACTGATTATTTAATCTCACAGATTGCTGACTCAAATTATCAGCTCTCTCAGAGTGCACTCAGATTATCAGCTACACAGCCTAGAAGGGTTTTTACCACAAGGAGCAATGAAGGCCACATGAGATGCCACTAACTCTACTGACATTTAACCAGTCTAAACTGGTTGATGCAAGAASTGTACAAGAAGTGTGTTTGCTTATTTGACCTCTATTTACTATAAAAACTTCTAGACTTCCAGTGCTATTCAGGATTTTGYTATAATCTCTCCTTTCTCCAAATTTCTGCTTCTCTGCAGGTCACAGTCTCAGAAAGCCTGCCTTTGTGAGGTGTTTTTGTCATTTGTTGGTGTTAGGATGATACAGTTACTTGCTTATCCCATCAGAACTGGGTTTTCCAMTTCTTTGTGATGTTGTGTGTTCCAATAATTTTTTATTTCATCTCTAACCTAGCTTTTGTATTTCTGGCACAATGTTTCACCAGTTATACACCCTTCATCAGCACAAAACGCAGTTTGTCAGTGCTTATCTGTGTTGTAAAAGGGGAAAAATCCGTGACTTACATCACAAGCCTCCTCTTCAGAGTGCTCAGAATCATGACCTTAAAACACRCTTTCAACAAGCCAGTAGGTATTGTACCTTTTTCCCCAGCTACAGAGAGCAGGGAGGTGAGGCACTTCATGGTGTAAAATGGCATACACACTTTTTGTACACCTCATGTTTTAATGTTATTAGCTCCAAGCATTGAATTAAATTGAGGAAGGTTAATGAAAGGTTTCAGCCATGATTGCAGTGACCATGATGAARGAAAGGGGCAAGAGAAATGGCAGTTTTAACAATTAAACCCCCTCAGCTCATTGCTTTAACAGAACTGCCATAACACAGTGAAATGCGACAGTTAATCAGATCACACTTACTGCTAATGYTCTCTGCTAAGTTCTGGTGACTCCCCTGTTGGGATGTTCTACAAGATGATCATGTTCTTCATTAATTCTAAATAAAGGTAGATGCCATACAAATTATTATCCTTAATTGTTTATGGTTATACAATAGGAGTTATTTATTTGTTTTTATTCTCATTTTAAATTTGCATTATAAATACATAAAGTACTTTTGAATCCCTGCTCCCCTGTAAACTTGTTTCTACAAAATAGAAAGCTACAAGCACCTAGCAGCTGTGTTGTAGCATACAAGGCTTCCAGCATAAGTTGGAAGTATTTTACTTATCTCACTAAATACCAGAAGCAAGTCTGTCACTAGATCAGTCAGTCACATCTTCCCGCTTCAAACATTTATTTCTCTGCCTCTATTAGGTTGTAAGCAAGCATCTGACTGGTTGAAACCTCCTGCAGGGTCTCATCAAATTTTAGGAATGGCCCTTTCTCCATATCAGCAAAATTCAATCACAATGTATTTCTAGAGCTAGCACATGTCAGAGGAATAAATTATTCCATGCAGGGCTCACTTGTTGCTGTAGTGTGCTCTCATGTCTCTCAGAGGATAAAAGGAAACCAATAAGCCCTGGTTTGCAGAGGAAGAAAGAAGTATTGGCCAGCAATAACAGCTTTAGATGTGGATGCACTGGATCCTAGTTCAAGTCACYGTTTGCTCTGTGCCTTGAGCAACTGAGGGGGATTATTTCTATAAATAGGATTAAGAGCCCTTACAGTGACAACTCCAGGGTATTTCAGAGTTAAACAATTAAAAGACTTTGTCCTATTTACGTACTTTAATAACACAAACTCCCCAAAGCAGAGAACTTTGTCAGGTTATAATAAACCTAGTAAAAAAACATAGGAAATAAAAAACACCTTCCACAATCTCATTCACCACCCATCTTAAAAATTTCTATTAGCAATATTATTTACATGTCATATCAATATTCTGAAAACTAAGAAAAAAGCACCTTGTTTCAAGGAGGGTCAAATGTGTTCCCATCAGCAGAAGATGGGTAAGTCCTGTTTTGGGTGGGGACTGGTGAACTCCAGTAGGGCTCTGGCAGATGTAGGAGCATTCCCATGTTATCACTGCCATCCATGTGAACTCACCTCCTTGCAGCAGAGATGTGCTGCCATAGGTTCCTGTCAATGAAGGCAGACCCACACTCCCTATGGGTCTGAAAATACCAACCCTGGAGTAGGGGYTTACAAAAGAGGGGTACGGTAGATCCTTTGGGGACTGAGAAATCCTTTGGGGATTGCATCTTCAATCTATCAGAACACTTTTACCAGAACCCTACATGAATAAAAGTGGTCATAGGAATAGGAAAATAAGAAAAGGAATAATTTGCGCCACTTATGGAAATAATGTCTGCTAAATTTTCCTGGTCTCTTCTTTATATAGCGGGGGGTTTGTGTCTTTTACAATTTTACAGATATTAATTTGAGGAAATAGATTATAGAAAGGTTAATGAAAGGTTTTTATCATAATTGTGATAACCATRACCAAACAGAAGGCCTGGGAATCTTGCAATTAAAAAGGAATACCAAAATTCTATTTATCCATTGCCAGAACACAAAGAAATGCCACCATTAMTTATACACTACATTGATCACTAAAAAAGTTGTCATGTATTTTGACACAACAATCACCTGAAAGCTACCAATACTATCTCTCTACAACCTTCAAAGTTAYTTGTGCCATGCGCTATGGCTCAAAATGCTGATCACATAGTTTATGTAGACTTGAAGCAGAAAAATCTCATTGAAATCTGTGACTTGGATCTTTCTTTACGATCCTATAATACAGAGCAGAACCCTGCTCTTTGTTCATAAAAATATGTACCTATAAAATAATGTATGTACTGTCTGCTGAATATTCTCTAGTATTCATGAAGTTAAAATTAACTCCTTATTTTAATTGCTTATCAGTTCCATAAGCATAATTCCCATGATTTAACCTGCTTTCACAGGGATCTGTTACCTTTCCATATAGAACTTCACATTTTTATGAATTTTYACTGTTTAAAATGTATATGTATGTAAATTATTATGCATCTGAGTCTTTCACATCAGAGGTACACTATAAATACTAAATCAGCGTGGAAAACATCATGTCTGCTTTAACTTGACTTGATTATGGCTAAATATGAAAAAATAAATTAGCATTTTACTCTATTTTTAGTTGTCTTCATTGTATTATACTGTATATTTGCTTCAACTGTGTAGATTGACACCTCTCCCAACTATTTCCTGTAGGTTTATGCTAATAAAGTGTAACTTAAAACAACTCATAATGGACTAGGAAGAGAAAGTCGGATGTCTAATACAGATGTTCCTTAACCAAAGGAAAATATGCTGGAAACCTTGTCTTTTCCAAGAGCAGACCTRCCTATTGCAGCTGGTAAATTTTGCACAAGTTGTGTTTAAAAAAGCCTGAGACAATATAAAGCTTTCTTCTAATTTAGATTAAATTTTTACTCATGTTTTCCATAATTTATTATTGATTACTCTTAGATTTATTACCTATATTTTAGCTAATGATTCGAGTAGTTTTAAAAATAAAGCAAATAAAGCCACAAAATGCTGCAATTCAGCAATTGTGCCAAAGACCATTTTTCTTGTCCATGGACGTGATTGACATAGGAATGTGACTCAGGAATAAAACATTATTAATATGAAGAAAAGTTATGACTCTTGAATTATGTTTCCTTGTAAGTAATTCCCTGGGTTACATCTGCATTGCATATTCTGATAAGTATATATAGATTCTCTTTACACATTTTAGCTTCTTTAATAATTTTGCTAAATGCAGAAGAGGGAAAAATAAAGACATATTATTAATAAACAAGCAATTAAACAGGTTAGGGCAACAATGCAATGCTGGTCATTCAGGAGCCCTGTGCTAATTTTAATTAGCTACTTTCCCTTGCTTTCAAATGTAATTAAAGCAGCTTAGTTGTGCTCAGTGATGCAAACCACCTTATTTAATCACTAACATTATTTCCCTGAACTATTAATGATTTTCAAAATGCTTGTTTATGCAGAATTAGAACAGTAATTATCTTACCAGTTAATTTTGTACCTTCACATTTCACACCTCGCTCAAACGTCATTCATTTACCATAGCCTTTCTGTCAAAACAAAGAAATGCTTGTTCTAAATGTGCTTCTGACTGCCAAATTGAAAGCCAAGTTTTGTAACACTAATAAAGTAGCTCCCAAGTGAAACAGGTGTAGTAATTTAGACCCTTCCTGTCTTAAGCTTGCACGTACATGCTATGTCTTTTCTTTATTAGCTTTAAAATGAGAGCTTGGTGTGCAAAATAAGCTATTTAATTCAGACTTGTGGAGCAGAATATAATCTTTAATTTAAACTAGAGCCGTAAAAAAAGGCCTTTAATTTTAACTGGCATGTGCGTGTGAATTTGAATTAATAATCCAGAAAATTGAAACTGTTTTGCTGCTGTTGCTGGATAGTGACTGTTCTTCACATGCCCTTAGTTTCACTCACTCCATTTCTCTCTCCCAAGCTTTGCCTAGTGCCTATTTTATGATGTTGTTGTCTTACAGAAAGGGAATTCTTCTTWAAAAAAACAACTCAGTTAATTGAATTCTTGCAAAAACATACTGTGTTGAAAGAAATTCTTATGTCTGTATATTTCAGTTTACAAAAGGAATATCATTGGTGTATTCATTATATCTGCTTAAGGCAGAATTTAAATACACCATGAATYTATACTTCATGAATCATCAGATTTTTTTCCTGTCATTTCTTTTAGTGCAAATTAAYAACTAACAGTGGCCTTATAATCACAAATTATAACAGCCACACAATCAGCWAATAACTCATTCTCCTGACCCTTGTGAGAAAGGGAATCAGCAATCATCCGGAAAACTCAGCAACTGMCCAAAGTCACACCAAGAAAATCCGTGGTAGAACTACAAAAGAGAAAACTCCATCCTGCAGCTGTTGTGAACAGYCTCTGAGGTCTCCCACATTTATCCAAGTTGTGCAGCAAGTTCTGGTGGTGAGCACTAATCCAGGAGATGGCTTGTGAACCAGATGAGGTGCCTATGAAGAGTCATTCTGACTCTCTCCTCTTTGCCACATCAGACAACTAAATATCTATCTGTGTAATCCAATCAGGTTCAACATTCAATCCACAAAACCAGAAGACAGCCTAAAAACCCCACTCTTAATCAGGCCTATCACATATACATTGTATCTGTGGATAGCACAGATACATATCTGGCAAAATTCCTTCTGAAAAAAGGGAAAATGACTGGGTTTGATGCAATGCTTCTACCACTGGCATAATTTTTTGCAGGAAATGTAATTGCACAGAGAGTATTAGATCTCAGCTTTTAAAGGCTTGTTAATGCAATTAAATTTAAACACAAAAGCAATGCATTTGACCTGCACTGGACCCCTTTAAAGTATAAAGTTACCCATGTAAACAAAAGGGATGGCAGGATGGACACCTAAGAGGCCAACAATAATTTTGCACATGTTCATTAGAGGTACGGAGTGACTGCAGTCAGGATTTTAAATACTACATCACACTTTGCAAATATTATTTCTAAACACATTATAAATCATACAAAAGAAAGCAAATCAATGTGCAAAAAACCTGTTTTAGTTAAAAAGCCATATTTTGTCTAAAAGCTTTACATGTACCCTGACAAAGTAGATATATTTTCATATATTTAAATGTATTAGATTTTCTCAGAGATTCTATAAATTTAAGACAGCTAAAATTATTTCAATATTTTCAGAATGCCCAAGATTCATGGTCTCCTGGCAACTAGCAATCACATGGCTGGAGAGGTTTTGGCCTACTGTTACAATGCCGTTATATGTTTGGTTGATGATTTATTCAAACCCAGTTGCAAACCTGCTGTTAGCTCCCTCATTGCTTTAATGCAGCCAGTCTACCATTCATAACTGTCAAGAACCAATTCATTGGGACTTGAGCTTATTAAGCACCCGAAGTGTGCAGTGAACATACGCAGTTTTGTGCCTCGGAATGTGAATAAACACCATCCTTTCCAGCCGTTTCAATTGAATCTCTGATGGTTTTAACACCGTGCATTATTTTTATCTTGTTATCAGGATCYTCAGCCATGAACTCCAAAGAATCCATTGTGCACAGCTTGGTGTTAGCAGGTGGCAGTAAAGCCTGGCAGCCTCCTGTCTAACAGGGCGCTGGCACAGAGGGACAGGGTGGTTTAACWCACTGTGCTTGCAGAAAGTTACTGTAGGCACAGAGTGTGAGCTTTTATGATTTTACACAGAAGCTGGAAGGACAGGCTCATCTTAGGGATACAGCACAGTGCCTGGAGAAACAACAATGGACTCATTTTCTTAAATACTTCTTTATCTGAAAGGAGAAAGATGGCTTTGGCAATTAAAGGAGTAATCACAGTGGATATTTACCCTGTTGAGGACAATATATCAATCCTCKTGGTCAAACATGCCAACTGTATAAATAATATAGAGAGGAAATGGGTTTTGAAAATAAAATATTACTTAACGAGTTCATTTATATTTTAATCTAACTCTGTTAATTCAATAGTCTCAAAAAGGCATATTTGAATTGCAGGCTTTAATAGTTYTTCATGTTGAATAACATGGTAATATGATTTTCCTCTATTCTGTACACATAAGGAACATTCTAAAATGTGTAGCCACAATTACACAGCAGCAGTGTGCATGATATTTAATGCGAGACTGGGAATAAAGCTGGATCAAACCATTTGGCTTAAAACAATCATAAATAGACATTTTAACATAATGATTCTGGTATAATATGCTTTGCTTAAATTTTAAGGATTGTAGTGGGGAAAACATAACATTCTGAGCACTAATTTAATTTAAATTAGGACTACAGTAAATTTCTGACCAAATAACTATTAAATAAAGTTTGAGGTTGTTTTTTGGGGTTTCTTTTGTTTTGGTTTTATTCTGACACAAAGGACTCAATATTTCTTGATACAGAAATTATTATAGAAATGTCAGCAAGAATAATTGGAGGGTCAGGAGGTTTTTTCTTGAGTGTTTGCTGATGTTGTGCCCATCCCATCAAGAATTTCAAAAGAGGAATAAAATGGCACTCTATCTTCTGGACAGCTTGATGTTTGTCTTTGCTGTCAAACAAAAGGGATGCAATTCCATTCATACCAAGATTAGAATAATGCAGAAAATATGATAAACCAGAACGATTCAGTCACATCACATATTGTGGGGTCTAGACTTCTTTAGCACATAATGACTGACACTCATGGCCCTAATGAATCCATTGAAGGTTGTTCACTAATAACAAATGTATTTTCTTACCAGCTCTTCACATTTTTATGAAGGAGTTTACAYAAATAACTTCTTGAAATTACTCAAAATCATCTCAACGTGAGTTAACAATACTACATTCTAAYCTGATGCAGTAAACCAAGCAGGCCTCTGCTTACTCTCATGGCTTCAACAGGATTATTCTGCATTACACATGGGAGTCCTTGGGAAAAACCCTTCCAGAAGTATTGGCATAGTCATGACAGAGAAATGTGAATGTATATGTAAGTTTTTCAAAAGAACAATTGCCCTGGAAAATTAATCTTTGCTGCTTTTCTACAAGACTTTCAGTTCAAACTCATGGTTTTCTTTAAAATAAACAGTGGACATAGTTCTCCAGGCTGTTATGTTTGTTTTGTGGCAATGTAATGCAATTAAATTTAACTAGCCATGAACTGGCAAATATATACAGTGTTTGGGCTTTACTTTTAAATAAAGCTTACTGCTGCTCCAAGTTAATCAAAATCTTTTGCAAACTTGGAAGAAAGCTTTGACAACTTTCATCTCTAGATCTGTTTTCATGGTTCCCTATAGAAATACCTGTTCTTTGGAAAGTTGAGGTGCTATGCAACACTCCTGTGGTGTCTTTCAAAGTATTTCACCAAATGCAGTTGTTTTTTTCAGATGTGTGAAGYAATTCAGTATTGTCTTACTCTTCCTGAATATTTAATGATTACTCAGAGATGACATCAGATGAAACTTTAGGTAGAACTAATATTGATTAGCTTTTTTTCGCAGTAGTGGCATCTACAGGAGAGAAAGGTTTCATGGAATAATGGCTGGGTGTTTGCTTCCAACTTTTCACACTATTAGTCCAATGATAAACACACAGAAACACCTGAGTCTAACTTGCTCTGTACGAAACTGTCCTTATATCTTATCTTCCCTTATCAGATACTCAGATCTATACATTAATGCCAAGTATACATCCACCCCCAATACAGGAATGCAATGAAAGCAATGAAACAAAAAATCATAGTAATAGTAGTAGTAGCAATTTATAGTCTCGAAATTATCAAACCATTTCTTATTCAGAAACTGGAATCACTGCACACTTTCAGATGAAATGGATCAGCTGGTTTATCTGCTCCCTTGCAAAAGGGATATTCTGCTCATGGCCTAGGTCTCATCAAGAGAATGGATAAATGTTCCAGAGCTCTTAGACAGGTCCCTCTCATTGCCTTGTGCATTCAGCCTCCATACTCAGAATCTCGCCAGCTTAGATGAAACCTATAATATTTTTGCAACTATTGTGTTTTGACAGTGTCAGAGTTAACTAATGTAATAGGTAGGAAGCAGAGAGCCTAATAAATTGCATTAAAAGTTAAAGTTTCAGTCCAACCGCCAAAGGTGCATGAGGTAATGTATCCACAGTTCTCAATCACAGTCKCCTTTATTATGGCCTATTTCCACCAGTCTAATCTGAAATGAATGCATTAGGTTTTGTGTTCTTTGCACAGTTGCTGCCAGTATCACTCTGCCCTTCCTCCTGATTTGCTTGGTAGTTTGGGAGCCTAAGGGAGGGGTGGATTAAATTGGAAAATATAAATAACAAATCAAAAATTAAAATTGATTGGATAAACAATTTCCCTTAGACTGTTTCTTAATAAGTGATTGATTTTTTAATCAATATTCATTATTTCTCAGAACATACCGAACTGTTTATTGAATAAATGAATGGTTGGAACTACAATGACACGAAATCAAATAGGTGAACCAATTTCTTTAATAACATGGGCTGAACAGCCACCTTATCTTACCTGGTTGAAACTAAAAGCCAGAAATTCAACACTATTGAGCAGGTGATTCAAAAAAAGGATGCAATTTGTTTTCATGTTAGGTACGCACAGGTGTATAGCCACATGCTGATTTGTGCGATATTTCTAAATTGCAGTTGAAAGTTACTTTCTTTTTGATACTGCTTTTGTGTTCTTTCTCACAATTCTTCATTAGTCAGCAYACCGCAATGCTTCTGAAATAAAATTCAGATCTGAAAAATGAGATCTGTAAAACTGTTCACAGTAAAGGCTTCAGGCATGGCAAATGGATTTCTCTAACAAGTTTTTATTCACTTGTATCAGATCCAGCAGTACACATATAAACCATATGCTACATCCTAATACATACTTCAGACTACTTCATATTTTTTGGGGCTTAATGTAAAAAATAATCTTTTGAGGCACAGAGGTTCTGATGTTCTTTTTTTTCAGTTGAAGAAAAATCACTAGAGTATGAGATCTCCAAGAAATGTTTGCACATACTTTTAAAACACAAGCAAGGATATTAATTTGGTTCTAAATAATACAGTTTGCATGATTTACATAATCTTCAATTTACAAATTTCTTCCAGTATGTRGAAATACTTAAGTTTTATTTCTACTCAGAACAGACAAGATTCTTCTTCTTATGAAATAATATAAACTGCACTAATCAACTGTTAATTAATTTGTAGGATGCTCACTTTAAYATCTATTTTAACTTGTCACAATTAATTTAACATATGACCAAACAGCAATATAATTTCATTGCTCCAAAGACATAAAAGTAGGGAATAACCTGAGCAATGAAAGGAATGTGTAAGATTACAGTTTCAGTTTCTACACTAATTCCATGTGCTCATTGTKGTAAAAATTAATTATAGAGAAATCAGGCCTCAGTCTATTTTGATATGTTGTCATCTACAATAAAATTAATATAAGAAGTCTCATTAAACTCACTTTTGTAGATCACAGATTTCTGCAAATGGTAAAGGCCTATGATAAAACCAAAAATCTAACCTAAAATCTGAAATTTCAAATCTAATTTCACTTTCAAAGTCAATCTATCCTACAACACTGCTTCCCCATAATAAAGTGGTAAATTCAGGTGTTAATATGAACTTTCGCATTTGAAAAGTGTTAACTATTGAAACTGTTTCCTCTCATAATGTATAAATATTCTGCAGAAATTCAAGTCCAGCCACCATTCGGTATAGCACACACTTCTAGAGCATTCGGGACTATCTGACAACATGAGCCATCATCACTGACCAAAACACTTTCYCCTAATTCCGAGCATAAAATCCCAGGCACTAATGCTTTGGATTTTTTCACAGGGCTTTCAGCTCCCTTAGTCCAGCATTTTGCTGGACCGTCCACTTTCATGTAAATCTACATAAGTTTGTTAAGGTCCAGTTGCCCTTTGGAAATGTTAAAATGCGCTGGTTTTCCGGTAGGAGCTTGTTTAAACTGGCTGTGATTGCCCCTCGGTTGAGGCAGCAGGCTCGGCACAGGCGGCAGCAGAGGAAGCAGAGGCAGTTTGTGTCCCAGGCACGGGCCAGGAGATGGTGACAGAGAGCAGCTCTCCCTCAGCCCCTCAGCACGTTCATTGGAATCCTCTGAGACCCCAGGGTGCTTTGGACGCCTCATTACATTGTCACACAGCAATCTCCGGCCTTGTGCCATCAAATTTACCTTTTATGTTTTAGGATAACACAACAAGCGCAAAACACTGGTGAACATTCAGTTTGTTCGGTCAGATCTGGGCACTTGCATAAGCACACTACAGGCTGGATGCACTCAGATCTCCCACTTCTGCTGAAGAACCAAGTTTCATGACATCAGTTTTGGTAGTGATAAAAATCAAACATTTTCTGGAGCCATTATTGCCTAAAATGTTAATGCAGTTTACTTTTTTCAACTGTGATCGATAGCTGGAGGAAAAGTGCCCATAAATTACTAAAGGCAAATACCATTCTATTAGCACTCAGGAGATTTTGCAACATTTGCCAGTCTGTTTTACTGGAAAAAAAAATTAATTTGTTGAAAGCCTAGTTTTTTTACCTGTCTTTGTCTTTCTCTGTAAAAGAGGGATTTTTATCAGGAGTCATTTAGGAGATGTAATTCTAATGTACTATAGCTATAGGTTTCAATTAATGTTCTACCTCTCYGTCAGCTTTACATTCCATGTTTTATGAAATCATTAACTATTGTCATGTTTCTATTATGATACTATTAGGAAATAAAAAGATGTATGTAAATGGAGATGTAAAATAAATGTATGACAGTTACTAGGAGCAACATCTGTGCACTATCATACGTGTTTACACTAATTTTCTAAAGATTGTTCCATTCATTACAGAGCATTGTTACTTGCTGTGGCACAACCCTTRTTTCCATGCATTTAGGGATTCAAGCAAAGAGAGGGTAAATGAGAGCCTAATCAATACCACTTTTCATTTTGCTTCTAATGTGCTGCCTTTCTCTTTCTTTTCTTCGTGAACAAATCCAAAAAAGATCCTGACGTTACAGTCATAAAATGTAATTCTTCTGCAGAAACACAGACAATAATGCTCTCTGTATTCAGGCATATTGCATATTCTAATGGCATTTGGCTAAATTGAGTATGGATTTAACATCAAAGGCTTCATGAATTTTTCAAATGAGATATTAAAGTCAATATTTCAAGTGAAAGATATTTCAATTTAGTTGCATACACAACAATAAAAAACTTCTACAAGGCAGAGGTACTAGTGGCTATGGTAGTATTAGTTCATTCAGGAAATTATTAGTTTATAAGAAAATCAAACAGAAGGTTGTGATACAGCAGTGACACTGAATAAATTAGACTAACTGATACACGCTAACGTACTTTATCTCTTGGAGTCCAAAGCAGAACTTGCTACTGGCATGTTCAGCCCTTCAAGCAGGGCTTCGTTTGGGGATATTTTATTTATWAATTCTGTAAATTCAAAAGGTTCCCCATAGATGTGCATTCAGAACCTCAGAAATCTGCTTATTTTCCTCTCGGAAATTGCTAAGCCTACTGTCTGCAAGAAACCCCCCAATCYTGTTTATTTTTTAATCTAAGTGCATTTTGCTCCATATTGTCAATGCATGTGCAATGCTGCTTTTGGTTCCACACTGAGTTACTGAACGTTCAGACTACTCAGTGCTCATAAATAGTCCAGTGAGCTCTGAATACTTCTATGCCTCGGCAGAGATAAAGACTTGGAAACAAAACAACACCAAGTCTGGTTGTTCTTTTCCTTTCCTATTTTAGGCCCATGGAGTGCAGCAAAATGCCCATTAAATCAGTAAGATGTTGTATTATGATGATTTGACAYATCCCTGAGGAACACATTTGTGTCACCTCTGACTCCTGGGAGAGCTGGATGCACTCACACTCGTGCTCGCAGCGCCCATTTAGGCATCTGCACTCCCAGGGACATGGTGCTACTCTAAGGCCAAACACAACATGAGATAACAGCAACTACAAATATATACCCCTGAAGATTCAATGAATACTGATTTTACTAGTAATTCTTACATTACTAAAAGCTAATTGTAATTGGATACCAGGGGAAAGTTACATTGATTTAAAACCTTGACTATCAGGGAGTTTGGGCCCACAAATTACTACAGAGAACTCTGATCCTAAAAGCACTTCCTTGAAACCAGTGGGTTCTTTGTCGCTACAATATTCACTAACTGTGAGAGTGCTTCAAGGGCTCACAGAGCAAACAAAGCCAGTGCTAAGTGTTAAACTGCTAGGCCTGTTTCTATCACGGCTGCAGGATGGTAGGAAATGCTGACCTGTTACTCAGAACTCCACAAAGCTAACAGCCTCGTGGGCAACACTTGCAGACACTGAGGCAGGCCATCTTTCCCCTGTTCRAACACTACATRAYTCGTAGCACCATCCTGGTGTCCTAYACAGCTGTTTGTTCACCGCTAGAGCCTTTCTGGAGCTCAGTAATATTTCCATAAAATGGGAAGTGCCGCCATCTCAAAGGCAATCAACCAGGGACAAATAGCATCTTCAGAAAAAGTACTCTCAGAAAAAGTATTTCTTGTAGTAACAAAGGAAAGGCAGAACCCTTGTATAGATAATAAGATCCAATAATAGCTAGAATTGTATTTTCAAAATTGCCTCTGGGGCTGGGGAATATGGTTTCATTTTCTTCTGTTGTAATTTCTGGACATCTTTGAGATTGTTCTGAAAACTACAGTTCATGCTTAATAAGTCTGTAGTGCATCCAAAAACTTCCAGTTGAAATTATTGAAATTTCAATTTTTTTTATGACAACATAAAATGACTGTTAAGAGGAAAGATTCCCTCATGATCTCTACTCAGTCTGAGAACAATGTTTAAGGAATGATCCTCTGAATTGAATGATTTCATAGTTTCCTACTTGAATATAAGGATGCACATAAAGTTAAAAGTCCTTCTCTTGCTAGATCTGCCAAAATGAGAGCTCAAATCTTCTTTACATCACTGCTAAATAAACAAGGAATATATGGAGCTCAGATTAGGAAACCAAGCTGTAGGATTTGATCTTGGACAAACAAATGCTATGCCAGAAATAAAGTACTTCACATATCATGCTGTACATACCTTTTGTATTTAATCTAAGTTTTTATTGAAAACGTATCAGTAGATTATCCAAAGAAATAAACTCAAGAGATTGTGTTACCTAAAACATGTTTTTGACTCTTTATTAACYGGTGCTAGTCTGCACTGATCCACATTACAATTCCATTGCAGATGTTGCTAACATTAAGGAGTATGGCAAGGAAACTACAGAAAGAGCTGATTTAAACAGGTATTTCACATTAACTCATCAATATATGCAATGAAAAACATCTTTCATGGGTGTTCAATTATTCTACTTAAATATTTGCAATTTCATTGTTATAAATAAGGACTAATGAAAGTCCAGTTGATAGTCACTTGATTTTTTTATTTCATAACTTTCTAAAATTTTCTGATTCGTTCCTCAGCTTTTCTTTTTGATGGAGTCTAACTAAGGAACTGTAGTTAAACTGAAACTCATGGCATGGGAAGGGAYGCTTATACTTTTTTGGATCTACCATTCTTACAGCAGGAGCAAGCAGACTTGTTAATACATTCTGTAGGGAATGTAAGCCTTGAAAAGGATGATACTTCTGTGCATTTCCTCCCCCTCCACACCGCAAATGGAGCTGGCAGTCCACCAAAGCTCCAAACATACACTCCTGCACTGCATAGAAGAAAGTGTGGCACTTCATTAGGAGGAAAATAACGCTTTTGGGGCAATGCATAAGATAATCTTCAACACYGAGGAAGAGCCATAAAGGATGAAGGACAGAAAGGGGGGAAATGGGTGTATGCCTAGGTGAAGAAACGATCCATGGATTACACTGTAATTCTTTTTTTCTTTCCATTTGTTATAGATCAGGTCTACAGCATTAACTCTCCATCTAGGTAGAAGTAAGATACAGCAAAACTCTCAACAGATTCTTTAGTCTCTATCTGGGAAATGTATTTATTAAGAAGTGTTAGGTGGGTCATAGCACCTGGGATAGTCCTCCAAGCTAAGGTGAACTTTGTATGTTTTTACAGAGTGGCAATGCAGAAAATAACTTAAGAAACACCTTAGTCAGTAGAAATCAAAACAAGAACTTCCATGTAGGTCACCTGAAAAGCCTAAAATGCAATCAAAAATCAAACTGTTTACCAGGCACACAAGAATAGGAACAACCTCAGTGCAAAGTATAATAAACAAATTCCTCCAGTAATGGGAACTACCAGATGCTTTCTCCATCAACTCCTTCCATATTTTGAAAGCCACACAGTATCAATGAAGGCAACAGGACTTACCCACCCTCAGTAGTTCAGCACCGAGCACTGTGTGTTCATCCACCCACCTCCCTGGAAAAAAGAAACATTACATGTCAGGAATGAGTCAGGTAATTATCTTCTAACACAGGAGCAATGCCAGCAACGTTCTGGTAATGGCAGCATTAATGCTAAAAGTTTACATTTTCAAAAGTGAAAACATTTACAGACATGATCTGCATATTTTAACTGTCACAGGCCTCAGCAATCTGATATTACTTAGCCTTGTGGCCAAGGCATTAAGCCACTGGTATCTATCTGCCACCAGAATAGATCTTCTCAGTATTTTCTTCTCAGTATAATAAACTGAATAAACCACCAGAATTTGAAGAAGAAAAATCTTCACTATTAACAAATCAGAAACAAAGAAAAAATTTACTTATTTTGCTAAAAATAGATAATGAGAATATATTCTACTCTATGGTAAGATCAGGAAACAAAATAAAGCTGTAAAGTTCTACAGTAATTCAAATATATTGAAGTCATTATAAATCCCAAAAATACAGAGAATAACTTTAATTCATTTACTTGGTCAATCATTTCACTTACCTCTCAAAACAAAGCAAAACAAAGCAAAAAAAAAGGGCAACAAATTCACTTCCATATAAAAAGGACAAAGCATCTACTATATGAGTGCAATCAAATGCAGGTTTGTATCAGAAATATAAATATTACAGATTGGAAAAATACTCAAATAATGAAGTATTTCATGCAATTCCAAGGAAAATTAGATGAACGACTGAAAAGGATACAAGCGTACACAATTCATTATATAGAATATGGTAACACTTGGCTAAAAGAAGTGTGGAGTTCCTCACTTTAATGAGCACAGTCTTAGCCCACAAATTAAAAATAAACAAATAAAAAAGATACGAGTATGATCTCATTTATTGGCAGTCAATCAAACTGCAATTTGTCCCAAGAGCTGGGAAGCCGYTGCCTTATAACACATCAAGAACTCCTGCTTATTGAACTGATCTGTGCAAAGTCTGACTTTTTTTCTGTCTACARCAATTGTTTTTCCTATCAAGGCATTTGGGTTTATGGAAACGACAACTTAGTGGTTAATAGGAAACATAGCATGATATATAAAGTTAAATCATGCTCCCTTCACTTTGGAGTATCATTGTACCCTCACTGAATAAAAGTGTGTTTCTTTATGCTGAGGGTTGTACAGACAGTCCAATCTCACTGCTGTGCTGCTGATGTTAATAGCAAACTTGAATAGCTATGCAGAACAGTTTAAATCTCTCCCATACATATGTTACCATAACTTTAAACCCAGCACTTTTCATTAATCACACAATGGCATGCTTCTTCATTTAATCAGCCAGCTGATTAAAATACAGATATATTGTCCTAAACATCACAGAACTCGTGGGCACTCAGCCATTGTTTGCAAGTAGTGTTTTCTCAGCCTTGTTTCACTACTCAGCTACRTATTTCAGATTACAAAAACTATTAAAGTTTCCAGCACAGAAATGGACAAAAGAGGATTCTAAGGAACAGATTGAAGGGCATACATTTTCTGCCACAACAAAAAAAAAAAAAAACCTCAGGTGGAGAAGGCCAAATTCAATGTCCTCCATCTTGCTACTGCAGCATTTCACACATCATCAAAAGAAACTAATTAGAATTTTTTTTTAAGGAAAACCTAAAAATAGCTTGATAAGTTATGTATAGAAGTCTGTAGTTCAAWTTTTTTTTTTACATGAGTCCAAATATCTAAAAATTCTTGAAAAACAGGGAAGTCTATGCTGAAAACAAAGTTATTTCTTAGAGAATGGGTCAACAATCTAGACATYTTACATCATTTATCGTCCAAGGCTACGTGAATGTTGCATGATCTCTTACTAAAAAGGAACAGTTAAGACCTAAAGTACAATTTAATCTCTGACCTACATCTCTAAGCATATAATTTACTCAGGCGTTGTAGTTCAATTCAGGTATATAATTTTGGAATATTTTTCAGAAGGGATACAATGTATGTATTGCTAAGCCTCTAATGGTTATAAACAGGCAAAAATTGGTAGTGACAGAAGCTTTGGAACATGGTCGAGGCAGGCAGAGACTTCCAGTTTCTCTGTTCCAAGCATCACTCCAGTAACAGGTTCTTGGGTTTGCAGCCTTCAGCAAATCACTTCCTGCATTTGGAAAATGAAGACATGAACACCTGCTTGCTTACCTAAAGAAGGATACTGGAAAACTATTTGACCTTCACAGCCAAAAGCCAAGTCTGAGAAATTCCAAATGTATTTGGCAAGGATTTCTTGCACAGTGCACKGCAATCCCCATGTTGCTTTGGAACCCTGTGGCATTTTCTCTGTGTGCCTTCCAGGCTGAGTTAAAGTTTTTGTTTGATCTCCAAACCTGTAGACAGTTATGGCTGATAAACTACAATCAGAGAATTTGTCCCCCTGACTTCASGAGGATTAATTAGATGCCTAAAGGTAAGGAATTAAGCAAATGCTTGCAGAGTGAAGGGCCCATTTGGTGAAGGGCCAATTTTCCCAATTGATAATGTATAAATAAAAATCATGCCTAATTTGCTTCCATTACTAATGCTTTATATACGATATAATTGGAAGCAAATTAGCAATTTATTTTGAACAGTTTACATACAAATCTTATTTTCTTTAGGAGTAGAAATCAACGGTCATTTCTCTTCTAATTTGATGCTGTCGTCACGTATTACAAAGACTAAGCATAAGGGTTTTTTTATTTTAAACTATCTCATTATATATTGAAGTTAAGCATTTGATAAAACACTACCCAACAGAAATAAAAATAAAAAATATTCAAAGATAATCTCATATGTTTCTTAATCTAGGACAGTTTCATATTTGATGCACATACAAGAATTTTAAAAATACTTTTAAAAAAGTWTTTTAAAAATACTGCTTTTATTCTTATAAATTACAAGAAAATAGCTCATATTACTGACAATGTTATTAGGTAAAATATATAGTTAACATTATTTTTGTTAAACAGTTACCATATTCCTCAAAACAACTTGATCCTTTCTRGTCAAAAGGAAGCAAAAAAAGGTCCACAAACACCAGTTAAAGACTGATTCTCTCAAAGATCACTCAGTAAAAAATAATGACTAATAGCAGACTGTTAAGAACTTAAATTTCTGAAACATGACACAGGTCACAAGCAGAAGTCCACAGAAATKTAAGTACACTGTTTTCACATCAAGGTTCAGAATAGCCTGATTTTCTTAAGCCTCTWGGGTCTCTCTCAGCCTCATTCCTCAGCTGAACACATGTGAATATTATTCTGGGTCTGTCATAAGTTAAAGCATAATTACTTGTGTGTTAAACTTGTATGGGCTCTTGCACAGTCCGCAAAGCAAAGTTACTGCCGTTGATCATACGTCTTTCAGAGTGGTAATTCTTGCAAGTACCATGAACACCTTCCATCCCTGTGGAAGCACACAGGACATGTGAATATAAGAGACTTTCTGTGAGGTACACACTGAAAACAAACCCTGTCATGGCAGATAAATTTTTCACCAAAAAATCACAAACAAATGGCCAAGCTTGCGGGCAGAGGAAAATAGAAGGATGAATCACCTTCCCTGCCTTCCTGGATTTTTTTTAATGCTGGTATCACCTATGTTTCATCGCTAACTACAACTTGTGTCAATTTTTCTCATTTGTGCATGACAACTACATCTATCATAATCTGGAAAAGAAAATCTGAAAAAAGTATGTCCTTTGAGTCTAGAACACAAACCCCTTTTCTTCAATTACTCTTGGAATAACTTCCCTAACATTGATTGAGCAGTAATATTGTGAACCTTTTCTGTCCTGTGATGACTGAAGTTTGTCCAGCAGACACWATTTTCTGTTAAATCCTTACCACTTCTTCACAGAAGACATCAGTTTACATGGAAATTATTTACAAGAGTACAAAATAACTCATTTGAAGCCAAATTTGGAATGAAACAAAATTCAGCAACTGTGAAATAGTTGCTCCTCTCCAAYCATATAATGGTTGGATATATTAATGGACATGGTTTTCTCTCATTTGGGGGATTCATACCAGTTATGAGGGTTTTGATATCACATATTATATTTTTTCTAAACGCTCTAGAAATGGTATCCATAAATTGAAAGATAATATCAAGAATTTAATCTGTTAACACACTCCACTCCTCAAAATGCAATGGCATAAACACATCATGTCCAACACACTGCAAGCAGAAGTTAACACTGAATATTCTGCTTGACAGAAAAAGTGCAGAAACAGAAGTCAGGTTGCCACTCTTCAACACTTTCCATGCAGTTCTGGATCCAAGTAATTCCAACATTGTCTGTTTGCTAAGAAGACTAGATCCTTAACGGAAAAAACTGCTGCTAGCTATGTGTTCATTAGACTTGGAAATGGAGAGTCACTCTTCTAGCCTGGAGCCAGAAGGTGGGCTATCTTGGAGGCAGGGTTGATAGCTTTTGAATACCAGATGAAGTCTATAGATACAAGACTGGTGTCAAATGACAAGAGCCTTAAGCAGATGGATGACAGTGTGTGAGCACTATAGGCTGTTGTTAATTTACTAGCTAGAGATAATGCTTCTATAAAATTAAAAATGAGTCATTGGAAAACAGCCCAAGAGGCCATAGCCTGCAGATTTCAGGCCTCCTGGCAGGCCTGCATTGTGGGGGATATGTTTTTATAGAATTATGAAAATTAAAATTGCATGTTAGAGAGAAAGAAAATGTAATTGTTTTCTTACTAGCTCTTTAAGCTATTCATAGTTTGGATTTGTATTTCACAAGTACATACTCTGTAAAATGGAATAAGCTAGTCATAGAAACTCAGACAAGATATGGATGAACAATGGCAAAGATATATAATATTAATGAATTTTCAAGTGGCAAGATCTGGGGTTTATTTCTGTAACTATGCTTTCATTATTTTAGCATGACCATATAAAAAGTCCCTCCTTTTCACTATTGCTCTGCATAAAATTTTTCCATGCTATTGGGTTACGCTGGAAAAAAACTTTTCCTCTGCTTTTCTCTTGGAATGAAAATTYCATGTCATAGTTCTCGCAAGAGTGTCAATAGGCTTCTGTATCATAACATAGTTTCATTGTTTTCTTGATTCAAATRTAAAACCAGGTATCAGATTCAATGTAATATTTTTGTGCAGTCCACTTGGGTTCACACAGTTTTTAAACCATGACACAGTGAACTGATGYAGAAAGCCTACTGCTCTGTTCCAACCCACCCTACTCTGACTCAGCACCACTGAGCTCAGCAGTATTAGTGATGGTTCACACACGTGTGAATGAGGGCAGAATTAAATATGGCATATGTAAAGAGATGCTCTTCAAAGCTTAAAAGACGATGAGAGAAAAAAAGTGGAAGAATATGCATGCAGTGAATTAGTTGTCCTGCATAATATACTACAATCAAGGTCACATGTAAATATTTATGTATATAAATACATAATACTGCCCATGCAATATCGTGCTGATTCCTTTCAGACAGCGACAGAGACCTCTTTGCACCATCAGGCATTTTTCAGCTTCAGAAAACTTTAATACAGAAGTGTCTACCATAGAGACTTTAGTCACAAACGTGTCCAGATATTACAGTGCAGCACCTCTCATTTCCACTTGAAGGTGAAAGGCTGACTTTACAAAAAGTTTCTCTGTTTTTTTTCAGTCCTATGCAACACCACCTGTCTCATCAGCAGGACCACTCTAAAGGGATGGGCCTCAAGGCACCTCAGTCCCAAGATTCTCCATGCCTCATTCTTCATCCACGCTGCTAGTAATGTACCATCACTGGCACAGTTACACCTGAACACTCTGGTGCTGCCAAACACCTGGCTTGATTTTCCACTGTCCAAATGAAAAATAAGCATAATCTGCTTTTTGAGGATACAGCAAATGAGGGAGTTCATGACAAATTGTGTTGGTTTATGCAGAATAGTGATAATAAGATACAAATGAGAATTTTTTGCTTAATGAATAATACTAATCACGTTTCAACAAATGCTGTGCCCTTCTAATTAGAGAGAATGCATAAAATCAGCTTAATTTATTTGTGACTAGTTATACATAGTTTAAATATTTACTAGAGATTTACTCTAACATTTGAAATGATTTTAAATAGTTCTTGCAGTAAAARCAGACCTAGTAATGTAAAAGAAGTTACAGTTCTAACTTCTGCCCGCCCTTTCGTTATGTAGCGTGTGATGTATGCCCTCAGTTTTCAAGATGCGAGAGAAAGGATATTATTGATTTACATGCTAATTCTCCAACTGTTACTAATTTTCTTGATTCCTGCTTCCAAAGTTGCACTTCCAACATTCATCACTGTAGTACACTAGAGGGGCTGAGCATCTTTTTCAATAAATTACAGGAACTATGACTAATTATAGTGATATTAACTATGCAAAGTAATGTGTAACTTAAAATGGATACGTTTATCATTTCAAATTATGCTTTTGACTSTTGATGGCCTAATACATGGATGCTTTTCCTTTTTTTATACAGATTATGAACTCAGCCATATTTTTTTTTAAATCTGTTTCACAGATATAATCATACCTTGTGAATTTGATGAATGGAAACAAATCATTTACATCTCACATAATGCCTAGTGGGTAGAGGACAAGATTAATATCAAGGGCAAGTAGGGCCAAATCCTGATTGTTATAGCAAAGCACTCAGGACAAAGCTTGAACAGTGCCATCAGAAGGTATTTGGCCTACAGGATTTGTACTCTATACTTAAAGTCTTCCAAATGCTAGGAAGCTAAAAGTGCAAGTTGCTTGGCTGGTAATACCAGCAGTGTCAAGCAGCCAAGGCAAAAACAAGGGCGACTGGCTTTCAACAGTAAGGAAAGTGTATCGCAAAGGCTTAAAATACAGAAGCTTTAAAACAATGGCAGTGCAATTATGCATATGTAAGAACTCTGCATAGCAGCAGGACTTTTTAGCAGCATGGTATTTTTGTAGTTCTCCTTCCAGTCTGGAAGAAACACAGCCTCTGTCTTCTCAGTCATTTGCACRTTACCTAGTGTTTATCATGAAACAGATAAAAGGCTCTTAGCAAACCAAATGATAAGGAATAACATAGACTGGTATGATGCAGAGACATTGTCAGAGAAACTAGARCAATACAGATGGACAGTGCCAAATTTCTCAACAGAATTTGCAAAAATTGAGACCAAAGGGTTGGGACAGATCCTTCCATATAGTGAAACTATTATTTTCCACTATGTCAGAATAATCTATGGGGTATTCTTTAAAAAAAAAAAAAAAACAAAACCCATGAAGACATCTACAGGGGTTTACCAAAGGAACATTTGCACTTTGGGCCGCTGCTGTTGGTTCCCTGCTTAGCCATTCCTTCTGAGTATTGGTATGGGTGCTCTTGTGCTTGCAGGATYCTGTCCTTAAAAGGTGTCACCTTTCCTGGGCGTGCAACACAGGGGATCTGACCACTAGTTTCCTTAACCAAAGTTGACTCTCCTGAGGTCCAGAGACTTCACTCTGCTATTCTCCTTCCTCATTTCCTCAGGATATTGAGCTCCACTGTATCATGATCACTACAGCCATAATCATTGATTGCTACATCATCAACCAAATCTTTATTGTTAGTGGACAGCAGCAGATTCAGATGTGAATCACCGCAGTTGGCCCTTTTAATAACTGTATCGAGAAGTTAGCCACGCCACCCTTCAGAAATCTTTGTCTCCCAACATCTCCCCTTTCATTAGATGTCAGTTCTTCCAGGGGTAAAGGAAGTGTAAACTGATGTTGCCTTAATTAAATGGCCTTCCAAAATGATACAAAATTACTAGTATTTCAGTTATGCAGTCTTATAACACTGAAGTGGACCTTTTATTTATTTATTGGTGGTGGCTGTAGGACCTGAAAGTGTTCATCTTCCTCCCACTGGGCAACAGGCAATAAGTTACCTKATGATTCAATGAAACATCATTCAAAAGCTTCAGCACTATTGCATAACATAATTCAAAGAACAACAAAAACACAGGAGGTACTACCATGGAGCTTATGGGTAAATATCCCCTTTTCTATATCTACAGAAACACTGAAAAGCTAGCAAAATGTTTGGGGGAAAAAGCTGGAGAAGCTTTGGAAAAGAGTTTGCTGAGTTRTCATCACAGCTGGACTTCTGATTTCTTGAGAAGGGTAAGTACTGTCTAGTACTTACTATTGTTACTAATATTTCCAGGCTTCCAGGTGTCCTTTCTACTCATCCTTGCTGCTCTGGGAGTAACTGGGCCAGCTGACTGTCAGTTTTGTGTTATCATCTGCACAACCCAAATCTCTTCTCATCAGCAGATAATGAAGATTCTAGTTGTGACCTGGACATCACCAATAGCATTAAAACATAAATCAACCCCATTTCAATTATATCCTCTTGTGGCTGAACCTGCTCCAGTATGTGATCACTCTCATGGGGAAAAAGAATCCTTATATTTAATGAAAATGTTTTATATCCTAACTTTTATCTGCTGCCTCTCATCCGGCCACTGCACCCCCCTGAGTAGAGTCTGTCTTTTCTAGATTCTCCCATGAGGTAGCTGTAGTCAGCAATGTTATCCCCTTAGCCTTCTCCTCTTAAAGATGAGCAAATCCAACTCTCACCCTCTCCTTGTATGCAATGAGTTCCAGAAAGCTTCGTATGTAGTGGTTCTGATTACTAAACAAAATTTAATTCAAAGAAGCTTTGGTAGAAAACAATTTCTGAGACTATTTAAAATCAGAAGTGAAAATCACTTACTAGCATCATTTACAATTTTAAAGCACAGCTCACAGCTGTCCTAGTTATGTTCTTATCAATCTCTTCTGGACAAGTATTCTCAAGTCCTCTACCTCATCTGATGTTTTCTAATTCTCCTCTCAAGAAAATTTACTCTCAGGAAGTCATTGAGAGTTCACAATCTAATTAAACAAAAACGCTGTATGATAAAATTTACCACAGATGCATCAACCAAACTCTTTAAGCAGAGCTGAGATTCTCAAATTTGAAAATTCCTGATCAAAATCTGGGCTGCTTTAGAAACCAACAAACAGTATGTCCAAAGCAAGGAATAATGAGTTTCYGTCCTTGTAAAGATCTTGTCCTTGTTGAGATCTTCTGGATCTCAGCACACTTCATTACCATTATCACTTAGAACAAACCCACAGCTTTAATCAACATGAAAGCAAGGAAGTGTTTGTCTATTATTCAGAACATTTTATATGATTGATATGATGCATGCACTTTGCTTAGGCATTTTACTCTCACTTTTTACTTCTCAGGGAAAGGTGACAATTTAAAGTCCATATTCACTGGACTATTATCAGGTGTAAAATTCCACACCRCTATAAAATTGTCCCCTTTTTAAATAGTATCTTTATGTCATGTTCTATGATTTTAATACCACTAAAGTATTAGTAAATTACTAATTACTAAAAAAAWTACTAAAAGAAAGAATTGCAGCCTTGAATATCAGAATCCCAGGCGACATGTTAGATGTTTTATGGTTAGATGTGGTCCAGTGAACTGCTTTTATACTGTACCCACTTTCAGTAGGHTTTCATTGATGTACAGCCCTTACCAGTGGTTTTATTTTAAGCCTCAGAAATACACAAATTGATATTGAAATTGATTCTCCAGTACTTCCTGGAGAATCACAACATCCAAATCTCCCACATTGAGAACAATAAGGTTTCATGAAAGGAATTAAGAAATATAGCCATTTAAATTCTCCAACATCATTAAAATACTCCTAACTAGCTACTCCTAGAAGAAAAAAATATTACARTTTCATGGACAAAATATTAGTTCCTCCTTRGACAGACCCTAAATAAGGCTTAAGTGGGATATCAATGACTGAATGTTTCCTTAGCTTCTSCAGAGAGCATTTCCTCAGACTCTAAATAGGAGTAGCCTAATRGCTTTGACTCAACTGTGTTGCTGAACCTCAAGAAAGCAGGCTCTCTTCTCTGATGTCTTCTTTTGAGCTGATATTAAGAGATATTCAGTTGCCTATAAATTATTTCATTAGCCCCTATAGATCAGATTTTCTGAGGTACCAGAACTCTGGCTTCACAGGGAGGAGAGCATGCAGGCAYATTGTATTTATGTACAGTCCAACATCTTCATCAATTATCTATTACACTGAAAGGCACCAGAACATCCACACCAAGTGTCCTGCACACATGAAAATCATCAGACCCATTTTCTGAAAGTTGATGTGCTGAAGTGCAGCTGTGCCCCTTACCTGAGCAAGTAAATTTCTTTGCTCTGAAGAGGTGGACTCAAAGAGCAGGGCTGATATCAAAAGCCAAGGGGCAAAGTTGTGTCAAGAGYGCAGAAGTACCAAAAGCAGGGGGAGGGATTAGTTCCATGCTGTRCACGTGAGGAACAGCAGTTGCAGCGTGCTAAGGAGATAAGGGCGAGGATACAAATATTTCCTAGGCACTGCACAAAAATTTCCAGAGAGAACATTCTTTGAAAGCTCTTGGAAGTTCCTTTCACAGCCCAAAATTCTATTCCACATCACCTACAACWTCAGTTTAATATATATCAATACCTGTGATTAAATGGTACCTCAGTGTTGAGAGGTATCACACTGTCAGTATGCATTCACAGCATGGATTCCACAATCCTCTGATCCAGTTGTTCACTGCTGCTGATCCCACTTAGCATGCTAATTCCAACTCCTACTAAACCAGCAGGAAGACAAGACCCTAACTTGTTACAATTCATTTCTGTATTGCTGAGGCCATTTCAGCTCACTGAGATGTTCTTTCAGAGAAGTTTTCATTACTCTTTGGTTAATGTGGCAGTTAATGTCCTTGAGCTCCATGTTCCTGTGTCCATTTTAAAAATGTGGGAAAAAAAAAATGGGTTGCCCTTATTTAGGATACAACCTCATAGTCAACCATTTGAAAAATCTTCATTTGCAATTGCTCGAGTGGATAGTGAAACCATTTCCCTGAATGATGCTCCTTGCCTCTCAGATTCCTCTTGGTATTAGAAAGGCTATGTTAACTCTGGATCAGTGTTCTTTAATAAAACAGCACAGCAGTAAACACCAAAAATAAGAGTTTCATGCTTAAGGTACTGCACATTAGAAAAATGTAATGTTCTATCAATGTTTCTTGCTGTTTTATAGTTACCTGATATATGTTGGACTTTCAATCCCTTCTATGCCCTGAGCATTCATTACATTTACACATTTTACAGTTCTCTAGTAATTTTGCAATACATTTTCCTGAATCAGCTGATGACATTTAATGGAATGTTTAAGACACAATATAAAACCATAAATGCTTTTGCTTATTCTGGGGAAAAAAACTGTGCACGTAAATTGGTTTTCATATTAAAAACTATGTTGGTGTACCCAGCATTTTTGCTTCTGCTATACATATTAAAATATAAGTAAATGCCTCTTATGCAATACTGCAGCATAAGTACAAATAACAAGCATTTGTACTTTACAAGCAAGCKATATGATTAAGGAGCTATTAATGAAGTGAAACAAAACCTCACTGCTAGAATGTAATAGTCCATGAAATTCTTATGGGGAGAAAGAGAATCTGCAGTGAATAAATATTAACCTAAATGCAAGAGAAAACATAAAGCAAACAAAAAAAGGAAAGCATTTTTAAAGCCAAAATTTTGGTAAAAACTGCTGACTACTTAAGGAAAGTCTATTTGCATACCACAGGGCTCCATCTGCTGTGGAAAATATAGGCTGCAAGAATGATTTAATATTTAATAGAAGTAGTGGCCGTTGTTAATTATAATTTGCACATTTACAAATCAGCACTGATAGCAATACAAATTATGAAATATAAGGGTGTTATGCCGGATACTGGGGAAAATAAGATGACAGACAAAGTTAATGGAGTATCCCTAACAACAGCTCTGTCAGAACACATCAGAGAACTAATCCAGTTACAAAGAGCCTGCAATGGAAAATCTATTTAAAATATTAAAATGCTGTTTGGTAAAAGCTTTTTCCTAGTGCATTTTACTTAAACAGTTGCTTATTGCTCATGGGTCATTAGCTGTACACCCAGATGCATTCTGCAAACTGCCGTTCAAAAGAACAGTAGAAATTAAATAAGAAATAGATTTCTGCAGCATTTTTCCTGAAATCTAGAATCATCTTACTGCAGATTGCAGACAGAAAAGTAGTATCAGCTACTTCCAAAACAGGTGCTGTTGCTGTTACAATAACTAGACATTTCCTTTCATTGAAAAAAAAAATAAAAGCAACATGCTACAGAGAATTTGACTCATTTGAAAAATTTTCCAGCCCTGGAACTCACTCCAAGTGGATTAAGAGACCAATATGCAGAGAAAGTAATTCCWGTACTGTAAATTTGGTTCTGGTTTAAGACTTAACATTACTTTGATTTCAACACTGAAACTATAAAKTGATTCTTATTCAGTAAAACTGCAGAAATTACCATTGATTGTTTTCATTAATCTCASTTTTCTCATCATCATATAATATGGATTACAGATAGAAACCATTAATGCTTTAGTAGCAACTCTGCTCACCAYGACATTCACGCTGCTACTGATTTCTGTTTTAACATCAGGTAGGTGGTCTGCAATATAAACCACGATGCAACCCTAACCCCATTTAAATCAACAGGTAGCTAAGCATTTATGTCACCTACTAGACACAAGGCAAAAGTATGTACAAGGCAAGAGCCTGTAACAGTCCCTGTAACAGACAGTTCACTGTAACACATTTAAGCTAATTGTGCTCCTATGGTATAGACAAATCATATTCAGACAGAGATACAACAGCTGTCTCCTGAAAATCCAACAGATTAGGAAGTACATATCAATCTAAAACCMTGGCCATGGGTTATCCCTGACTGATCTAGCAGTGTTTAGCTCACAGATTCTGCTGGGAAAAGGCAAGAGTACCACATTTTAGCTGCAGCTTCTTTGGTCCATGTATTGGATTTCTTTTTATTTTGTGTCCACAAAAGGAAAGATGTGAAATTAGGCAAGATGTTTCTTACTGGATATGCTGGCATAAATGRTCTGGAGAACCAAAACTCCTGTTACAGGGGCACAATACACCAGTTATGACAGAATCATGAGCCTACAGCTATCTTGCTTTTCCTTCTGTTGTTCATTCTCTGTTCAGAAGAGCTGCATTTTGTCTTCACCTGGTTACTGATTCCACTAGCTGAATAATTAAACAGAACTAACTGGTTTTTTACTGAAGTATAATTTAAGACATGCTTAGATGAATTAACTTGAGTTATACAGTGTCAGTTCCCCTCCAAAAAATGCTATTATTSAGCACCAAATGAAAGGTGATATTTCAATGTTGAAAACCATGCTTTCTGGTGCAGAATCAGAATCTGCCCATTTTTATCTCCTCAATTCCTCCCCTTACTTGTGGTTTCTATGAAGAAATCATTCTCACACATCTATTCCTGCAAAGAGAGGAAAACCAGATTTTGCTATTTTTGGCTCTGAGTCTCTATTTATTGTGGTGCAATCAGAAAGGTGCTTGTAATACAATCAAAATTAATGCCAACTCATGTTTGGATTATTTACCAAACTGTTTATTATTAATGTACTCATGTTTGGATTTTTTACCAAACTGTTTTTTGTGCTTTTGGAGCTTACCAGATCTTTTACAAGATGTGTGATGAAGGGGGAGATCATCCAGAATTTTAGGCAGCCTGTTCTACGGCAAACTGCCAAGACCTCATTTGACCACTGATGTCCTAGTCTATAGTAGTTGAGGGCAATCTCTGATTTTTGTTAGGCAATAATTCCACTTCACAAAAAGGAAAGATGTCACAAGACACAATACTGATTGCTGCAAGTTCCTCTCTTTCACAAAACACAAAAATCTCTGATTAGCAGAAGAACTAAGAAATTATAAAATAAAGATAAAATAGTTCAAGCAGAGAATGCAATYCTGGTTTATGAAAATCAGACCAAAATAACATCACTTTCAGATATTTTTACATTCTGTGCCATGCCAGCAGTAAAGACTATCTTAATACATGRCTGAAAATGCCCTCTTACCAGCAGCTCCTCAGATCACCACAATACCTAGATCACCTGATCTCAGTGCATGAGTACTATGCAGAACAGGCCAAAGAAGAAACACAGCAAGAATATGAAATATCTCCTTGGCATGGTTAGTGGAGCAGCTCTTCAGCAGCTGTTACTTGGTTTAGTGCTGTTATCTCTATTTATACTAGAGAATTTTTTCCTTTAGCAATCTCTAGGGTCAAGACATTAGAAAAGCACARAAAAATCACCCATTGTTTTTTCATTGTGTGAAGTGTTGATCTTGTAAGCTCATGAAATTCCATCCTAAATCATAAAAAAATATGATAAACGGTTTATTAACCCATCATTATTTCATATGTGCTGAGGAACAAACAAAGCAGTGTACAATATTCTGTAGGGGGCTGAGAAACAAGAAAATTAAACTTCCTACAGGTAACAAGTACTAGCACAGCCTATTATCTGTGTTGTTCATGCCAGCCTGTTCAGTCTGTGTCATTTTAACATGTGCATGCTCATTTATTATGYCATGGGTCAGATCAAACAGCCACCCAAATTGCAATTTCCAGAGCTGAAATAACATATAACTCCCATTTATTCTTCAGAAATCTCCTGTAGTAATAATTTTCACTCTAGGTCAAACATACAYTTAGCAAAACACATCTAACAAATTTATGGGTTTTCCTCTGAAGTCAGAAAAGCATTTTCACACAATAGTCCATAATGAGTATAAAGAACCTGTTCTATTTACCAGGCATTGTAATTTCTTGCTCAGAAAACATGAAAATAGAAACACACATAGTAAATTTCCTCCCCTCCTTGGTCTCTTGATAGCAGCACAAAAGGAATAAATGATTGCATGGATTACAAAGATGTCCCCTTTTGCATAATTACTGGCCAYGATAATGAAAGGTTCTGTGACACTRACACCACTATTTCCTAGTCCTGTAGGTCAGTTTTTCCTGAAAGGTACCTGAAGCTGTAGTTCCATCAAGTACATTTTGTTGTAAAGAGTGAGCAAAGTAGCCAGAATGGTACTTTCTGAAGATCAACAGTTTTCTGCAGGATGACAGGCAATCAGCTCCATGGAAATGCATAGCAATGTGGCATCCCACACACATCATAAATACACAGTCCTTGCTACTAATTATTTTTGGGATCCCAGAAAATCCTGGAATGCCTTAGAGCTGGGGAAGTGCAAGAAGAGGCCAAAAGAAGAAGTTGGGCTTGAAAAGTGGCAGAAATGGATTTGAATATTGGATTTGAATGTTTTCTGCAGGCCACAGAGCAGTTTGGAGGAGTTTGTTAGGATGAGGTTTAGCTGGTAGTCACTCCAGATTATGTATGAATGGTATTCTAAAGGTAAAAAAAACCTCATGAACCCCTCTCGGTACCATGCCACTTGGACCTGTAATAACTGTATTTCAATGGTCTCTTGAGTAGAAAATATTTTCTATGGATTTCTTGATTTGAAATTTCCCAATATAATGTTTTTGATCTTTGCAACAGAACCCAATGTGAAATTTTGAGTTATGATACAGTATACTTTAAGGTACTAAGGGAAAATAAATTAGCATTAGTTACATTCACAGATTGATTTAAACTTGCAATGCATGGAGGGAAACACTGACCYGGGCTCTTTATTTCACTGCAGCCTACCAAGGAGAGAGACACAAGGGACAGAAGAGAATCTTCCATTCAGGAAGTACAAAGTTAAACCCAGAGCTTCTAGTGTGTTCTGTGTTACACATGATCACAAACTTAGTTTGAAGCCATTCCCCCTTYMCTACGTGCCCTTGTGAAAAGTTCCCCTCCAACTCTCTTGTAGGCCCTCTTTAGGTACTGGAAGGTGCTTGAGGTGTCCCCAGAGCTTTCTCCAGGCTAAAGGACCCCAACTCTCTCAGCCCATCTGAACAGATGCTGTACCAGGCTCTCCAGGCAACTTCTTGATCTTTGGAGAAGTTCTKTTGTAATTTGCAAAAGGCCTATAGATAAAAGTACCTGACAGATAATGTCTTAACTAGGCACAGGCACACGTGGCTGTGGAAAACACAGCAAAAAGGAACATAACCAACTGGAAAAAATCAGAATACACAGCATCATAAAAATAAAAGTATAGCTGCTGAAAGTGTGTCTTTTTGTTATTGTCGGTGTGTTTCTTCCACAGGCTTATTGATACCTCCACCTCTCATACTTACACTGCTGCCATATAACTCCAGCCATGACATTCATCCATGTTTACTCGTGGCATCCTTCACTTCCTAATGGGTCTTTTCTCTCTATATAGATCCAACATAAAAGCATCCTTTCAAGTTTGTTTTTAAGGAGGAAAACAATGTTCCCCAACTGGATCAATTAAACATCTAATATAGGTGTCTAGATTAGTGCTTTAGGCTCTTTACTAGTCATATGTACAGAACATAGAACGGCACAAAAAAGCTCTGAATAATCCCCTTGAAGTTTCACTAAAATGTTACTATGCCCGTAAGTCTGTCACTTTCACCACACACCTAGAGCTGGACGCCTAAACAGTTTCAAAGGATGGAGAGAGATTTTCAACAGCATTGACCTAACTTTACTGCAATTTAAGTYACAGGAATTTTACCATTAACTTAAATGTGACCATTTAAGGCAATGCTAAGTGCTTCTGAAAATCCAATCTGTAATCTTCTTTAAATTGATGGCTAGGCAAACTGGACCAAAAAAAGAGWAGCTTTGCAATCATTACTTATTTTTAAATCTATACATCAGCCACGTGTGAACATGATATAGTCTGTGCACATGTAAGAATAAATGCATGCATACATATAAATGAACTGAATTTTTGTGTTGACAGATTATTTGCCAAGTTAAAGCCAAATGTGATTTGAAATTACCACGATATTACATTGAATAAAGAGGATTTATGATGGAAATACTAAAAGAACCTCAGTAATAGTGATCCTGCCAGGCACTCCTATAACAACATATATTTCACTCTTTTCAGTTAGTGCTGTTTTTCTCCTTTGTCTGAATGTTTGAGAACAGTAAGTGAAATGTTAATTTTTTTAAGTCAGAACCATCTAGCTAAACCATCCAAATCGTTTTTGTATACAGAGATTTTATTTGTAATCTTTCTCTGCAAGCTGCTTTGTTAAATCCTAATGACAACTTTTATGCATAATGCATAAAATAAACTTTACCAATGTTTAACACACTTTTATAAACATGTAAAACCCCTTCATAAGTGAGATGACACACTGCAGGGCATGCAGTTGCAGTRCACTGGGAAACCACACTTCCTAGATGACTGAAGGCATCTGCTCCGTGCCATTAATTTCTCAACATCGAACACATGTAGTTATCTTAGAACAGCGGTGCATCATATTCTGTACTTTTTTATTAATAGACAAGTACATTTTACTGCATGTATAATAAGTGTGCTGTTCACATCTACAATCCTTTTATTCCAGGAATATTCGTGTTTTCTAAAAGACTGGGGAGAGAGGAAGATAGCAAGATAGCTTCTTACTTTACCAAAGCACTTTATTTTAGCAAATAAGTATCTATAAAAATATATGCTAACAAGAAATCACTCAAAAATGGATGGTATAAATCTTCCTTATGCAAGAGGCAAAGAAATCAGAATAATAACMATGTATCACCAGCCTATGTCACTGAAATGATTTGTTTTACTCCTTTAATCTTTACCATATCTAAACTGACTATAATAAATGAATAATTACTCGGAATGCAGTGGAGTTAATTGAAAATCTGCTTGAAGTATAAAACCAAGAAATCATAACAACAAATACAAGGTTTAGCCAGTGTTTAGGAACTTGTCTTTGTCAATAATTTTTAAGGTTCAGTGTAAATGATACTGTTTACCATCGTACATCATCTAACATTACTCCAGAAAGTCATGAATTATTTCAGACTTCCATGAATATTAACAGTCTTTAGAGTCATGGTATTTCATCAGCATACACCCAAGTATTAAAGTCTTATGGGGTTTGACTTTTCAAAATGAAACCAATTTAATTYGAGTTTGTTTTATTCTCAAAACCCAATTTCTAAGTCCAGAGAGGTGTATACTTTCACACATGTGAAGTTCAAATTTCCTCAAATGTCAAAGRTATGTCACCTAACACAGGGACAAGCTGATTCTCAAAGCACCCATATGGACATGCACTTCCTATTGTGTGTCCAAAACAACTGGAATCCTGAGAGGAGCACACACTAGCAAGGGGAAGACAAAATTTTGTGGTTGCTTCCTACYAAAAAACACAACAAAACCAGTCCTTCCTTGGAAAGTGTGACACTTGCGAACTAATCAAGTGGCCAASACAAAAAAATAAAGAAGTATTGTCTAAACAAAAGGCACTGCTATTCGTTCTACTGGTCAACAGAAACTACCTGTTCCATCATCTTCTAAATACTGTCTGTCCAGAATTTGCAATGARGTCGACCAGCATGGATTTCTCTCTCTTGAAAACAAACACTTAATAACAGCTTACAAGAGAGCAAGAGCACTCACCAGTTCCGTCTCCATCGAACCTGACCTGCAGATTGCTTGTTTCACCCCTACARCTGTTGTCATAAATTTGACTAGGGCTGAGATTAAAAAGAAACACGATGCATGAAGTAGCTTCAACACGGAATACAAGAGAAGAAAAGCTGCCACTCTTCCCATACACACTCTTGTGCAGCATTGCTGTATCGCTTTATTCATAATGCAAATCAGAAGCACCAGAATTGAAATTAGGTTACCACAGCAGAGGGCAATACAGCTCTCAGGCAATCACATATGTCCTTGGCAAACTGCAGCATATATACAATTGCTGCACGATAAAGTTACTGTGTTGGCTGCAAAAGAGGTTGTCTATAATCAATAACTTCACTCATGTAAAAGAAGGATAATATTTCAAGTGTTGCTGTTATATCTCCATCGTCTTGTACAATGAACTCACTATTTACATAGTATTGCAAACATATATATTATTTTTTTTAACTGTATCAGTTATAACCAGCTTGCACTAACATTATAGTAAATATTCCATTAAATAACTCTGAGTTAAAATAACAAGGTATGAGACATGGCAGTGCCAAAAGTTCTTGCCGACAGTGTCAATCTGTGCAGATGCTGGTTTTTGTTTTGTGAAGGCTTTCCTTTCTACTGACCGTATTTTCATCATCTCTCTCTCAGTAGCCTCTCAGTTTTTGAGCACAATTCCAGGTTTTGAGTATGTTTGTACACAGGAAATACCTATTTTTGTGTGACAGATGCCTGACAAATATGCATAAAGCTTCTTTGGAAAACATACGTTTTACAAAACTGTGAATAGTCAGAATGTACATCCTAGAAAAAGAACCGGTGCAGTGTTTGTGAACTCCAGCTAAGCAGACCAAACCTAATTAAAATCAGCAAGCTACAAATACTGTCAATCCTATCCCTGTACACGAACTGGGAAGGAAAATGGAGGCAGCAAGATTACCTTATTCCATCAGCCATTTTTTCTCTCACTAAAATTCAGAAATTGGGCGCAGTCTTTTGACCTAACTCACATCCAGACAGCACAGCAAAGGGGATATGCTCTGCCAAATACTTTGTGATGGAAGAAATCCAAGACTCCAGCATTCAAACCCAGGTTTATGGAGGAAGTTCTAGCTTCTCACAGTAAGACTAACTATGGCTCTTTTGCCTCAAAACGCATTCTATTCCTTGTTGCTCTGACATGTCCATACTACTCCTGCACTCCCYTTCTAAATATCCATCCTCTTCAGTTCAAATCTCATTTCCACTACAATCGATTTCTTTTTTCCTCTTCACCTCCATTTCTCATGCTTCCAATTCTGAGTTCAGCATATTTTTCTGCTTTCCTGCATGTTCTGGTGGACTGTCCCAGCATAACCAGCATACAGTTCTACCTGTAGCTGTGGGGACAATCCTGTTCATCATCCCTAAGGGCCTGGACCATGGCATGTTCAGTGCAAATGAATTCTTCAWGGAATGTAAATAGCAGAAACATATTTAGGATACATTTCCACACCAGCAAAATCAAATTCCAACATTCATGGCAGAAAAACACCTTTTCAAGAAGTAAGAATATTCTTTAGGCAGAGAAACTGTCTCCTCATAACCTTGTACATGAAAATGACTTAGAGTTTAGTCATTAAACATACTGTGTTTGGGACAGATGCCTGACATGGAAAATGCCAGCTAAGGTAGGAAAGTTTGGTAGAGTTAGAAACTATTCATTCAGTAATAGCAAGAAAATACCATTAAGTGTGCATTATTTCCAAACTCTGATGGTTGTGACAAGAGACATAAGGAGAGTCACATGTGAATCTTGTGCTTTCAAGTGGCAGTGGGGACTCGGTGCTTATGACTAGAAAAAATGAAGACCTTGAAATCTGAAGTGGACAGAGAACAAAGAATGTGCCTTGTGTGGCACTGTAGGGTAAGTTCTGAATCTT